>NC_141100.1:7471764-7629264 GCF_041138505.1 Cibotium barometz | reverse complement strand
GTGTGCATCTCTCTAAAGGCTGTCTGGCATCTCCCGTTGCTCAGCTGTGCAACTGTGTTAATTGACTGAAGGCCTCAACCCCCATGGATGGGAGATGAGGCTATTCATAAACGACTTTATAATTAGGCTTCATCCTCCATAGGATTAGATTAACTTAATCAATGTGATTAGGGTTAACCTCCATAGCCATTGATTAGGGTTCCATAAGTTTTTCAAAATGTATGCTCCTCCCATTGTTTGGTTAACAATCATAGCTATGTTAGGAGGTTGTAAAGTGGATGCTCCTCCCATGGCTTACTTTGCAATGGTAGCTATGTTAGAGGCATGAACTATATGCCTAGGGGTGCAAGAAATTGTGGTGGTGCTCCTTCCATGGCTCCTCCCATGGCTTACTTTGCAATGGTAGCTATGTTAGGAGCATAAAGTGTATGCATAGGGGTGGAAGAAACTCTGGTGGTGGCTACAGTGGTAACCGTGGGCATGTGGCTAAGAGACAATGATGTTGTATTAGTCACAAGTGCTGTAGTTGGCGGTGTGGCACCAATCACTGGTTCAGGAAGTGTGCTAGCATCGTCTCGTGTGGAGAGAACTCTAGGATACTAGAAAGGTGAAGCTCATGCTAGCTAGTTCTTAGATTCCTATATGTCCTTGTAGGATAGAGGGTATAATCTAGTCCCCCATGGTACCAAGGGAAACTACAATGGTAAGGTCTTACGGGCTTACAAGAGGTGTTACCATTTCGCTCATTGTGGGGGTTGTAGCCTTGGATGTCTCAACTTGCTCCATAGGTCTTTGGATTCTTTCATGTTTAATGATCCTATATATGTATTCACATATGCCTTGCAAATGTTCCTCCTCAATCGTGGATCTAGAGATTGTCTAGATAATCATTTCCCAACTAACACCATACATTTGGGTAGTCCCAAAATCTATTAAGGTTTTTTGTTGTTGCATCATACTCCCAGTCTTCTGTGAGTAGATATTGGTCTAGGATTTTCATGCCTAGTTCCCTCTAAGAAGCATGTGCAATGTCAGCACTCGTGTCTTAGCTGTCAGATATTACCTACGTAGTCCTAGCTTGGGACTAATTGTGGGAAAATTAAGCTACTTGAGTCGATCATCGTTGTGCCAACCACGAAGTCTCTTGTTCTTTTGCTCTAACAGCCTGAATTAGTGCCTCTACTACCTGCACTTCTTCCAATGTTCTTCCATCAAAAGGTGGGTCAATGGGTAGAGTAACAGCAGATGCAATAGGAGCTGCTTCGCTAGGGATATTAACATGGACGCTTCCTCTTCGCAACAATGAGACTACATCTGGTGTTTCTCTGGAGTCAACCTCAACTCCTCCATTGATGGCCTAGTATATGTTGTAAAGTGGTTCAGAGGTAGCAGCCGAAGCTGAACCTCTGAGATAACTCACCATACGATCAAATAGGCTAGATTGGTCTAGCTAGCATGGCTAGGATAGGGCTTTCTCTCCCTAAATCTTGAAAACCTTCCATTATGTCAAGTTCAGATGAGGTGTCACTGGTGGCAAGTCTAGGATCCTGTACTATGCCAAATTGGCTTCCAACTAAAGGTCCATAGCCTAGAGCAGGCTGGTATATCCCTAGCTCAATAGATGCATTGTCCTCTAAATTGGCCTCGAACATGTCCACACCGTAAGTGCATGTGACAGGGCTACTCAGATGTTGCCAAGGAATTGAATATTTTATTTTATTTTATTATTTTTTGGGTCTTAGGGAAACTTATCGGTCAAAAGCCTTTGGGAGGATTGTGCATGCACTTTTTTTTATGTACCCAAGCGCCAGTTTGTATAAAGTTTACTATGCAAAATTAAAAGATTTTGGGGTATTGTACAAGAAGTACGAATGTGATCCGCATGGCCTAAAATGTTTTTCTAAATTTTTTTATTTTTTTTTATTTTTTAACCTACGAGGCAACTATTTCTTTTTATTTTTCAAAAAAAAATAAATTTTTACTTTTTACTTTTTTATTTTTTATTTTCACTTTTTTAAAATTTCAGTTTTGGTTTCCGGTTCAGATTACCCAAAAAGGGGTGGTATCAAGATTCACATTTTTTTCTAGAATCCCTCTTTGACTTGGTGCCTAAAAGCATGCACACATTAAATGCGGCTAGCCAAAAGGCTAACAAATTACAACTAGTGGCCCAAATTACAGGAGGATTAAGCCAACTAGTGGTCCAAATTAAAGGAGGGTTAAGCCAAGTTAATCCACATTATTAGCACTAATGTGAACAAAAAAAACTTGCAAAACATAAAAATTATTCCATTTTTCAAATCCTATCCAAATCTTTGTTTTTATCCCAAATTCTCCATGTAAGAAGTCAAAATTGGGATAAACCCCATGTCTGAAAACCAATTTTAAGATCTATTTAACCAAATTGATTCGATTACAAGCTCAAATTATTGTTTTTTTTGTGTAAAAATAAAAAATATATAAAAATCGACCAAAATAGGAATTGTAGAAATTAAAAGATACGTAGTTTTAAGGGTGACAAAATAAACTAAACACTGATTTCTTAAAATAATAAGAAAATACAATAGAAAACAAGAACAATGCAACAAAATAAAGAGTTTTTGAGATTTCATTTCTACTCCATTCTTGAAAAAACCAAAAATATAACAGAATTAAACCATTCACAAGCATTCAAAATGCAGTGGGGCTAGCAGTGTTGCCCTTTGTGGTAACTCCTTGCGGCATGGGAAGGGGGTAGGAAACTACTCTTCTTGTGGTACTTTGCCTCATCTCCCTCGAGAGCATGTGGAAACTCAAAATCGAGAAACCAATATGTTGTTATGGCTCACTCTAACCCCCCTTGAAACACATTCAACAAGAGATTACGTGGTGAACAACAAACTGTTGTGCGCTTTTTGCCGCACGAGTCGGAGCTGGGGACTTGCCGAACACCGTATGCGAGCCATGAATGGCTACAAGCATACAACCATAACCTAGTAAGCTCAAACAGAAAGCAAAGGTGTGTCACTCACCGCTCAAACTGCCACTGTGAAGGATTCTCATGTTGCAGTGAAGAAGGAGCTGCCGACGCCGCTCTACCGCCTCGCCACCGCCGTGCCGCCACATAGTGCTCGATCTCTCTCTCTCTCTCTCTCTCTCTCACACACACACACACACACACACACACACACACACACAGAGGAGAAGGAAACCAAGAAGATAAGGCAAGGGCACACTTTGTATTCCACACGTTGAGAATGAGAGTTTTAGGGTTACATTTGATTCTTATAGGTGACTTGGCCGTTCACACATGGGCGTCCATACATGGCCGGCCAATCCTAACCCTTATCCTACTGATATTCAAGGTGCGCCTCTCATCGGCGATCACCCAATCCCTTTATACTTTACATATGGTGCCGACAAGCCCGGTCCATGACTCAGAATACTTAAATTAATTACATGACGTAAAACATAGTACGTCTCAATGTCCGTCATAGGTTTAGGATGTCCGTCATAGGTTAACATGCCCCCTTTCCTGATGTAGATTATGTCCTCGGAATCTATGGCATGGTAAGCTCGATAGGGTTTGTTGTGGTAGATCGTCTGCAAAACAGGGAAGTAGAGTGAAAGTATGCTGAAATTCAAAAGATATAAAGTGTAATAAATTCAAGCATGTTAGACCACAATGGATGTTGCTATGAGAACTTAGTTTAAGGGGTCACATGAATGAGCTAGTGTAGCAAATTAACAGGAGTTTAAAATTACTGAAAGTAAATCAAGAGTAAGCAAGGTGTCAAAGATTAATCAAGGTTTATAACTGGCCTAAGTCAGGGAAAATAACCAAGCTTAATAAATAAACAGATGACCACAACGTGTTTACTCTAAGAACAAGTTTATACCACGAGCCTAGGGACACAAGAGAGATCCTGGTACCATGTTTAACACAAAGCATTATCCAGGAATCTATTAGTTCACCTTAGGCAAGGCTACCCCCTACCAACCAAGGCATCGGTTTGGAGTAGAATACTCCTCGCCTACCAAGTGTCAATAAGGCGATAGGCCAACATTAGAGCACATAATAGACTTGCATTGCCATTTATTATAGGCTTTTTTTTAAATTTATTTCTTTTGATCTTCGCTCCTGAACTAAAATGTGTTCTTACATCCTTTCGACAAGGGGTAAAAGCTATGTCCTAGAGGTCAACACACACACAGCCAGGTGTTCAAACATTAAGATGGTTATAAGCCTAGACTTAAGACAACCATATTCCAAGCTAACTAAAGACCATGCATTCTCAAGAATATATCCAATAAGGTTAAACTTATTAATGATTTACACTAGCACGTTAGGCAACTTCAAAAACTAAGTAGTGCTTTGACAAGTTCCATGTGGTCATGCCTTAATTGAATAGGAAAAATTAAAGAGAGTGGGCATGGAAGAATTACACCTGTAAATTAGAGATCTCCTGGATTTGATGAGAAAGCTGGCAATTTGATGTAGATATTTATAATGAACATTGCGGCAGTCTCAGGCCTTGGAACTAACCGATCTCAACTTTTCAACCTGTACAACCAACTATAACACTATACCTCGACGAGAGGCACATCAGTGGAAAAAATAAAAGACTCGTTTAAGGACTCAAAACTAGAAACAACTTGAAAGCACTAACCTACCTATCAGGTCACCACACTACTACTGAGGATATGGTAAGAGGATGTTGTAGAGTCTTGGCTCTAGCCCTAAAGCTAAGTCTCTATCCGCATCATCCACATAAATAAAGTTAGCCTCGGTAGTTCCATGAGTTTCATCCGTCCATTCATCATTGTCAGATATTTCCTTTTCGTTTTCCCATCCACATAAACTCATCAAGAATGTAACCATGCGAGGATAGTCATCTTGTGGAAAAGGAAAGCATTGGGCTATCGGGGATATGTCCTACGGAGTAGGGGTCAGTCATGGTCAATAGGAGAATTAGCCATTCTAATTCCTCAACATTTTCCTCTCTGGCTAGTACATCTATATGATCCCATTCAGTTTCAATTACAGGATAGCACATGTGAAATATCTGAGAAAGGTACAGATGATACCTTTCACCAAAGGTGGGAGTGGATGAAGTGTGTGATGCTCGTGCATTTGCCATATCTGCTGTTGCAAACACAGATATAGCATCAGTAGGTTTATGACAGGTCAATCTAGTTCCTGATTGTATATGGATATTTCTCTTAATGTGCTCTTGATCTTTTTACTATTTTTTGTTTTTCTTTTCTTTTTTGTGTATGAAGCTATATATATACATCCCCTTGAATTTGGCAATTATATGGTCAGGGGAGAAGGTTAAGGAGGAAGTAATAGAATGTCGAGCGTGAGTACATGCTCCCCCTTTCCTTGGGTAGATCATATTTTCTACAATGATGTTGCAGCCTCTTGGAACCAATTTGTCCAGCGGGTCATAGGAGGTGGTGATGTGGGCAAATAGCTTTTTATGACCCTATACTATTATAAGGGGAGACGTAGACTCATTGGTCTCTTGTTGGGTGTTGACAAGAGTAGGTTTAGAGCATGAAGAATCTTCTATATTAACGTGTGCCTGGCATGAGGAGCTAGAAGCTTCATGTGGCTCCCCCCTTCTTGAGCTAGGTGGTATTGATCGATATCGTTTGGGAATCCAAACTAGCTCTGGAAGAAGTGGTGCGGAGCACTCTGTTACCTTTCCAAGTTACCACGGTCTTGAATTGTCGTTGGGGTGGCAACATGTTGTTTGCAAGGTTTTACAGGTGATGTAGAGGGATTCAGCTTATGCTTAGGGACCCAAATCTGGTCATTCCCTTCGTAATACCCTTGGGCTACTAATAATTTTTTAGGGATCCATCGTGATGTTACATTGCCCTTTCTTGGGTGGGTAGCTGCTTTCCTTCTACGAGGCTTCTTGTCTGAATGAGATTGAGCAGGGGAACTAGCTGTTAACGAAGCTTTTGGGACCCATTTGTATATACTCTTTGGCATAGTAAGCAGAGCCTTGGAGACCACACTGCTTGTTTCCACTCTTGGCGTTGAAGCGTTAGAGGGGTGGCAAACAATTAAAGATGGTTTTGCCACTAGACTTTGTGATTTTTCATTATCCAGCATTTTGTCCAGAGTCGATGGCTTAGGAGCAGGATTTTGAGCGATCATACTACTGAGTGTTGGTTCTTGCGTTGTGACTCGTTTGGTTTCCCAATCGATATTGCACTTGGTGGGCCAACATCCATTTGCGCCCTAAGTTTACAGTCCCTTCCATGGTACCAACAGGCATAACCAAAAAGCTTTGAATTACGGTCCCCTTGTCATAGACAACCGAAGTGTGCAGAATTCTTGAGACAGGGGTTTTCTTCTTGTTGATTCCTTTAACTTGGATAGCACTCTTGGATAAAGGTGCTTTTCCAAGTTGACACCACACACCATATGATAGCAAATTGTGTTGAGCTCCTGTATCCAATAATGCATTATACAGCACCTCCCGGGCCGTAAGGACTCTGTAACTCAATTGGGTATCTTAGAGGCGGGTCAGATTCCAGTGAATCCTCGTCTGCCTCCTCAAAAAATGCTTGTGTAATCCCCAAGTTGGCTTCTCGTTGGCGTTTAGCACGCTGTTGACGTTCTTTGGCTTCAACTCTCGCTTGTATCTTCTTAAGCTCAGCTTGTTCTTTAGCTGCCTTCTTCTGATGGATTGCATGTAACTCCTCTTGGCTCAGGGGGTCATAGTATCTTTTGAATTTACTCCCATTAAGGAATCCACTGGTTTCAACTTCGTCGAGAGTCTCCACTCGGATGGTGCCTTGCGGGGTAATTTCACATACTCTATACGGTCCCTTACCAGCATATTTGAGCTTCTTTTTTTCGTTACGCACTCCATACATCAGGACTTTATCCCCAACCTTGATATCCTTGTCCTTTAGGTGGCGATCAAGCCATTTTTTTCTTCTATCCTTCTCCACAAGGGCATTGTACACAGCCAATTGTCTTTCTTCGTTTAGCCGCTCAAGGATATATAGACGCTCTACTAAGGGGTTACCATCCCAACCCTCTTGAGTAGCAACACGAAGACTAGGAATGACAAATTCCCACAGCATGACTGCTTCTTGGCCATATACCATCTTGAACGGTGTGCAATTAATAGCCACGTTATAAGCAGTACGATAGGCCCATAAAGCTGTCGTAAGCTTTAGATCCCAATCCGTGCGATGAGCTTCAACTGTCTTTGTCAAAACAAAGATTAAGGTCTTGTTGGTACTCTCGGCTTGGCCATTCGCTTGCGGATAATAAGGAGTAGATTTATGATGGGATATCATGAAATTTGTTGTGAGCTCCTTAATCACTTCATTTATAAAATGCGTACCATTGTCGCTCACAAGTTCAAAAGGACAATCGAAGCATGTGATTATATTTTCAAAGAGGAACTTGGTTGTTGTCCTCGCGTCTACCTTACGTGTCGCTTTTGCTTCAGCCCATTTGGTCATATAGTCACAGTGGCCACAATAATATAGCGAGATTGTGTGTTGCGGGCCGCTGGGCTAATTGGACCTACAAAGTCTAAACCCCACTTTTCAAATGGTTGGTTTACTTTAATTGGGTGTAGGGGCATATGATCTTTCCGCTGGGGTTTCTTGTGGCGTTGGCATTCATCACAACCCTTTACAAAAAGTGATGCATCTTGGAACATAGTGGGCCACCAATACCCTGATTGTAAGATCTTTCATGCAGTTAAGTCTCCTGAGAAGTGACCACCGGCTACGCCCATATGTGCCTCTTGCAAAATGTATAGATACTCATTCTCTCGGGCACAACGCCTAAGAACGTCATCCTTTCCTCTTTTATAAAGAGTCTCGGCTATCAGGCAATAGGGTTCGCATTCCTTGATCAGCTTTCGCGCTAGATCTTTATGAAGCTCCTTGGGTGGAAAGCCATTAACCAAAAAGTTAACAATCTTCTCACTCCATTCAGGCATTGTCTCCACCATGAATAGGGAAGTGTCAGGTAAGTCATCATCAACTCCCGTAGGAGCCTCACCATTAGGTATGCGAGACAAATGATCAGCCATTACTTGTTTTTTTCCAGGTCTCATAACAACAATGAAATCAAACTCAAGAAGAATCAATAGCCATCGTGTGATTCTTCTTGTGGAGCATGGTTTGTTTACCAGATACAACAATGCTTGATGATCCACATAGAAAACAAACTTGGTGGCAAGGAGGTAATAACGAAATTTCCTTACTGCATATATCATTGCCAACCCTTCTCGCTCCGTAGTGGTGTAGTTCATTTCAGCATCGTTTAACTGGCGATTAGCAAAGCTAATGGGGTAGTCTAATTTGTGTTCTCCAGGTTGAGTCAACACACACCCAATAGCAAAGTTCAATGCATCAATATGCACATGGAAGATTAAATCCCAGTTAGGCATTCTCAAGATTGGAGCACTCGCCAAGGCCTTCTTTAATGGCTCATAGGCACGGTCACATTCTTCGGTCCAAATAAACTCGATGAGAAGCTTATACAATGGTACGAGCTATCTTGGCGAAGAATAGAATAAACCTTTGATAATAACCAACATGGCCCATAAAGTGTTGGACTCCTTTTTGGGTGGAGGCAATTCCAGAATGACCTTGATTTTACTCTCGTCAGTGGAAATCCCATTTTTGGACACTATATGCCCTAGAATGATTCCGTGTTTAACCCAGAATTGGCATTTGAAAGGATTCAATGAGATGCGATATAATCTACACCTTTCAAATATTTTTCGTAAACACATCATGTGCTTATCCCAAGAGGAATGAACACAAAGATCATCTAAGAAAGCTTCACAAAAGTCCCTTAGATATTCCTTAAAGGCTGTGTTTATCAATCGTTGGAATGTTGCAAGTGCATTGGTTAAGCCAAAGGCCATGACGCGAAAAGCAAACACTCCAAACTTCGTGATAAATGATGTTTTAGCTTGGTCCTCTACTGCAATTGTGATCTGATTGTAACCAAAGTACCCATCTAAAAAGCTGTATGCCTCCTTGCCTGCAACTCTTTCAAGCACATGTTCAGAATACGGCAAAGGATAATGATCCCTTCTGGTGGCTGCATTAACCTTTTTGAGATCAACGCACACTCTAAGTTTCCCATTCTTCTTTGGTACAACCATTCTCAAGGACACTAAAAGAGAAAAAATTATGAAGGCTCAATGATGGGATAGTACTAGAGATGTGTGTGGGATAGTACAAGAGATGTGTGTTTATATAGGAAAAATAGGTTATCCACTTCAAATCTCATTGGATTTCCTATCTAAGATTGATTGGATAATTAAGATAAACATAAAGATAAACTATTATCCACTTAAAAATTAATATTATTAATAGAAAATATTTATAATTTTAAATATTTATCATTACTAGATATATAAATATATCTTATGTTTTATAATTATATAACTACATTTTCTTTTATAATATATTTTTTTTCAAATTTTATTCAAAGGTTTATCCTATAAATAAAATATTTTCAAGAAATATTAAATTTAAAAAATTAATTTTTAAAATTAAATAACATGACCTTTAAAAATAACATTATTTATCTAATTTTAAAATATAATACTTTAAAATTAGTGATTTTAGATTCTTTTATATTAATAAGTTATACATATTTTATTATTTAAAATTTTATATTTTATTTCTCTTTTTTTTGAAAAATACTAAATTAACTTTTTCAAAAATATATTTTTGAAAAAAATGGGAAGGTGGGAAGGCGGCGCCATGTGTCATTGGCATGCATGCCACGTGGTATGTTCTTGACATGTGGCACTATTATGGTTGATGTGGTAATTCCATGATGTGGCATGACATGTCACCAAGTGCGAGGTGGCATGCAAATGTGGCAAGAAGATGTGGCATTAATGATGACTAGGATGATGAGGTGGAAAGTCTAGGTTGACCATGTTGACATGGAGGATGGAGGTGACAAGGTGCTTATGTGGATCCTTTTGAAGCTAATGTGGACATAAACTGGCATGTATATATAAGATTTGTGCCTAACCAAGCCTCACACATAGCATGATATCTAGGCTTTGAAGTTTACCAAGCCTAGATTTCCAAACGTAACTAGGATTTGTTTTAAACTTGAAAAGGGGAGAGTGGACACAGTATGGGAATTTTCACTTGGGAGGATTGAAAATGGACCTTCCCATACTCAAATTAAGCTAAAGTTTTTTCAATAAATTCATGGTAACAAGTATATTGATCCTCCCTAGAGTTTTTAGATTGAAAGATTCAATATTTGATTTTCTAGAATTAAATTACAATTGATTTAATGGGCCTCTTACAGTCATTACAAATTTTCCAAAGTCAATCTACAAAAATCCAACTGTTAGATTTGTAATTTTACATTAGATCCATATTCTACTAATCTTCCCCAATCTAATCATCACTAGATCTATACAAATTGAGCATTTTAAATGGTAGATGCGGTGGGAGGATAAAATAGTATGTTTTTTTTAACAATTCTAATGTCTTTTAAATAATATAAAAAATAGTAGAACACATAAAAAACTACTTGATAAATCAAGTTAAGCTCTTTGTTATTTGAATTTGTGATATGCAAAGTGGGAACATCATATGAGTAATAATGTAAAAGTTATAGGCAATTTACTCACATTTAGTCTAAACCTCCGACAGGGCTTGTATATAATTTTGGTTCCCAAAGAAAAGGGGATTTGCAATTATTAGATATTCGATCAGATTATAGTTTTAGTTTCCCAACTTTGCATATGATGTTGCATTAGAAGACCTTGAAGTGAAACTCCTTGGCTAACTAGGAGAGATTGGCTATTCTTCTTGAAAAATGCATGTTTTCAGGCAAAACCCAAGGGCGCCCACTAAATAAAACTAGATAACCTCATCTTGTAACCATCAAAGATTACACGTGATTCAAAGATGTACGACGTCTAGAGAGTTTGGTGAGTATATTTCACTATCGCATATTCTTATTTACATGATTTAGGTATTCATAAGGTAGTCTATGTTTTTTAGGACGAGGACGAGGAGGCGACACATCATAGAATGAGAGAGTCTATGTCTCATTGCTTCATGATGAGTGGACGACTACATAGTGCCATGGGACCTCACGTAGTGTCATGAGACCTCAAGTACTTCTTAAAGAATTAATATAACTCACATATATATCAAGGATTAAACTGGAGACTTGAATCAAATTGAAAAGATTAAAACATTGCATAGAACATGAGATAGAGTGAACATAAGGTCATCAACACACTATTGGGTGCAATCGTCCCCCTCATGCATGTAGCTCCCACTTCCACGACATGAGTATTTTGAGAATTGTATTCAATATATATAGCATAAGGATCAAGGAGCTAATAATAGCATACAAAATTGGGCATGCTTTTTCACGTTTACAAAAATAACTCAAGAACTAGAGCTTGTTCACACACTAAGTGTAAATAACCAAAACTCTTCTAATATATATATACTAATAATATAGCAACGCCATGCGCAAGCATGCATAAATTATATGTACAATCATTCGGCATGTGATAAACAAAATAATACAAAATAATAGTAATCTGAAATGATATAGACAAGATCCTTCATGTGCTACAATTCACTAGGATGGCACACTAGCATCCAGGCATCCCTGTTTAGCTAAAGGGTGGATCTTATATAAAACATAGAGGCTTTAGAGACCTCCATGTGATACAATTGGGGTGAGCCCATGTGCTTGACATGAGGAAGAGATGCCTCCATAAATGGCACATGAAATCAATGAAGATTTGGGCATGGACGAGATGATTGACGACTTATTTGAGAAAGAAGGAGAGGAGTCGTCTAGAATGACATTGACAAAGATCAATTGTGACAAGTTGCTTGCACTCCACTATATGAGGACTGTGCATACTTCACCCTTTGTGTGACCTTGGAATTATAACTAAACTTGTAAACCATGTATGGTTGGAGCAATGCTAGTGTTACAAGCCTCTTTTGCTGCGTCCTTAGCGTTTGTGGTTTTTAGCAATTTACAAATTTGACATACCATAACCTTTTTAAATAATATTTTAAATTATCTCAAATTCTTTGTAAGCTCATGAAAAATATGCTTCCTTCCAACAACAATATGTCAAACACAAGGGCTCATGCTAGGAGAGTATTGACGGCACTTGGCATGGATTACGAACGTATACATGCATGTGTCAATGATTGTGTGTTTTTTTAGGGGTGCTCATAAACATGTAACTCAATGTCCAAAATGTGGAGAGTCTCATTACCGAAGTGATTTATAAGGCACAGTGATTCCTCAAAAGTTGTTGAGGCATTTTCCTATTATACCCCGCATTCAACACATGCTTTGGTGTAAGTGAAACTCATGACATGGCATGCATACAATCATTCCACTATGATGGCATGGTGAGGGTCCTTGCAGGCTCACCAGCATGGCAAGACATATAAGAGACAGATTATAACTAGTACAAAAATTTCATGATTGAATAGAAAATTTGTTCTTTTGTTATAAAAAAAGACATAGAAGAGAAGTGGTCGAAATTCAAGGGTAGGCCATGTCATTTATGAATTGGATTGGGAATGGATGGATTCAATCCATTTGGTGTCAAATTGACATCATGGAGCACATGGCCAGTGGTAGTCGTGAACTACAATCTCCCTTCTTGAAGTTAATAAAGAAGGGTCATGTGATGCTAGCTCTTCTCGTGCCTCATAAGCACAAGTCAAGAACATGGATGTGTACCTTGAACCTTTTATTGAGGAGCTTGAGACACTATGGCATGGCATCCAAGTGCATGATGTGTCCCGATTGCTTACACAATGTAGCATGGAGTTGAAGGCAATTTTAATGTGGAGAATGCATAACTTTCCAAGATATGGATAGTGCTCCGGTATGTTTTCTATGCTCGATCACCTTCCTATGATTTGAATTATCAAATATGAGTTAGGTCTAATATAAATTATTTGTGCATTGTACATAATTAGAACTCACAACATCCAATCACAATTCTTGTCCAATTTGTGGACCGTCGCTTGTTACATCACTGCCAATACATCTCAAGAAGGTCTTGTATGAAGACCATCACCAATTGTTTTCATTTTATCATGAGAATTTTGTTCCATCTAGAAAAGGAGTCCCTCCACATCCTCTAAGAGTAGGCTATTGGGAAGTATTGTAGAGAGGATGGTCCCATATGCCATCATGGGAATGACACGGTACTCAATATTCTTTCTTCTCCCATATTGGACGAAGCTAAGAATCAATCATCTTCTAGATTTGATGTACATCATTAAAAATGTAGCATCGAATATTTGGGAGCATATAATTAACAAGAGATATTCTTTAGCAGTTCGAGAGGACTTGAGATTCATTGAATGCCTCCCCACCACTTGGTTAATAGTTCAAGAGAATAGGAAGATAATTTTACCTAAAGCACCTTGGATCTTGATAAAGAACGAGGAGAAGAGAGTGAAGGATCAAATTGTCTCCTTTCATACACTACACGGGTGTTATGCGTTCTTTAAAGGGGGCATTCACAAAAATAAAAAATGCATGATTGTCAGCTATGTTCAATTTACTTATATAAGCTTCATGATGGTCTTCCATTGTAATGGTGAGCTACAAGAGGAAGTATTTATGGAACAGCCAGAGGGGTATGTACACCCTAAGTATCCCACATGTGTATGCAGATTGAAGAAAGCGTTGTATGGTTTAAAGCAGGCACCAAGAGCTTGGAGTGACAAAATAAGCAAGTATCTTATGAGCATTGGTTTTCATGTAGGAAACTCAGATTCATGATGGTCTTCCATTGTAATTACATAACATCAATAGCAATGTTTTGTGCTACATGTTTCATTCTTCCCATATGCATTAGTAGGTGTGGAGCTCAAAAAGTGCATGAGGCCATGTACAAAATGGGGGTGGTGGTGAGGTATAAAAACCTAAATTCTAACATGGCTTTATTTTATTGTTGCGCTAGTTTGTAAGACATGTCATGCTAATTAAATGGACTCAACTCCATCTTAGGTACATTAGTTCCAAGGAGGTCCATCAATCCACTATTGATTCAGCCTGAGTAATGGCAGTGGACATAGTATGCATGATAGAGGAAAACCTCCCAAGCACTATCCTCAATAGTCAATTACATCTTGTGGTACACTTGATAGATGAAGTGTCAATGTGTAGTATTGTGCATGCTTGGTGGATGTTCTTCCTTGATCATTTCATGAAGACCTTGAAGGATTTTGTTAGCCAAAGAGCCAGGTCATCAAAAGGAAGCATGGTAGAGGGTTGGTTAATGCAAGAAGCATGTGTCCACATTTTAGAGTATGTCTCTTGAGTGGATGCCCACACGTAAGGTGTGGGTTTATCCTCTTCATTTGAAGAGTGATACATTCTCAGTGTTTGAGAAGTTTGTTGCTCTTGTTGAGAATCAAACTGGCAAAACACTGAAGGCTTTGCGTTCCGACAATGGTGGAGAGTATATGTCCAAACAGTTTCAGGACTTTTGTGATGCTAAAGGCATCAAGAGGGAGCTCTCTACTCCTTATGATCCTCCACAAAATGGGACAACAGAGAGGATGAACAGGACCATTCAGGAGAAGGTCCGTTCTATGTTGTCACATGCTGCATTACCTCATGGTTTTTGGGCTGAAGCTGTTATGACAGCCGTTCATCTTATAAACAGGTCACCTAACACGAGGCTTGGTGGGAAAGTGCCAGAGGAAGTATGGACACAGAAGCCTCCGTCCTACAAGCACTTGAGAGTGTTTGGTTGCGTTGCGTATGTGCACATATGCAGGGAAACGCGCACCAAACTTGATCCTAAGTCTCACAAATGCATATTCCTAGGATATGGTGACAGAGGTGAAATGGGGTATAGACTTTGGGATCTCGTGAATAGAAAGATTATACGTAGCAATGATGTCATTTTTGATGAAACATGCATGTATAAGGATCCTGCAAGGCAACAGGAGCCTGGAAGAGTCATCTTTGATGATGATGGACATCATGGACAACAACCAAGGGCTGTAAATCAGCCATTACAGCAGCAAAACCAGCCCTTAAATGGTGTTGAAAATGGTCCAAATGGACAGCCAGAGATGGCAGAAGATATCCCTATGGATATCCCACAATTAGAGGAGATACCGGGCATGATATTTCAGCCTTATAGCATGGAACAGGAGCCACCAATAGGTGATATGCAGGCTGGCGAAAACTGCATTTGGATGCATTGAGACGCATACTGAGGTATGTGAGGTCTACTTTGCATTGTGGACTATTCTATGAGACTGGGACGACAGAGATATGTGTACATGGGTACAGAGATGCTGATTGGGCTGGTAGTATCTCAGAATAACTCCTGAATAATTTGCAAACATTGCAGCACACTTCAGGCATATTCACATTCAATGTAAACATTCTATCCACTCTGTTGCCTTTTGCAACCAACCTGCACTTATCTTTAAAGTCTTCTACGTATTAGCCTCCATTAGGGTTAAACCGAACCTGTAAACCCTGCCCGAACGCCCCCCGGCCAGCCTCCCGGAGCCGTGCCCGAACACCCCGCGGAGCCGTGCCCTCATGCCAAGGGGTTATTGCTAATGCGAAACAAAGTCTCGTGATTGTGCCTAAACATTGAACCGATTGGTGAGGCCACTGTAGAGGCCCTCTTTGGGTCCAAAAAATTCCTAATGCATATGGGTTTAGTTTAGCATGTGTTGACACCATATCATTTACTTGCTTCCCTTGTGCCATTGAAAGTCTTGTATTGATGGGGTGGTCATGGACCCCCCCAAATCTATAGCACTCTTATCGTGTGCAATCTCTCACTAGGAATATAGTAATATATTAATGTAGGGCATGACATAACACACTCGTGTATTTTACCACAATGAAAACACACCAGAGAAATGGACTCGTATGTAATTGGTCTTGGCAGGCAAATTCTCCTTAAACATAATGTGACAATTATGGAGTAATGAGGATGATAAGTGTATGGTGTCCCACGTACCACAAGGAAAAGGAAGAGTAAGGAGAATGGACACATCAATGTTGAAGAAGGTGAATGCATTTTGTGTTCTCATCAATAATGAAGTTATGAAGAGGTGGGTGGAAAGGTATGAAGAAGTGAGGAGAAATTGATATGAGGATCGGAAGAGCATTTAGGATGCGCTTGAGAGGCTTCCCATTTCCTTTGGATCTTGCATCACTTCCCAAAAGATTTTACCAATTGATTAGCTTTATGAAGAAATGGAAAATACTAAAGAACATGGAGAGATGGTGACAGAAGAAGAGTGGGAGTACATAAGAGGATACGAGCCTCATGTAAGTGTGTCTCTGCTTTGTCCTTTTTTCTTCAAGTAGAACCTCATGATATGGTTATTCAATATCATAAATATATTTCACTTGGTGTTGGTGGTAGTAAAAGGTATACAATGCCATGTGGTCCAAAGGAAGGCATTTCCGTAGTCAATGCATAGATACAAAGAGAAATACCTAAGATTTTTGGGTTATGGAAAACTTTGAGTAAGAGAGTGGAGAAATGCTTGATTATTATGGCATGATTCAAAACATCCTAAAGGTTGAATTCAGGACATTCCAAATTTTTATATTGGATGTGAAGTGGTTCAAAGATGTGGTCTGTGGAGGTGCTCAAGCAACCATGAAAAGGCATCCAAATGGATTTATGGTGATCGATTCTATAACATTTTGGCAAATAGAGAGAGAAACATTTGTGCTACCTCACTATTATGAATATGTAAATTCTAACCATAAGCTTTTATTATATCATCCTTATGCATGTTTAATTTACACTCGATGTATTTCTCCTTACAAGGTTGTGTTTCCCACATACATAAATAACAAGAAATGGTGGTATGTCATACAAGTTTCTCCTTGTTTAAAGAGTATTTTTCAAGATAGGGATGTTGAAGAGCTCATGTGGATGATGCGGCAGGCAAGAATGAACATGTGGAGGGTTGAAACGTACCCATATTATATTCCATGATCTAAGCACAAAATTTCTCAAAACTTATAGAAAAATTACATCATACTTCAGAAAACAAAGAGATTTTCAATAAACCATAATCATTTACAAATCCAAAGTAACAACAATATTTGTCAATACAAAAATCACCAATAAAAAGATCTAGCCAATAGGGCCTTTCTCCGATGCCTGTCCACCCAACCACCACACTGGACGTCGTGTCTATCCCGTGTATGCCTCTTGTAAATCTCGTCCACTCTGGGTTCTACCAAATGGCACCCAGAGGGCATAAATCATGCACTACAAGAGCTTGAGGGCATACCGACGCAAATGTCGAACGTCGGTATGTTCGTCGTAATGTTGGAGGAGACAAGTCGGGCGGGGTATTTTCAAATTTTCGTTTCCCGACGCGTATACCGACGCGTATACCGACGGACATTCCGACGCCTATACCGACGCACATTCCGTAGTATATACCGATGCATATTCCGACGCATATTCCGTAGCATATACCGACGCTCGTAAGTTTTTTACAGCCGAGAGCCTATTTTTTGATTTTTTCGCAGAGAACGGCGCGTTACAGCTAGAGAAGGTCTCTTTCTCTCCCTCTCCTCTTTTTTCCTCTCTCCTCTTTTCTCCTTCTTTCTTCTTTTCTCCTCTTCTCTTTCTCCTAATATGTTCTTGCAATTGCTTTTACTTTTTAATTTAAGAATTAGGACGTTTAGGGTTTTGTGTTTTTTTGGCTCTCTATGCATGTTGAGAGCTCTCTATGTATGCATAGATCTCCTAATGCATGCATAGAGATTTTAGGGTTTTGTATTAGTTCTTATTCTTGTGTTTAATTTACTAATTATTTTGTTTAATATTTTGTTTTGCAGCTCTTTCACCTCACCAATCCTCTCCTTCAGCTTCGCAAAAAAGAGGTAGATCCTCTTTCGATTTTTCTTGTTTATGCTATTTTCTATGAATTATTGCATCCTTGTTTTATGGTTTAGGGTTAGTTTTGGGTTCTTGTAAGCTTATACATAGGATTAATTTAATATCTATGCATAAAACCTATCATAAGCTTGCAATCTCTATGCATAGCCTTCTTGCAAGCTTTATGCATAAGCTCTATTCATAGAGCTTGCGAGCTTGTGAAATCTCTATGCATAAGCTCTATGCATAGGCTTTATGTATAGAGTTTGCAAGCTTATAAAATCTCTATGCATAGGTTTCTTACAAGCTTATAAAATCTCTATGCATAGGTTTCTTGAAAGCTTGCATGGACATTGTACATAGAGCTTGCGTAGCCTTCTTGTTGAAAGCTCTATGCATAGCCTTCTTGTAAAAGCTCAATGCATATGCTCTATGTATAGGCTTTATACATAGAGGTTGTAAGATTATGAAAGCTCTATACATAGGGTTTGTAAGCTTATGCAAGCTCTATACATAGAGTTTATGCATAGAGCTATATGAATCTAGCTGAATGCATGAATTAAGATCTATGCATAAAGCTTAATACATAATGTTTTATGTATAAATCTTATGGATGAGCTCTATGCATAAGGCTTCACATGCGTTATGTTTTTTTGCATAAACCTTTTTTTGATGTAGAGTGCCTTGCATGGATGGAAAGCATAAGCTTTTTGAATGTTTATACTCTTGTAAGATCCCAATCTCCACCGCGCAACGGAATCGGTTACTAGCAGCGGAAGTAGCACATCGTGCGCGGGTAGGGGTCTCACACTCTCGGGGCCTCGCCCACGGATATCCGGACAAGAGACTAATCCATCGGTTTGTCCAAAACCGAAACCGAAAAAAAAACTTCCTTTACCCGGAAAGCACGGGCGATTCCACCAGGATAAGTCTTTACTCTAACGTAGTCAAGATCATTACTGATCAAAGTGATCTGACTGCACCTTTAACGGTACTTGGTCAAATCAAGGAAGAAACTTGCACTTGGATCATTGGGATCAACGCTTTTTTCCCCATCAAGAGGCACAGCCGTTGATTCCTATCCATAGAACAATTTCTATCTGGGATTTACTTCATCTATCGTAATAATAAAAATTAAATCTCGATTTACGGATCCATCAATCCAGCCTAACCCCATCCAGTCCCATGGGTTAGCCAACCGCCCAACCACTGTAGTGATGGGATCCAATTAAGAATTTGGTTAGGTTTTGTCCCGGGTACCAAGGAAAAAAGTTCCAAGGCCCCCTAGCCGGAAGTTCATACAAACATAAAACTAGTCACACCACTTACACACCCAATATGAAATTGCCTTTTTCTTAGCATCAACTAGTTTTAAAACAATCCTTTAATAAGACCATTATGTCACTGATGGCAATCCTCAAAGTCTCTGGTTGAATCCTTATTTCCAGTCATTCTTTCATCGGTGTACTTATGGCATCATTGGCAACTAGAACGCTCACCACCTGTTCTCACAGGGGCCTTTTCCATAGTTCCTAGCTCATAGTAACCGGCAATATATTCATATAATAGAATGGAATCTCCGTGGAAGATCAGCAAGATCAACCCACAGATCCATATAAAAGAGCCATGGACTCATCCGTTAAGGACCAGCAAGGTCAATCAACCAGATCCATGCCCGATTTCAGAAAACAACTCTTACTCCTTGTTCCAATATCTTCCACGATGCACGTGTGGGTATCTTCGGCGACCCAGAGCCCGAGCACCGTATGGTCAGCACCCTCTAGGATCCTTCACAGGTGACCTAGCGCTTCACTCATAGGCCGCTTCCTTGGTCCCTCATCCACCGTACCGGAAGCTCACCATTTAAATCGAACCGAGGCTGGTCAAGACCTCGATTGACCTTGCTACGCGAGACGTCCTCCATTGACTCTCCGTCTCAGCACTTGTAACTTTATCAGTTCGGTCTTCATGACCTTAATCCTCAAGACGGTCAAAATGCTTCTCCAGCATTCTGACATAAAACAGTCATTTACAAACAGTCACAAAATATACTTTCTATAACGAACTCGTCTTTCCATATTATCCTCTCGGACCACATTACTTATTCCACATTCCATTCAATGTGTACTCTTCTCATCCATTCACTCATATAGACTACACATTATCTCACATACACCTTCATATTCATTATTCTACATACATATCCATGTTCGTACGTCCACATCATACATCCAATTTCACATTCATACATACGCATCTACATGCATACATCCACATCCACATTCATACATCCATACCTCCATTTTCACATCCACATTCATATTCATACATCCACATTCACATACATACATCCACATCCGTATCTACATCCATACATCCACATCCATATTCATACATACATCCACATTCACATACATACATCCACATCCGTATCTACATCCATACATCCACATCCATATTCATACATCCACATTCACATGCATACATCCATTTTCACATCCTCATTCATACATCCACATTCACATACATACATCCACATCCGTATCTACATCCATACATCCACATCCACCTCTTCATTCACATTCACATCCATACATCCACATCTACATACATACATCCATACATCCACATCTACATACATATATCCATTTTCACATCCTCATTCATACATACACATCCACATACATACATACACATCCGTATCTACATCCATACATCCACATCCACATCAACATTCACATTCATACATATACATCTACATGTATACATCCACATCACATTCATACAACCATATTACATCCATTCTCGTCCTAACACCTCCCATGTACATCTTAACACATCCTAACTCATCTTAACACATTCTATCACATCTCATACACATCCTATCACATCTTTTTACATCTCATACACCTCTTATCACATCCTATCACTTTCCATACGCATCTTATCAAATCTTATCACATCTCATACACCTCTTATCACATCTTATCACATTTCATATCTTTTTTAAGAGAATTCTTATATTTAATATAAGATTTCTCTACACATTTATTTATGCATAAATTCCATTTAAGGAGACTAAAACTTTCGAAATTAAAATCAATCTTTTATGCATAAATTCAATTTGGTAAGAATTACACTTTTAGAATAAAAAGAATATCTTTTATGCATACCTCTATGCATGAAATCCAATATGATAAAAGTAACACTCTTACAATAAAATAATCAACTTTTATGCATACCTCTATGCATGAAATTCAATTATGATAAAAGAACACTTTTGATATAAAAATTTATCCTTTATGTATACTTCTATGCATGAAAATAAAAATTGATAAAAATAACACTTTTGATATAAAAATTTATCCATTATGCATACTTCTATGCATGAAAATAAAAATGGTAAAAGTAACACTTTTGATATAAAAATTTAACCATTATGCATACTTCTATGCGTGAAATAAAAATGGTAAAAATAACACTTTTGATATAAAAACTTATCCTTTAAAATTTAATTTCTCCATGATTATAATGAAATTCTTTCAATTAGTCTAGGATGATAATTCCTAGAATATGGTAGGAAGTCCTCTTTTTATGCTTTGAATGAAATTATTTTATGCATAATTTTTATAAAAATTTTGCCATAGCTCCGCTCTACTATGACTGATAAATCTCAATTTTTCTAAGGGATAAAGCTTATCATTAAGGAAATAATTAAAATGATCTCTAATTGGATCATTAATCCATAATGGATTGAATCATCAATATACATAAACTAAAAGCATAGAAAAAAGCCATTAATTTGGCCTCAAGCATAGCTTAATCTTGGGTTAAGGAAAAGCTTTATGAAAAGCTTGATTTGGATTGAGAATGGGTCATGAGTATGACCATTTCTTGAGTGAGAGAGAGAAATTACATAAAAACCATTAGAATTTAAACATAAATAGAATTTAACTTCAATAGCATTTATTAAATTATGTAACTCTTCACTACTATTCACCAATTAACTTCAATAGCATTTAAAAAACCATACCAATTAAGCTTCTCAAGCTTGGGAGGGGTTGAGAAGAGAGAAACATTGAGAAATTATAGAAAAGATCAATATTCACTAATTACCTTACAAATTACTTGATTCTTTGTTCACGGTAGAGGCCCCCAACCAATCAATTGGTTAAGTATATTGATGGAGCCACTAATGGGGATTGAAGAAAGAGGGAAGCTCCAAAAACTAGTGAATTATTAAATGAATTCACAGTTCTTGGCTTAGGTGGAGTAGAGTAACGATGCATAAACACTATATATTTTTCAACAAGGGGGAGGCTTCTATTTATAGGAAAAATTGAGCTCCTAACCAAACAAACTGATTCTAGAATTTTCTAAATCAGTTTGGTCAATATTTGACCATTTTTAGGTCAGTTAAGCTAACTTTTTGGAACTAGACTTGAATGAGGAGAGAGGAGAGATGAAATATCTCAATTTTTATGAGTTTAAAACTCATTCAAGCATGTGAAATATGCACCTCCTTTAAAGAACTCCCCTTCCTTACATATGTGTCATAATGGAATCATTATACCCAAAATATCTCATATTTTTAATATTGCTCATAGTTTTTTACTAATAAACCTTGTACATTTTCAACTCTTCATCTTATGTGAAATATGCACCTCCTTTAAAGAACTCCCCTTCCTTACATATGTGTCATAATGGAATCATTTTAATATTGCTCATAGTTTTTTACTAATAAACCTTGTACATTTTCAACTCTTCATCTTATGTGAAATATGCACCTCCTTTAAAGAACTCCCCTTCCTTACATATGTGTCATAATGGAATCATTTTAATATTGCTCATAGTTTTTTACTAATAAACCTTGTACATTTTCAACTCTTCATCTTATGTGAAATATGCACCTCCTTTAAAGAACTCCCCTTCCTTACATATGTGTCATAATGGAATCATTTTAATATTGCTCAAAGTTTTTTACTAATAAACCTTGTACATTTTCAACTCTTCATCTTATGTGAGCATTTACTCATTTTTGGATACCCAAAATATCTCATATTTTTAATATTGCTCATAGTTTTTTACTAATAAACCTTGTACATTTTCAACTCTTCATCTTATGTGAGCATTTACTCATTTTTGGATATCTTCTTTTACAAATTGGATTTATCTCCTCCCTACACATGGATTGATGCTATTGGCCCATAGGAACCTTAATTGGACCATAATCCAAAAATTTCTGAAAATCTAGACCCTTAGACTAAGGTCCTTTATACCCATTTCCAATAAATTCTAATTGCACATTGGAAAGTTCTTTTTGAATTTCTGTTTCAGGAAAACTTATTTTAATAAGATGAGATAATTTTCTATCCAAAAATATTAAATGTCTGAATATTCTCTCTCTAGAATATTCTCTCTCTCTAGGTTAAAACAGTTAGAAACAAGGTCTTTATATTTCTGAAGAGGGATTGATTACAGGGGAAGATACTAGACATCAAAAGGGGGTTGGGGGAGGAATCTTACAACTCTCTTATACATATAACATATAAGTCTTATGCTCTGTTTTTCTATGCATAAGGTATTCTCTTTATTCATAGAGTTTATATATGTTATCAAGGTAAGATCTATTATTTCTGAAGAGGGATTGATTACAGGGGAAGATACTAGACATCAAAAGGGGGTTGGGGGAGGAATCTTACAACTCTCTTATACATATAACATATAAGTCTTATGCTCTGTTTTTCTATGCATAAGGTATTCTCTTTATTCATAGAGTTTATATATGTTATCAAGGTAAGATCTATTATCCATGTAAAACAAGATCATGTTTATTACACCATTGGGTGATGGGATTAAGGGTTAGCATAGTGCATAAGGCTTATAGCATAGAGCTTATGCATAAGTCTTGCATAGAGCTTATGCATAAGACTTATGCATAGAGCGTATGCATAAGACTTATGCATATGGCTTATGCATAGAGCTTATGCATATGGCTTATGCATAGAGCTTATGCATAAGACTTATGCATATGGCTTATGCATAGAGCGTATGCATAAGGCTTATGCATAGAGCGTATGCATAAGGCTTATGCATAGAGCGTGTGCATATAAGACTTATGCATATGGCTTATGCATAGAGCGTGTGCATAAGACTTATGCATATGGCTTATGCATAGAGGGCTTATGCATAGAGCGTGTGCATAAGACTTATGCATATGGCTTATGCATAGAGCGTATGCATAATACTTATGCATAGAGCGTATGCATAAGGCTTATGCATAGAGCTTATGCATAAGACTTATGCATATGGCTTATGCATAGAGCTTATGCATGATAAGGCTTATGCAGTTGGCTTATGCATAGGGCTTATGCATAAGACTTATGCAGTTGGCTTATGCATAGAGCTTATGCATAAGTCTTGCAGCCTTATTATGCAAGCTTATACTTATACTATGCATTTAGATTTTTGCATAAGGCCTTTATAAATAGCTATTTATGAATAGAGATAGCTTCTCTCTCCATCCTTGTTCAAATTCGAGTTAATTTTGTATGGAGAGGAGATAAGCTAATGTATGAGTTATTTTTAAAATCTCCCTCAACGGCTGGGGAAAAGAAGCCCGTTTGACGCTTTTTTAAATATTTATCAAGTCTCCCTCAACGACTGGGGAAAAGAAGCCCGTTTGACGCTTTAAATGTTATTTTTTAAAATCTCCCTCGTCGCGGGCTGGGGAAAAGAAGCCCTGTTTTATGGTTTGCATAGTGCTTTGTGTAATGCATAATGATTTGTGTTTAATGAGCTGCATATACATGTTATCCTGCTAGATGGAGCCTCTCAATCTTGAAGAGAGAATAGCGTGTCCATGTATGCGATGTAAGTACCAAATCTTTCGAAAACGAAGGATTTGCAACCAGCATGTTCATGACGCTGGCATATTTCCAATGGAGCGCTTGCAAAATTTACGGTTTCAATCGTACAACCAAGCAAGTGTGCAGCCGCATCTTGATAACATTGCGCCTGTGAATTCTCGTCCCCAACAAAGGATGAGGATATCGCAGGAGGGAGTGACAGATGGAGCTCAATTAACAGCACCCGAGGGAATGGAAGAAGGTCAGGAAATGGAAGAAGGTCCAATGGAAGAAATGTTGGATGCCTTCATCGAGCAACAAGAAGCTCTCTTCGAGGAGCATGAACATGAAGATCATCAACCACGACATTCTCAACGGTCAAATTATGAACCAGAGGAAGAGGCCATGCGTAAACTTGCACGCCTTCCATTATACAATGGTGCCAACATATCTGTATTGCGTGCATCTCTTACGATGCTAAATTTGCAGTCAATTTTTGGATGGTCTAATACAAGTGTCACTGAACTATTCAAGTAAGGACTTTTTTTGGAGATTACACCTACTGTTGAAATGATAAATTATCAACTTGTATTTGAGAAAATCTTAATAGTAACGATCAGATATTGCCATACTTGCAGGCTTTTGAAAGATCAGATATTGCCCCCTGGCAACGAGATGCCTCCATCTCGTGCAGATGCGAAGAAGTTATTGAAATCCATAGGCATGGATTACAATAATATTCATGCTTGTCGCAATGATTGTTGCCTCTTCTGCCATGAATATGAGCATTTGCAAGAATGTCCCCATTGTGGCTCTAACAGATATAGAGAAGATGTTCAGGGGGGAGCTGTCCCGATAAAGGTTCTCAGGCACTTTCCAATCATCCCAAGAATAAAAAGCATGTTCAGGTGCAAATCTATAGCAAGCTTGATGACATGGCATGCCACAACTCGATCCACAGATGAAGTGATGCGTGTGCCTGCTGACTCACCCGCATGGAGACACATTGAAGAGAAATGGCCGGCTTTTAAGGAAGAACCTCGAAACCTCCGTCTTGGCCTAGCAATGGATGGTGTAAACCCTTTTGGTTTAAGGAGCTCTTCATGGAGCACATGGCCTGTTTGCCTTGTGAATTATAATCTTCCGCCATGGTTGGCAATCAAGAAAGGTCATTTGTTGCTCTCATTAATAGTTCCAGGAAAGTACAAGGTGAAGAACATGGATGTATATTTTGCACCACTTATTGATGAGTTACGCACCTTGTGGAACGGAATTGAAGTGAAGGACATGTCAAAGCAGCAGAGTGGCCAAAGACTTACAACTGTGCAAGGTATTCTCATGTGGACAATGCATGATTGGCCTGGCTATGGAGAATGCTCAGGTTTGTCTATATCGGGTTACAATGCATGTCCTGTATGTGGTCCTCGACTTGATTCAAGATACTCAAAAGCATTACGAAAGAATGTCTACCAAGGACATGTTAGGTATCTTCCAGAAAATCATGAATTGCGGGATGGTAATCTAGGAAGACCTCCTCCAAGTGCATTGAAGGCAAGCGATTGGAAGATCAAATGGGAGGAATGTGGCAACTTGGCATGTCCTGGGATGAAGAGGCTCTCTATCTTTCACTAACTCCCCTATTGGGGTGATCTCCTTATAAACCATTTGCTTGACCCGATGCATATTTTCAAGAATGTAGCTGACATTCTGTGGAAGACCATGACAGGAAAAAAGGAGACTAAAGGCCAAAGGGATGACTTGGAAGAGATTGGTTGCATGCAAGAGTTGTGGGCTCGCACTAGACCCAATGGAAAGGTGCTACTTCCAAGAGCCCCATGGGTTTTTAGCAAGATGGAGGAACAACAAGTCAAGAGGACAATTTCAGAGTTTCGGACTCCTACAGGTTGTATGCATTGCTTGAAAAGTGCATTTACAAAGGATGATGATCTTAGTGGCCTCAAGAGTCATGATTGGCACAAGTTTCTACAATTTGTGCTACCCATAGCAATAAAAGATTGCCTCACTGAAGACATTAGAGCTACTATCTATAAGATTGGCACATTGGTGCGCTGGATTTCTTCAAAAGAGATAAAGAGAGACACTTTGGAGACAGCGCGTTTAAACTCCATAGAGGCAGTCTGCATGGTAGAGAAGTTTTTCCCTACAAGTTTATTAACAATCCATGCATCTGCTAGTTCATGTTGTAGATGAGGTTGCAGTTGCTGGAACAGTCCATTCAAGATGGATGTTCTTTTTGGAGAGGTTTATGAAGACATTAAAGGGATTTGTTCGCCAAATGGCTCGCCCAGAGGGTAGTATGTCAGAAGGGTGGCTGATACAAGAGTCCCTTGTTTACATCACTGAATATTTAAGTTCCTCAGATCCAGAGATACCTCGACTATGGTCTCAAGAGTCCAACAGGCGAGTCACTGGTGAGGAACCTCAAGGGCAAGGCATTAAGAGAAAGATGGATAACAATTTGAGGGAAAAAATCAACAAATTTTGCATCTTGAACTCTCATGTAATGGAGAAGTGGATTGAGACATATGAAGCTCTCAAGCGACAGCGAGTACAAGATCGTTTAAGTTTCAGAAGGAATCGCACTACAAGAAATCTTCCATATCCAGAAGGTATGCAAGCTCTTCCGGACTTTCCCACAGGTAGATGGCTAGAAGCTACAATTTTAGAAGCCAAACGTACTGGTTTAACTATAACAGAGGAGGAGGAGGAGCTTACAAAAGGATGCGATTGGCATGTAAGTGTTTAAGTTCTACATGTCTCTCTTTTTTTTCTCTACATGTCAGTGTTTGATTCTCCATCAACAATCTTTTTGTGCTATTTGTAGTATCACAAATATGGGGCGTTTTGGTCACATGGACGTCATTTTCGAGTAGAACGAATAGACCAAAGAAGAGCAACCTTTGATTGTGGTGTCACAGCACAGTTTGTTCAAGAAAGTCGTGCAAGTGCAAGTGATGATAACACAATTACTGGAATGCTTGATTACTTTGGAACCATTCAAGATATATTAAAGGTTGGCTTCAGAAGTTTTGAGTTGTTTATCTTTGATGTGAAGTGGTTCAAGGTAATCATGAATGGGCCACATGCAACTGTACGTAGAGACAAGAGTGGCCTCATCCAAGTGGACTCCACAAAGGTATGGACCGATCAGCAAGATACTTTTGTGCGCCCAGAGCATTGTGAGCAGGTTGTCTTTAAAGCGGATCCAAAAGATCCACGCTGGCTGTTTGTGGTTCAAGTCGTCCCCCGCAGTAAGCAAATTTTTGAAGAATTTGAGCTACAACAAGGTGATGTGGATGCACAGGGTGGTGGAGAGCAGCAAGAACAAGCCGGTATCAACAATGAAGAGGAGCAAGAAAATGAAGAGGAGCAACTAGAGCAAGATCCAAATGAAGAGGTGCAAACCAAGGAAGCTGAAAAACAAGTTGAGGAAGAAGACATAGATGATGAAGACATCCTTCATCAAGGGACTTTTAATGATGAGGATGCTGAAATGTACATAGACATAGATCTCTTTGGGGCTACTGATCTTAATGAGGATGATAGAATAGATAATGATTTTTAAAATGATGTATCTTAATGATTATGCAAATAGTTATGACATATTTGTAATGGTTTTATGACATTGAAGGTCCTTTCATTGTTTACCATTGTTAATGTTTACCATCATAATAACTACTGTAGGAGCAAGTTGATATAGTTTTACCATGCGCCATGAATTCGTAAGTGTTTGTAGCAATTTTATTTATGTAAATGTATGTATGTGGGCTAAATGTTGATTTCTAAAAGTTATAATTGTTAATCGTTTGTGCAGGAGTTGGCCATGAATCGCCCACCAAGTAGGCGAGAGGAGAAGTACGCTCACAAACATGGCCTTGTGGCCTTGTTTGAGATGCTTGAAGAAGAAGGAGAGACCGTCAATTGGGAGGCATTACCATGATATAAGATGACCTTCAAACTAATGAAATATGATCAAAACATTCTTGAGTATTAATGTTTAATTTAATTTCTTGTTTGTCGATCAGGAAAATAAAAAAACGAGCACGGTTGTTTTTGTGCTCTATTTTAGACAGAATGGTGCTGTCTGTTTGCTGTTGTTGATCCTGCTCATTGCAGGCAGCTAGGCAACAGCCAGGCAGCACTATTCTGCTCAAAAAAAAAATTCTGCCTACAGCGTCGGTATATTCCCCGGTATATGCACCGGTATATAACACGGTATATGCACCGGTATATTCCCCGGTATATACACCCCGGTATATGCACCGGTATATAACACGGTATATGCACCGGTATAGACGCCGGTGAGCGTCGGTATAGATAACGGTATAGGCGCCGGTATTGTTACTCGACGCTTATACCGACGTTGTGATTCCGGCGCTTATACCGGCATTTATACCGATGGACGGGGCTTTTTTAGACCCCGTTAAATAGCGCCGGTATAAGCGCCGGTATTAGGCTAACATGTAGTAGTGATGTTCTCTGTCCGACGTTCCCTGTCTAAGGCTGGGGCCGGCCCAAATCTCAAAATCTCTCTCTCTCTCTCATAAAAATCCTCAAGGCTCTGGAAAAAGCCAAAAACAAAAGCCCATAAGAATTAGAAGATTATCATGCATGAAAACGTTAAAGATAGAAATCCCTTTCTAAAAACATGATCTCGGACCAAAATTAGAGAAGATACGTAAAAAAAACACTAGAAAGTGGTGTTGGATTCGTTTCACGAATACCGGCCACCCCATGCAAAATCTCCCAAATATTTGAACACAGACTTTGTTCTTCCTATGATGAACTAACTTTATTTAATACTTCTCTCTAACAAATAAAGTTATCTACACCTTCATGCAAGGCTGTTACTGAAAATTAAGTGTCAATTTGGTGTTCCGGCCCCGTTTCGAGCGCTCGTTGCAATTATATTTACTATGTAAACCCCTATATAAGTTTCCACTAGGCTAAACTACTCACTATGACCCTCTTATACATTATCTAACATGGTTAAGTATAGAATAGAAATCGTTTACAAATGACACCACAAAACATCCATAAAAGGTCCCAAAATTGACACCACAAATGACACCACAAAACATCCATAAAAGGTCCCAAAATTGACCCAAAATCGATATATCTAAAGTTACTAAATTTGTGACCAAACTTAATCTTTTATATCCTCTAAGTATTTCCTACTTTTCAACATTAAATATAAATGCTAAAAATCGCTGAGTCCAAAAATACGTACATATGAGTACGTTACAAGGGTCAAGTACAAGATGAAGAACACGAGATACCACCAACTTATCAAGATGAAGGTATCATAATGATGATGATGATGATGTTGAGTTTACTAGTAGTGGGATAGATCTTTTTGTTGATCTTGTAATAGGACATATGGATCTTGAGATAGACTAGTTAGCATGTAGGGATTTGATGGAAGATGTGACAGATGTTGGGCCAAGCTCAACCTAATTCATTAAACAATTTCTCAATTTTCCAGTCTTAATTTAGTAAGCACGAGATGGAGTTTGCAAGAGGATGCGACTAGCATGTAAGTACGTTGAAGCACACATACATAACTCTATTTAATTATTTTTCTCATATGACTGATAGTTTTTTGCTTAAATTTTTATTGACATAGTATCATAAATTTGGAGCATTATGATCCCATAGTCATCACGTTCCCGTGGAGGAGCATATAGATAAGAGAATCATATAAATTTTGATTTTTGAGTAATGGCTAACTTTCTCCAAGAGAGTTGAGTGAGTATTAATGATACAAATCTTCTCACCTCCAGTCTTAACTTAATTACATACAAGATATTATAAATGTAAATTTTAGGCAATTTGATATATTTATTCTTGACGTTCAATGGTTCAAAGTGGTCTACAATGGTCCAAATGCAACAACCAAAAGAGATAAAAGTGGATTCTTTGCTATTGACTCAACAAAATTGTGGATAGATAGTTATGATACATTTGTACTACCGTAATATTGTGAGCACGTAATAGTTTTTAAGAAAATGTGTAATATTTTTCTTGTATATATTAGCTCCTTGTTGTTTATGGAGCAGGTAATCTTCCAAGCTGCTCCATCACAATCAAAATGGTGGTATGTATAATACAAGCTACACCTTGAACTAGAAAATTACGCAATATATTTGAAGATAAGGATGTTGAGGAAGAAGTTGATAATGTTCCCAATGCTTTGGAGAGCAATCAAAGAGATTATCATAATGTAAATGTTGTGGACGATGATGTCATTGAGAATCCATTGATAAAAAATTTGGAGGGCTCATCATCATCTAGTGAACTTACTGATAGTACATCCTCCGATCATTCTATGGATGGCAATGAATTCCATTTTAATCTTGTGTTTGAAGATATAGGAGAGACAAAGATCACATTAGAAATTGGCCTCTTTGTAGTAGCGAAGGACCTTGTATAGGATAAACAATCGTAAAATTTGTTTTATAGACTCAAATCAAATGTATTTATTAATATTTTTTATAAAATGCAGTAAGTGAATTTATCCTCAGATACTGATGCACATTTGACACGCATACTGCTGACTTTTATCGACATAATTACCAAAAATGATAATACTGAGGGCTACAAGATCACATGCGTAAAAGAAACTATCTGCTTAAAAACATCGATAAATAACGTTGATACTATGAGTAGATCTCTTGTAGTGCCAAACATGGAAGTATGAATTAGTACATTAAACCTTACAAACTCTAAATTTGTTTTTCAGAATACAAATGTTTTGGCTCATATTTATGTAACCCGTTTAATCAAGTAAGAGTAAAAAGAGGCCTCACATTTGGAGTCATGGATCTATCACAAGATAAATATTTTTGTTATTGGCCCCTTTTTAAATATGCTAAGTTTCTCATTTTATTGATTTTTTCTCCAACCCACTATCAGAGAGGTAGAATGCACGATGTCGAAGCATCGGTCGGTCGGGATATGGTGCAGGGTTTAGGTTGTTCTGTATATATATTCAGGGGGGGAGCCTTCTCATCAAAAGCTTGGAGTTAAATCAGCGGTGCAAGCTAGTGAAATGAAGACGAAGATGGCCAGCTCCGTTTTGTTCTTGCTGGTAGTGTTGGTGTCCGCTACTGCATATTCGCTTTCGGTTTAGTGCAGCGGCTCGTGAAATCAGGAGCAACAACCATGGCGATGCCCAGGTGGATGATTATAATGAGACTGACGACTATAATGATAGTACAGTAATTCGCGGCGGCCGGCGACGGTCGTTACAAGATTAATGCGTTCGCTGTGTTCCAGAGACGTGGATGGCTAAGCACAAGAAGGTGTGGAATAGTGTAGAGGAGATGGAGAAGCGCTTCCAGGTGTTCAAGGAGAACTTGCGCTACATCGAGACCAGGAAGCTTTCGAATCAGAGCAGCAAGTACTGGCTGGGGCTCAACCACTTCGGGGATCTCACCTACTAAGAGTTCAGCCCACTCTTAGGTGTGGCATGTTGCATAACACTCTTCTATGGTTCTCCTCCATGTCATCATTCATACTTGGTCGTGCCAATGCTTCATGAAGCTTATATTGATATGTTCAATTATTATACAACATTGTCGTATATATTGGCCCTTGCAGTGATCATACATACATCAAACGTTGTTCTCTCAACCATGCTTCGGAACCAACTTCTAGCCCTTAATCACTTATCAGATTTTTGAAACTAGGCCAAAATTGATTATGTATTAGTGTAAAGAGCTATCCAGAAGTGGCAAACATAAAGTTGTCTAGGGTTTCGTTGCAAGGCAACATTTATAGTAGCAAAATTTTTACTACTATAATACTTCCAGCAGTAAAATATCATTGCTCAGCACTGAAATTTTGATGCTAAGTAGCGACTTGGAAACTGAGATTCCCGTCTAAATCGCCACTGATGTGATTCCTTTCTCTCTACCTACCTCTCTTTGTTTCACATGCTAGGATGATGGATGCAGCAACATTTCCTCCCAACCCAAGTCCTTCCACCTCTCCCTCCATCAAAGCTCTCTCCCTCTCCAAGGAAAGTGCCTCTCTCCTTTCTTCCTTTCTCCCAAGCTTTCATGGAAAGCTTCATTCCTTTCTTATTTTCTAAGCTTTCATGGAAAGTTTCAACTATGCTCTCTATGTGAGATTTTCTTTCCCTTCCCCTCTCTTTCCTTTCCCTTTCTCCCCTCTTTTTTCATTGCCCTAACCCTAGCTTACACATAGAAGTGCTAATAGAGAGATTTGATGGAGAGATCTCCATCAAAGCTCTCTATTATGCTTTCTATATAAAAGCTAGGGTTATGGCAACATAATCCACAATCTTTCAATCATTTATGCATTAGGATTAGGTTAAAGAAACTCACCTTGTTTTTCTCCTCTTCTCCTTCTCCTTTTTCACTAAATCTCTTCTTGATTGCTAATATAGTAAAATGAAGTATACTTACTAACTTTTTGATTTATTTTGTAGCTATTTTGTAGGCTTATTCAAGTCAATAACTTATAACTCTAATTTCTTCATTAAAAAAATATGGAGTGAGGATGAGGTGTTGGAATTAGGGTTGCAGGAAAGCACACAAAGCTTGGAGAAGAAGAAGCAAGAATGCACACAACACAAAGTGTATTAGATTGTGTCAATGTACAAAAGATAAGTTAGTCCTAGAATGATGGGCGTATATACAAGCTGGGGGAAAAAACCTCCTAAAGAGGAAAAAAGTGCCCCGACGGTCCTAAGTGTATTCACACATATCACTGCCTATATATATGGCAACAAATCCCCCCTGGGAGTGATGGTGTGAACGAGAGCTGGCACACTCATGTATAGGGGAGTGCCATGCCCGAAGTAGATCAATCCACAAAGGGAAGCAAGCCCAAAGCTTTGCGAAAAGCTTCGAACTTCTCACGAGGAAGCGCCTTTGTGAAAAGATCGGCGAGGTTGTCCTGTGTTGGCACATAGGCCAAGCTGATCTCTCCTGCTGAGAGTCCCTCCCTGACATAGTGATAATGCACCTCAATGTGCTTTGTGCGAGCATGAAAAACTGGGTTTCTCGCAACTACCAATGCGCTCTGACTGTCAGTGAAGATAGAGGTGGCAGACTCCTGTCCAACACCCAAGTCAGCCATAAGCCGTCTGAGCCACACACACTCAACCGTAGCTGTGAAAGCTGCCTTGTACTCAGCTTCACAACTAGAAGTGGCCATAGTAGGTTGCTTCTTGCTCAACCAAGATATGCATGAGCTACCGAGCATGAAACAAAAACCACTTGTGGACACTCTTGTGTCATAGCAACCAACCCAATCTGAGTCCGAAAAAGCTTGTAAATCTGGCGGCAACGATCCCCCCTTGGGATAAAACAACCCAAGATGTATGGTGCCACTCAAGTAGCAAAAGATGCATTTAATTGCCTTCCAATGCTGAGACCCTGGGCTATGCATAAACCTGCTCACCTGTGAGACTGCAAACTGACTGTCCAGCCTCGTAATGTATACATAAATGAGGCAACCAACAGCTGTCTGATAGAGTGTGACATCAAAGTGATCTCCAGCATCATGAAGACTCAACTTCAAACCTGTCTCCATTTGAGTAGCAATAGGCTTGCAGTCTTCAAGACCAAATCTCCGCAACAATGTCTCAATATACTTTGTCTGACACAAAGCAATACCTCCATCACACTGCTTAAATTGTATTCCCAAATAATGATGCAAATGCCCCAAATCTGACATCTCAAAAGAGGCATTCAAATCAGCCTTAAAATCAGCAATATGACTCTCATTTGGTCCTGTGAGCAGCATGTTATCGACATAGAGAGCAATGATTAGATGTACACCATCCACACGTTTAACATACAAAGTGCTTTTTGTTGGACTATTCTGAAACCCATGTACAGTCAAATATGCATGTATCTTTTCATACCAAGCTCGTGGAGCTTGCTTTAAACCATATAAAGCCTTTTTCAACCTGCACACTTTGTTTTCCTGTCCTCTTTGAACAAAACCACGAGGCTGCGATACATACACCTCCTCATGCAAATCTCCATTTAAGAACGCAGTCTTTATGTCCAGCTGATGTACATTCCAACCATTATGAGCTGCCAATGCACAAATGCTACGAATGGTAGTCATACGACAAGTGGGAGCAAAAGTCTCATCAAAATCAATGCCCTTTTCTTGAGCATAATCCTTTGCAACAAGTCTAGCCTTATAGCGATCAACACTGCCATCTGGCTTTCGTTTCAACTTAAAACCCCACTTACATCTTTTTACCAATAGGCAAATCACATAAAGACCATGTACCATTCTTCATTATAGCATCATATTCACTTTGCATTGCAGCCAACCAATTTTCTGAATTTTGTGCCTCATCAAATGAAAGAGGTTCTTCCTCTTCACACATACAAGACACAGCCAAAGCATAACAATCTGATGTATAAGAGGCATGGTGAAAACCTGAACGAGTACGACTAGTCATAGGTGCATCAATCTTACTATCACGCAAGGTTTGCACCAGCCATTTAGGCATACCTCTAGCCTGCTCATTTTCAGCCCTATCCTCATGAATTACATCCTGTAAATCTGCATTAGAAATAGGCTGATCTATGATGTCGTTTGAAATCTGCATAGGCTGAATATTTGCCTCATTAGGACTTACATTTGAATTCCCACCTGTAAACAGAGGCAACGATGTATCAAATACATCCCGTGAGCTCACACCTATCTCTTTGGTACATGATAACAAAGGCTGCACAGCATCTTCCACAAAAACAACATCTCGACTAATCAAGATACGCTTTGACTGCGGATGATACAATCTGTAACCCTTGCTCTCAGCACTATAACCAACAAAAATGCATTTGACAGCCTTATCATCCAATTTTCTACGTTGTTGCACAAGCACTAAAGCATAGGCCAAGCAACCAAAAACACGCAAGTGACCAATAGAAGGCTTCCTGCCATGCCAAGCTTCGTATGGAGTAATAGACTGCAAGGCCTTAGTGGGACACCTGTTGAGTACATATGCAGCACACATAACAGCCTCAAGCCAAAACGCATGTGGCAAAGCTTGGCTCTTAACCATACATTGTGCCATCTCCATAAGTGACATGTTTTTCCTCTCAGCAACACCATTTTGCTGAGGGGTATACGGCACTGTACATTGGTGTTTTATTCCACGACTAGCCAGAAATGCATCAAACTCTTTAGACAAGTACTCCCCCCCTCGATCAGAATAGAGGGTGCCCACAGTACAATTGGATACATTTTCAACCATAAGGAAAAACTGTTTGAAGCACAAAAACACTTCGAACTTTGCCTTCAGTGGATATACCCATGTATGCCTTGAGTAATCATCAATGAAAGTCACGAAGTACAAGTGTTTACCAAATGACGGAGTTTGCATAGGCCCACATACATCACTATGTACAAGTTGCAATTTGCGAGTGGCCCACACAGAACCATCCTTTGGAAATGCAGAACACTGCATTTTGCCCAAAATACAGCCTTCACAAACATGTTTCAATGGTGCCTCAAGAGGGGGCAATGAAGCAACCATATCAAATTTCTGCAAACGCAGCAAACTAGCAAAGTTTAGATGATCAAAACGAGCATGCCATAGTTTTGCATCTGAAATTGCCTTTTCATCAGAAACTGCATTTGCTGAATCTTCCACACACTTGTCATAAGAATTGAGCCTATACAGCCCACGAAACAAGGTGCCAGATACAATAATCGTATCACCAGAAGTCAAATCATGAACAGTACATCTGTCATCCACAAATTTGACTACAAGTCCAAATCTAGCAAGCGCAGAGACAGACAATAGATTTTTCTTTATCCCTGGCACATACAAAGCATCTGAAAGTGTGAAAGCGCTGCCATTTGCAGCAGTAAGCATAATTTTACCAATGCCCTTCACTGGGTAAGAAGCATTATTGGCACATGTGACAGTATTTCCATTAGGGACAGCCTCAAGAGAAGTGAACATATCACGATACGAGGTAATGTGCTTTGTAGCACCACTGTCAAAATACCATACATGAGAGTCAACAGAAACTGCCAAACATGCATCATGTACAGATGGGTCATACTGGCAATACACGCTAAATGCCCATTCTGTATCCTGCACAACATTTGCAGAATTTGCATTTGTAGAAGCATCCACTATTGTGGCTGCATTTGACTCTTTCTTCTTTGCCTCTTTAGCCTTTAGCTTAGGGCAATTCTTAATGACATGATCATTTGCCTTACAATAGTTGCACCTGGTCTTTTTCTTGCCTTTATCAAGAGCCTTCTCAGACTTATTATTGCTACCTGTGGAAGGAGAAGAAGTTGCAGACCTACTAATAGGAGAAGAAACAGTGGAAGGGGCTGCCTTACCACTTCTTCTCTGCTGCTAGGCAGCAATAAATGCTTGATCAACTGCACGCTGCCTGGCCCTATTTTGCCTGGACTGCGCTTCTTGCAAGAGCTTGTTGACTAAAGTATCATACTTGACAGCATCAGGTCTGTCCTCATTAAGAAGTCTCCACGTGGAAGCAAAAGTCTGATATGTCTCAGGTAAAGCATCAAGAATAGTCTGCACAAGAGAATGATCAGGAATAATCTCACCTGCAGAAATCAACTGTTCTTTGAGATCTTTAATCTCAGCAAGAAAAACATTCATGTCATCATCTTCTTGCATAATCTTCAATTCTAGCTCTTTACACAAGTAAGCGATTTTTGCCTCGTTACGACCTGCATACAAACCAGCTAGAATATCCCAAGCCTGTTTTGCTGTTTTAGCTGAACGAATATGTGGGGTGATGTTACGTTTGACAGAAAGTGCAATCAAGGCATGAGCTTGCACATCTTTACCATCCCAACGAGCTTGTTCAGCAGTGGGTAAAACAGTAGTAACAGTAGAGCTGCTAGAACCTGCAACATCCTCAACAGATCCTACATCCACAGAACCTGGACGTACATCCGTACCCTGCACAATGTTCCACACTCCTTTTGCAACCAAAACATGCTGCATCATGTATGCCCAAAGTGGGTAGTTGCTGTCTCCATCCAGTTTGTCTTCAGCAGACAACATGCGAAATACATCAGTGCTGTTATCAGCCATGGCCACTGACTAAAACTGATGCAAAAGCTACCTGTAATGAAGCAAAGACTGAACAGAAGACAACTTGTGCTATGTAGCACGGTCCACAATAGAACACGTATGCCTGTTTTGCAGAAAACTGCACTGTCAAAATTTCTGCAGAAAATGACGAAAACACCTGTGCGCAGAACTTGAAATGCAAAAATGGAGCCCGAAATGACCTCAGATGTAAATTCTGAGAACGCTACGCCCTACGAGCTTATCTGCAGAGTATGGGGACCTACAAGCGCTCGTGAAAACTCACCTCAATCGAAGAACGTGAGTCGGAGGGTGCTGGCGGCGTAGCCCTGGGAGCCGATGCCTGCTCTGATACCAATTGTTAGAATTAGGGTTACAAGAAAGCACACAAAGCTTGGAGAAGAAGAAGCAAGAATGCACACAACACAAAGTGTATTAGATTGTGTCAATGTACAAAAGATAAGTTAGTCCTAGAATGATGGGCGTATATACAAGCCCGGGAAAAAAACCTCCTAAAGAGGGAAAAAGTGCCCCGGCGGTCCTAAGTGTCTTCACACACATCACTGCCTATATATATGGCAACATGAGGGTCGATGAGGGTCGCACTACTCTGCTTGACTCACGACACAATTAAGCTCTGCATCATTGACTACTCTTAGTAACAGTCCCATTCTCTCTCTTGATGGGAGAAACCTCCTCTGTGTGGGATACTGCCCATCTTATCAGGTTAGGTCATCTAGGTAATTCTATATGTGCAGAACTTGAAATGCAAAAATGAAGCCTGAAATGACCTCAGATGTAAATTCTGAGAACGCCAAGTCCTATGGGCTTATTTGCAGAGTATGGGGACCTGCAAGCGCTTGTGAAAACTCACCTCAATCGGAGAACGTGAGTCGGAGGGTGCTGGCGGCGTAGCCCTGGGAGAGCCGATGCCTGCTCTGATACCAATTGTTGGAATTAGGGTTGCAAGAAAGCACACAAAGCTTGGAGAAGAAGAAGCAAGAATGCACACAACACAAAGTGTATTAGATTGTGTCAATGTACAAAAGATAAGTTAGCCCTAGAATGATGGGCGTATATACAAGCCGGGGGAAAAAACCTCCTAAAGAGGGAAAAAGTGCCCCGACGGTCCTAAGTGTGTTCACACACATCACTGCCTATATATATGGCAACATGAGGGTCGATGAGGGTCGCACTACTCTGCTTGACTCACGACACAATTAAGCTCTGCATCATTGACTACTCTTAGTAACAGTCCCATTCTCTCTCTTGATGGGGGAAACCTCCTCTGTGTGGGATACTGCCCATCTTATCAGGTTAGGTCATCTAGGTAATTCTATATGTGATAACAATGCAACTCCCAACCATGGGCATAAAGAAATGTTTGATCTATTTCCCCCTACCTTTAAGGTTCTCTTGAACATGAGGATGCCTCTCCCCTGCTTAGGGGGGCAAAGGAACTTAAGATGTAACCTTATGAGATGAGGTTACTATGAAGAAAATATTAGCTGATGCTCTCACTTCTGACTCTGCCTATCAAGGGAGATAGAGTAGTTCACTTATCCCCTCAGATTGCATGGAATCATATGAATGTGTTTAGGTCTAGGGAGCTGGTGATTTACTTCATTGGAAAGCTTCCCACCATTATAAGGGGCATTTCCATGGCTATTGACAGTGGATTTGGGTACTATGCAGCAGATAAAATCTTCCATGCTGGGAAGAGTCTATTTGAAATCCTATTCCATTTGTCTAGTGATAGAGACAAATTTATCTCTACTCCCACTATGCTTCTTAACAACCAGGTAGTCCATGTTTTTCCATGGAAACCAATAAGAATGTTCAAGGAGGAGATTCTTACTAACTGTCCTATTTGGGTTGAGTTGCTGGACCTTCCTTCCTTTCTATGGGGTAGCATCAAAGGCATAGCAAGTTCCTTAGGAAAGGTTCTGTTTTTCCCATACATCAATTCACCAAATAGAAATATAGTCTGTATCCTTTACAGAGCTAAGGAGAAATTCCCAAAAACCTTAGAAATAGATATAGGGATGGGTAGGATTGTTATATATCTCAAATGGGTCTCTCTTAGTGGAGCATGCTATCATTATGGGATCCTAGGTCACTTTACCCAAAACGGCCCCACTCTGTCTAATACTCAAAGCCCTCTGATTCGTAGCTTTCCTCAGAGCAAAAATTTGGTACCAGCTAAACAAATCTTTGGCAAAGGAAAAATCCCTTCTCCTTCAGTCTCACAAAATAAAGTGGACAAAGGCAAAGCTCCTATCAACCCTAGAGAGAATACTTATGTGCCTTATGTTCCCCCAAACCTTAGTTTCATCACTAAACCTCTTGTAACAAAGCCAAACCTTCCACCCATTAAAGGCAATGATAAGGGAAAAAGGCTAATGGATGCTGACTACTAGTAAGAGGACTCCTTAAAGATCTAAGTACAAAATGTCATTTGCCTCTGGATATACTAGTATGAACTCCTTTGAGATTCTATAGCACACAGGGGTCTAGGTTAATCTAGCTAAAACCTCTTTCACTAATTCTGTTAATGTTAATAACAACACTATCGGTCCACCCCCTTCTCCTGTTGAGTGATAGGGTGAATATTGAGATAGTCATGCATGAGAGTGGGGATGAGATAGTAGCTAGAACCCCTATGTGAATGAAAATTGTAACTTTCAATACCAAAGGACTCAACAATATTGACAAATGTAGTGCAGTGTGTTGAGAAGAAAAGTGTTGATAGCCCAAGCTCATCTTCTTCATCTATGGCTGTACATCATGAGCTTGAGAGGGGCTATTGAGATTACAAGCTCAATGAAAGCTAGAGCTAGGCATGATATGTGTTGGCATGGTAGATAGCAGCATATGTGTGACAATAAATGGCCACGTCGAGCTAGCCACAGTGTGTGGATATTAGATAGGGTTATTTGGTGTGTGAACACAACACATTTAGTGTGTGGTGTGTAGTTCTCTTCTTCTATTATGCATTGTGTGAGAGTGGATATGGCTTCCCTCTTTGGTTAGGGTTACACTAATGGATTAGGGTTTGCTCTCTTGTGTGTGTGTTCTCTCTTTATCAGTCTTTTATCATGGTATCAAAGCTTGGTGCTCTCTATTAGGTTTTGTGAGTGAGTAAAGAAGAGCAAAAACTTCTGTTTTGGAGCTATCCATTGGAGCTTGGAGCTTGGAGCAAAGAGAAGCTAGGAGCACACCCCTACTCAACAGATCTGAAAGCTAAGGACCACGGGTAAGAAAAGCTAAACACCCTTGAGCGGATTGCAGGTGATTTGATACAAGCAAAGTAGGATTTGAGTTGCCCAAAGCAAGTGAAAATTCTAGTTTTTTGCAAGCTTTAATGGAAAGCTTGAGAGCTTGATTGGAAGAGGCAAATGTATGTATTAGTTAATGGGCACATGTATCTAGAATTGATGAATGGAATAGTAATGCATATGTAATCCCTTGCTTGATTTTGGAGAAAATCTATGTGATATTAAAGAGGTCAAATTGTGGTTTTTGATCTACACAAGAACAGAGGATGTATGCAAGAAATCGGAGCCATTAGAGGGTCAACCTATGCACATCGGTGTGTGATTAGGTATAGCGCAAGGTCCCATATCTCATCCCACATGCTTGCCACACTCAACCATGCCATTGTGGAGTAATTAAACTATCAACAAAGGGGCCAAAAATTAGCGTAGAAATCCACTGTGGAGGAGAAAAATTGAAGCAAGCCCAAATGGATGCGCATCATGTGTATAATGAGCTTTTAGCAATTGGACCCTACATATGTATGTATCTTTTGATAGAACCCACAAGCACTAATTTGGGTGAAATGATGCAAAAAATGTTGGATTGAATAGGTTTAGCAGAGCTGTTAATTGAGATTAGTAAATAGAGCTTCCCTAAATTAGCAATTACTCTCTCCTTTTTCAAAATTGGACTAATTCCTCGTATACGGAGTTAGAGGACATTGATACAAAGCCAATGAATGCCTGGGCCTAAGATTTGGATGCATATCGAGTGAATTGGAAGTGGACTAGTGTCGGTAATTAATAGTTTACAAGTTCTCAACCAAAACATAGAGCTATTTTTGGCATGTACTTGGCACTTTGTGAGCTCAGATAATGTTTATATGCTACATGGAGGATGTATGGATGTTAATGTATATTGTACACACTTTATAGGATCTTTTCTCGATGTTTTGGAAGATCAGAAGGCTTAGAAAATCCCATCACAACAAGGCAAAGTGGATTGTTTATACATAGTTGAGCTCAAATGCTATGTGGATGATCTTGTATGCATAATACAAGCAAATTAAAGGTTTCTGCAAAGTGGAGGACTATTTTGGATGCATTTCTCATAATTTTTAAGCGGCGCTAGGATGTTTTCAACATTTGCAAACAGTGTTTTTGAGTCCAAGAAGTTATCGCCATAAAACTTTTGGACTATGTGGACAGCATTGGTGCCGAGTGTATGTGCATGTCTGAGTTAGTTATTGGAAATCCTTAGTGAACATCGTGGTAAACAAAATGAGTGACAGTCTTGATAAAAGTGTTTGGTGAGAAGCTTGACAGGCACAACTTTCGCATTTGGAAGTTGTGAGAAGCTTGACAGGCACAACTTCCGCATTTGGAAGTATCGTATGACAAATTTTCTCAAAGGGGCAAAGTCCTATGGAACTTGGTGATAGGCGATGAGGCGGAGCCAAGGGTTCCCCAAATGAATGCAACACCTGCCCATCTTACAGCACATCGAAATTGGACAGAGAGAGCCTTCAAAGTGTTGCATTACTTCTCAATATATGTTACATAAAAATAAAATTCTAGCTCTACTAATTTGGTGACCCTTTACAATCATGGGCTAAGGTGGTGAGGCTTTATTTTAGAAAAAATGTTCGTCGGGGTTCTTCTCTTTGCTTAATGAAGACTCCACGTAGTTGGCTTCCTGGTTCTTCAATTTGCATTTCTCCCCTTTGTGACGGAGTTTGTTGTTGTTGCAATGTCCATATTTAGTCTTGTGTTTGAGTTTGCACTTTCTTTTGAAGTGTCCTTTCCTTCCATAGTGGTAGCATTCTTTTGTGTCCTTGTTGGTGTAGAGTGCTTGTTTCCTTGTGGTACCTTGGGGTACCTTGTGTTCCATTCTTTAACTGTTTCTCTTCTTTAAGTAGGGACTTTAAGTAGGGATGAAATACAACTCTCAAATGTTAGTTCGGGTAAATTCTTTAGAGTGGTCTCACTAGTGCACCATATTCATCAAAAGCATGCTTTTTAGAAGTATGATAACTACAACCTTTTCACCCATCTTTTCATCAATTCCATCCAACTAGGTCACGATGCTTTTCAATTTTCTCATGAGTTATGCTAGTGACTCATGAAATTCCATCTCTAAGCCATCCAATTCTATTTTCAAATGGATTTCTTGATTTTTGGCCTTGGAACAAAAGATTAAATTTAACTCATCATATGCTTATTTTTTCGTGGTTTTGAAATCAATACAATGAATGCGATTGGTGCCAAGTGCAATCGAATTACTGACATTGCTTGTTCATCTTTTTCAGTCCAATTCTCAATTGGATTAGAGGGGGTGGATTCTCCTTTATTAATTTTCATAGCTTTTTTGGCATGAGAAGATACTTCATTTGTGTAGCCTAGGTGTGAAATCCCTCCCCACTGAACCTCTCATCGTTTGTGATAGTGCCTGATGCCATTGCAAAGGTCTTACTAGAGTTTAACTCTTGGCAGTGTTTAATTACTAACAAATTGAAAATACAATGAAATTTTAAGTGCAAACACACGTAATGATATTATTTGGATGCATGTGAGAGTTTGCAAGTGCCAAATACACCCCTCTTATGAGTTACAATATCTATTTTTGCTCAAAATAGCTAATTGAATGCTAATTATCTTGATTATGTCTTAATTATAATGATTATTAGGGCTAATTTTTGAGGATTAAACTGAGCCTAGAGAAAGAAATTTTGATGGATATTTTTGCATAGCCCTCTTTCCCTTGATTGAGAGGAAGAAACATACTTAAGATCTCTAGCTCAACCCAACCCTAAAACCCTAGACTTGTTCCAAAATTGGTGATTATATTTTTGATGAATATGACTCAATTGGTGGACCAAATGACTCAAGCTTTGAGTTGTGTGAGAATCTAAACCTATGCCTAATCTTGCCCGAAGAGGGTTTTGACCAATTTCAAGTCTATAGAGAGAATGATGCGTGAAAGCCCAATCGGTGATTCTGCACAAAATTCAGTCTGATCAATGAATTTAGATGATTTCTCCATGGGGTTGGGTCACCTAGGAGTAGGGAAGGTGCTCCTAAAATGTGAGAGCCAATGGTGGCATGTGCAATGGGAATTTAGCTTAATAACTTTGAGCCACAAAGGGGATGAGAGCATAAGGTTAAGATTAGCGCCTTAATGAGCATAAGGTTAAGATTAGTGTCTTAATGACATATTAGTGCAAATGATGCTAGGGAGATACTAATGAGAAGCTCAAGGAGAGGAGAGGAGAGGGGGAAGGCTCTAATACCATGCTAGGGAGATACTAATGAGGAGCTCAAGGAGAGGAGAGGGGGAAGGCTCTAATACCATGAAAATTTTTATGGAACCCTAATCAATGGGTATGGAGGTTAACCCTAATCACACTTATTAAATTAATCTAATCCTATAATGGAGGATGAATCCTAATTACAAATATAATGATGAACTAATTAAACTAACTAAGCTTGACTCAAGTTCAATTAGCTTACATGATGGAAACTTGTACTCATAGAAAGACTTGAGAGTAGCTTGAGTGTAGCTTGTGTTCTTGGCTTGAAAGCGAACCCTTAAATATATGAGGAGGGTACACCTCTTTCAAACATGCTCATGTGGGATAATGTCCAAGGATGATGTGGTTGCATGCTCCTGATCTTGGTCGTCTACTCATGCCTTGCCCTCAATGGCACCACAAATCTCTTCACAGCCTCCATTTCCCATGTTCCACGCTAGTATACACATCCCGCACTCATATCCTAGGGTGAGAATGATACTACTAGCTAAACCAATGCCACCGCATTCTTACTTAGCTATAACACTAGTGGGACCCATGCCACCTCCATACGCTGCATGCCTAGCCCTACTAGGGTAAAGACCACTATGCCCTTATATTATACCACACACATGCTGCACGTGCACCCTTTGTTTCACCCATCATACCAGCACACATGCTGCACATGCACCCTTTGTTTCACCCATCATACCAACACCTATACCAATAAACAGTGAGTCATGAAAAATGTTCACGAAGAGCGTGAGTAGTCGTTTGCAATAGGCTATCTTGATTTTTCACTAGTCCAAAATATTAATCAAATTTACGCTTTTGTTGGAGACATTAAAGAGAACTTTTTTTATAAATTTAGTAAAATAGGCATAGTTTCAAACTTCTTTTAAAAAATATACATATTGCTAATTTAGAGGTGAAAATTTTTTCACTTTTCATGTCAAATAACAAAATGGAAAAAACAAAGTCAATGACAAGATCTAATATTCTTTAAAACTACGAGTAATTCATGCATGTCTATGTAATCTATAATACATTCTTTACTTAAAATTACAAAAATGTGCTTTTTCTTCTACAAGAATTTCTTCTACAAAAATGCGCTTTTTCTTCTAAAAAATGTGCTTTTTCTTCGTCCCAATCATTGCACTTTATCCCAATCATTGATTTAGAGCATATATTTGATATTAAGATAAGAAGGTATATGGAGTCCATGGCCATAGAAGAGGCTTATTAAAAGAAACGATTTCTCTAGATTCAAATAGAAAACCAACAATCTAAACGATCAAATTTTAGATGGTAGTGAGTACTACAATTTATTAGTTTACTTTATTTTGATCTAATAGTTCGATTTAGAGTTATAGTCTTTGTAAAACACAATTTTTAGTTTATAAGATTTAGATTTTGAACCATGAAAATGAAAACAGTTGTCGTTTTAAAAAATTGATGAAAATTTGGATTCTAGAATCCACTTTGTTGACAAAGCACATTCTGAAATCCAAAAGATTGACGTTTATATCATGATAGTGAATTTTTTGTCCGAAGAAGAGAAATTTTGGTCCATAATGAACAAAAAAATCACTTTATAAGGTAAAAAATTTAGTTTCGGCAAAAATTTTCATTGATGAAAAAAAGCCGTTGATGGGAAAAAAAATTCCGTCGATGAGAATTTGGATTCCAAAATTCACTTGGATTCTAGAATCCAAATTTTCGTCAAAAATTTCAATTTGACGAGTAAATTTCAATTCGTATGAAAATTTTGATTCTTGAATCCACTTGGATTCTAGAATCCAAATTCTCATCGATGGATTTTTTTTCCATCGACGGAAAAAATTTCCATCGACAAAATTCAGATTCTAGAATGCAATTTTTTTCATTGATGGAAAAAATTTTCCGTCGATGGAAAAAAAATTTAGCGGATGAGAATTTGGATTCCCTCAACTGAATTTTTTTCCACCAACGGAATTTTTGGCAAAAAAAAAATTTCGTTCAATCCATCGATAAAAATTTGGATTCCAAAATCTAAGTGGATTCTGGAATCCAAATTCTCATTGACATAAATTTTTTCCATCAAGGGAAAAAATTCTGTTCGCGACAGAAATGTTTTCCACCGACGACGGACTAAATTTTTTGTCTAATAAAACTAAAATTATTATGGACCAAAATTCTCTTTTTTGGGTTGAAAATTTCACTATCATGATAGAAACGTCAGTCTATCCACGGAATTTTGGATTCCAGAATCAACAAAGTGGATTCTATAATGTAAAAATTCAAAACAACAACTATTGTCAATTTCATGGCTCAAAATTTAACTCTTATAAACTAAAAAATGTGTTTTTGCAAAGAATATAACTTAAAATCGAACTATTAGATCAAAATAAAATAAAGTGATAAATTGTAGTACTCATTACCATCTAAAATTTGACTATTTGGATTGCTGGATTTCTATCTAAATCTAGAGACATCTTTGCCTTCAGTAAACCTCGTCTATGGCCATGGACTCCATATACCTCCCTATCTTAATATCAAAATATGCTTAAATTCAATCATTGGATCAACTTTATATACAAAAAAAATTTATTTTCTTAGATAATGTACTAGTCCCATGTAAGAGAGTTTCATCAAATTATATTGGGTCTAAAAGTAACGTTAATTTTACCACCTATCAGTTTGTAGATAACACGCTACATACAACATGTAGTCTAGAAATGTGTATTGGTACAAAACTTATCCGTGCTCAAGAGAAAGTATGATCTAGAGATGCTTAAACAAAGCAAAAAAAGAAAGAAAAGTGTAATTCGTCAATGTGTGGACATGCTTAATTTGTATGATATAGAAATTCTTGTGTATGGATTTAAGTTAAAAAATTATGGACACTTGCGCCAGAAAACAATTGATATTTTTAAGCAAAAGGTCCAATGACTCTTCTAGTTCATAAGAAGAGTTTCTTCTCCTTTGTAATTCTTTTTTCAAATTAGACGTTTTGGGTTTAGAGTAAAATGTAAGTAATGTTTTATGCATTTTTTCCACAAAAGTAGTTATTTTTTTAAAATGTTTGACATGAAAGTATGTTGTTTGTCTCCATAAATTTGAAAAAAGGTATATTTTTGGGTTTTTTTCCAAAAATGGAGTTGAGTGCATGTTTGCATGATTTTGTGAACATTTTTCATGACTCGCTGTTAATAACCTTTGTTACATCCATCATACCAGCACCTTCTCTACCAACAGACCCAATTTCTTTGCATGAGCCTTAGGGAGAGCAATAGAGCTGAAAGCATGGCACCTGTTATGAGAGACAGTCAAGCCAAACCCATTCTGAAAGGGCTGCAAAGATAGCCAAACTAACTCACAAATTCATCGAGATGGAGACCCTAGGAGACATCTAAAAGTGTTCAATCAAGGGCATGAGGCCCTAGGAGAAGGAAATGAGATCTCGAATATAAACACCTTTAGCCCTACATTAGATGGTAAAGCTAGGGATAGGTATAAAACTCTTAGGGATAAGGAATGTGTGAACTTCATGGTTCTTAGAAGATTATTCCTAAAGAAATTAGTGCATGAAGGGGCATTATGGAGTATTTCTAAAGTAATTCATACATTATGGAGTGTAGCTTCATAGCTGCACAAAGCAAAGAGACAAAGAAGAGTTGGTTAGAGATTTCGTTAGCTCGCTTGAACATTTGAACTCTCATTGCACCCCCCATGAACGCTTTTCGAATAATCAATTACTTAACAGATTTATCCATGGGCTAAAACATGAGGAGATTTATAATGGCTTGGTCATTAGAGGAATCACCACATGGGATGAAGTTACGACTGGTTCCATCCAAATGGAAGATAATCTCATGATTGTGCGCTTTTGCCGCACGAGTCAGAGCTGGGGAAGCGAGCCACGAATGGCTACAAGCATACAACCAGAACCTAGCAAGCTGCATACAACAAGAAACTAGCAAGCTCAACAGGGAGCAAAGGTGTGTCACTCATCGCTCTGACCGCCGTCGTCACTCGTGAAGGATTCTCGCGCAGCCGTGAAGAAGGAGCCGCCGTCGCCGCTCTACCGCCGTGCCACCACGTAGTGCTTGATCGCTATCTCTCTCTCTCTCTCTCTCTCTCTCTCTCTCTCTCTCTCTCTCTCTCTCTCTCTCTCACACACACACACACACACACACACACGCAGGAGAATGGGATGGAGAAGATAAGGCAAGAGCATTCCTTGTATTCAACACATTGAGAATGAGAGTTTTAGGGTTACATTTGACTCTTATATGAAACCTAGCCATTCACACATGGGCGTCCACACATGGCCGACCGATCCTAACCCTTATCCTGCTGATATTCAAGGTGCGCCTCTCATCGGTGATCACCCAATCCCTTTATTCTTTACATGTGGTGCCGACAAGCCTGACCCATGACTCAGAACACTTAAATTAATTACATGACGTAAAACATAGTATGTCTCAATGTCCGTCATAGGTTAACATGCCCCCTTTCCTGATGTAGATTCCGTCCTCAGAAGCTATGGTATGGTAAGCTAGATAGGGTTTCACTACAAGGGATCAAGCTCATACCCGTGCTCCTAGCCGCTAAAAATGACTTGTGAAAAAAAGTAGCGGGCCCGTGTATCAGCGCGTGTATCATCGCGGCCAGAGACATGCGTGTAAAAGCGCGTGTATAGGACTGTTCAGACGCAGTGATACACGGGCGTATACACGCGTTCTATCAATTCAGCTGCATTTAGACGCGTTGATACAAGCATCTATACACACGTCTTGTGACTTTAGATGCGCTTATACATGCATATTTCTCAGATTTGACGCGTTTATACACGCGTGTTTTATAGATTATCCGTGTATATACACGCGACTTTTTGCAGTTCTGACACGTTTATACACGCGAACAGAGAGCAAAAAAAAAAATCCAGAGAGTGCTATTTGGTACCTGAATGCTGTTCCAGCATTCTAGCACCCAATAACACTCTGTGGATTTTTTTTTTTGTGCATTGGACCATCCACGAAGAACATATCCACGAGGAAGATTAAGATAAGAACGACATGAATGTATACATTGTCAATACACGATTCAAGACAGACATGAATGCAATACTATCGATTCACGATTCAATATTACTATCAAAATTTCACACATATATACAAGGGAGTCCATATGTCGAAGTAGCCCATGGCTTCAGTTTACAAAAAAATATATACAACCACATCCTCAATATGGAATGTGATACTATAAGTCTGAGTTCTACTCAGACCCAGATGATGACTCGGTGCTCCCTCCATGCTCAGATGAGCTCACATCGATCGGAATGTCTAATGAGTAGCAGGTGGATCATCAGCAGCTTGTGCCTGTTCAAGTAATATATAGTATATAAGTATATATATATATATGTAATTCAATAAACCAAAATCATTCGTTTAGAGTTTTCAAGTACCTGTCGACCATATGGTCTCATGGCCATCTCAAACTGCGCGTCCGTAATACGTCCCTCGGCTCTGAAGATGGCCCACGTGTCACGTCTGCTATGCCGGCAAGCATACGTAGTATCGTGGGTTGTGGGCTTCCTCCCCGTAACCCGTCGCTGTATCATAATCAACACAATTTGTAAGATTAAAACAATCATAGAATCAATGAATTAAGTAAACAATCAAATAAAGTAGCAAGATACTTACGAACTCTGCCTCCCATGACAAAACGCCGCCAGATCCAAAATGCGAAGATCCCATGGTCTCCATCTGGATCCGTCGTGCCTCCACATGCTACCTGCTCTTCACGCCAACCTCTGCTCATTTCTTTGCCTCCTTCCACTCGCGTTTGTGCGCAGTGGTGGCAGGTTTCTCGGTAGGATAGCCACCCGCAGCTACATTTAGCCCATCATTGTACGCGAGTTTTTTAAGGTGAGATCTTTTATTACTTAAGATCTCCCTTATTCGCGTCCTTCCCCATACATCCGAGAATGTAGCATGTGGGGGATTGGGGTACCGACTATGTACAGCCTCTATCACCTCCCCAACTAATCGGCTATTTTGATCTTTAAATTTAATAAAACAATTTCTATACAAGTTTGATACTACCCCACGCATGTACTCCATTACCTCTTTCCCCCTCGCATCCATCACTATCCCGCCCCTATCCGTCACATCATAGCAGATCACTCCCTCCACCTCTCTCATCTCCTCCTCTTCCGAACTGTCTCCTCTAACTCTTCTCCCTCTATCTCCTCTCTCACCGCGTGCCCTACTACCTCCCCCACCAAAGCACCCGCCGCATCCTCCACTCCCACTCTTCCTACTGCTGCGAGTGGAGTCACGACTGGGAGATTGTCTACGTGACGGTGGCTGTGAGCCCTCATGTGACGGTGGCTCTGAGGGAGTACGTGGTGGCGGCTGTGAGCCCTGGTGCTTGGGAGGGTGTGCGTGAGTGTGTCTAGGACAAGGTATGTCTCCTCGGTGGGCATGGAAGAGGAGAAGTTGCATGCCGTCTCGTCGGACTCGTAGGCATAGACGGCAATGAAGTGCCCTGGGTGGATACTCGCAGTAGGGGTATAGACACCAGGCATGGAAGGAGGGGGATGGGCATACGTGTACGCTATAAGCTCAACTAGACTAGGATGGCACCCAAAATGATTTAGCATCTCCATCAGCCAATTGTTGTACGCAAATGGATCGGATGAAGAACCTGGAATATCCATAAAGAATCTGCAAAAATAATCCTCATGTACATCATAGGCTGTCTCTTGACTCACACAAATATCATCATCCAAGTCACCTATCAGCCTGCAAACCATAGAAACAGGAAACACAGTCTCATGTATACACCCGTCCAGAAATGCGTGTATACACCCGTCCAAAAACGCGTGTATACACCCGTCCAAAAATGCATGTATACACCCGTCTAGAAACACGTGTATATCCGCGTGAACAGTCTGTGCAGATAGGATACATGCAGATATACACGCATTTTTACACGCAACCTGCGTAAAAAAAATTTTGAAAGCGACCGACCTCCGACAATGTGTCCTTATAAAAGGCCCACTGTCGCCCCTGTCAGAATTGTTCACCCAAAATCGCAACCAGAGAAGCAAAAGGACGGAGACACACCCAAAAAGCAAAGAGAAAATAGCATAAACAAATCTGAGGATAAATCTGAGGAAGGAGACAAGGCAAAGGACAAACTGACTCACCTCTGAAAAAGTGAGTCTTCTTTCTTGGTCGGTTTCCTTCACCCGTGTGTCCTCACCACACCCTAACATGGTGCCCTATGCACGACGAGAGTATGCAAAGCGTCGACGAGATGATGCTGGAGCTTCGGGATCTATTATCAGAGATGAGTGGGAAAGGGATGACAATAGCCCTGCACCCCACGAAGTTGTGGAAGAAAGTGTTTGATGATATGGTGCGGAATCTTTTTAAGGATGATGCCAAAGGTATGGACGACGATGATATGGAACAAGAGCATCTTTACAAGGCTTCATCGACATCGGTTTTTGAAGGATGCACATTCTCTATTTTACGTGCTTCACTTGAACTACTCAATATACAAACAGTTTATGGATGGAGCAATGCAAGTCTTGATGCATTATTGAAGTAAGCATTCTAACTTGCAAATTTGAATTAGTGGTTTAAGGTTTAGGATTTAGGACTAATTGATGATATTGGATGCAGGCTGTTATCAAACATGCTTCCAAAAGGAAATAGACTACCCACCTCAAGAGACATAGTGAGGCGCTATGAGACATCTCTTGGAGGATTGGATTATGATCGCATACATGCATGCGTCAATGATTGCATTCTCTTTCGTGGGACGCATAAGGAGGCTCGACATTGTCCCACTTGTGGTGAAGCAAGTTATAGAACCGATGTGAAGAGTTTTGATGTACCTCGTAAAGTCTTGCGACACTTTCCTATAATTCCTCGCATCAAACACATGTTCAAGTGCAAATCCATAGCAGAGCTCATGTCATGGCATTCCTCACATCGATCGGATGATGGCACGTGGAGAATTCCCGCAGACACTCCTGCTTGGAAGCATATTGAAGATGAGTGGCCCAGCTTTAAAACAGAGCCCAGAAACTTGAGACTTGGCCTAGGTATGGATGGAGTGAATCCATTTGGTTTCAAAAGCACCGCATACAGCGTGTGGCCAGTTGTGTTGGTGAATTACAACCTTCCACCATCAATGGCGATCAAAAAGGAACATCTTATGTTATCCCTTCTAATTCCAGGGAAACATAAAGTCAAGCATATGGATGTTTATCTCGAACCGTTGATTGATGAGTTGGAGGAACTATGAAGAGGTGTTGCGGTGGTGGACATTAGTAGGCCTCCCTCCTCTCGACACTTCGACTTAAAAGCAGTGTTGATGTGGAAAATGCATGACTTTCCAGGATACAGCGATTGTTCTGGTAAGAATTCTAATTACCTCCCTACTCTAATACTATTGGCTATATTAATTATAAATATTGACTTTATTATTCTAACTTTTATTTATATTTTAACAGGTTTGAAAACATCGGGTAAACATGCATGTCCTGTTTGTGGCCCTTCGTTAGTACATGAGTATGCTAACGGTTTGCAGATGGGTTACAAGATATGAGGATGCAAAGACAAAAAGGCAAGCAGAAAGAGCTCTCTTTCCGAGGCAACATGGCTCTCATAAGGCATACCCTAAGCATCTAGCAACACTTTCGATCCATGTTGATTGGTTGCATGAGGAAATGGAGAGAGCAGAGAGTGACGAGGGGCTGCATATCACGGTGGAAGAATGGGAGTATGCACGAGGATGCATGTTAAAGGTACATAAAACTAATGTTTTGCATTAGTTTTGTAAGTGATTTGCTTTTAATATTTATTCACATTGCTTACACAAATATTGCTTCTATTTTGGTCCAGTGCACTATGTTCAATGCTATATGGTGTGAAGGCAAGCATTTTCGAACACAAAGAATTGATGAAAAGAGGAATACACAAGATTGCGGTGTCATTAGTAGCTTTGAGGGAGCTAATGAAAAAATGGATGATTATTGTGGTACAATCCAAGACATATTTAGGGTTGACTTTCGTCGCTTCTTTGTGTATGTTTTGGATGTCAAATGGCAAATGAACGTGGTGGAAAAAAGGCCTAATACAACGATAAAACGCCATGCAAGTGGCTACGTAACTATTGACTCTACAAAGTTTTGGCAAACAAAGAAAGATAGGCTCATATTGCCACAACAATGTGAGCAGGTATGCATTTTTTTACTAATGTGTTTCATGTACATATATATCTAAGCTCGCGTACCCCTTGACTTTTGATATACTAATTAATTACTGCAGTATGTGTATTTGAGTAGGTTATCTATCTACCCATGGTGCATGACATTAAATGGTGGTACGTCATCCCTATTGCACCACGTTCCAAAGTGATGTATAATGCATTCACTGATATGGAGCATATGGAGGATGTAACAAGCCGCAATGAAGATGATGTCGAACATGCCGCCCGATGAAGATGTTGTGATCGATGATCAAGAAATAAGAGATGATCATGATAATGAGGATGAGCATGCCATTTCTCATGATCATGAGAATGACCCTACCATTGAGGATGATGGTGATGTTGATGAGGATGATCAGGACATCGATACCATTATCAATGTACAGAATATCGATAGTGGAATAAATTTAATCGTAGCCTTATAAATTGATCAAATGGATATTGATGTTGATCGTTTGGCAAGGATGGATCTTATTGAAGATGAGATCGAACCCTAACCAACCAAGCTTAATAAATAAACAGATGACCACAATGTGTCTACTCTAAGAACAAGTTAATACCACGAGCCTAGGGACACAAGAAACATCAGAGTTACATGAGCCTTTTACCTTTATTTCTTTATGCATGTGATAATTTTTACACACAATGGCGACCTCCCTAAGGCAAAACTAACATCGATCCTGGTACCATTTTAACACAAGGCATTCTCCAGGAATCTATTAGTTCACCTTAGGCAAGGCTACCCCCTACCAACCCAGGGCATCGGTCTGGAGTAGAATACTCCTCGCCTACCAAGTGTCAATAAGGCAATAGGCCAACATTAGAGCACATAATAGACTTGCATTGCCATTTATTGTAGGCTTTTTTTTTTAATTTATATCTTTTGATCTTTGCTCCTAAACTATAATGTGTTCTTACATCCTTTTGACAAAGGGGTAAAAGCTATGTCCTAGAGGTCAACACACACATAGCCAAGTTGTTCAAACATTAAGATGGTTATAACCCTAGACTTAAGACAACCATATTCTCAGGTTAACTAAAGACTTCATGCATTCTCAAGAATATATCCAATAAGGTTAAACTCATTAATGATTTACACAAGCACGTCAGGCAACTTCAAAAACTAAGTAGTACTTTGACAAGTTCCATGTGGTCATGCATTATAGTTCATGCAATTAATTGAACAGTAAAAACGAAAGAGAGTAGGCATGGAAGAATTACACCTGTATTTTGGAGATCTCCTTGATTCGATGAGAAATGCCCACAATTTGATGAGATATTTATGTATGAACGTTGTGCAGTCTCAGGACTTGAAAGCAAACCCACCTCAGGACTTTTCAACCTGTACAACCAACTAACAAGCACTATACCTCGAGAGGCACATCATTGTGAAAAACTAAAGACTCGTTTAAGGACTCCAAACTAGAAACAACTTGAAAACACTAACCTACACTACTACTGAGAATATGGTAAGAGGATGTTGTAGAGTCCTACCTCTAGCCCTAAGGCTAAGCCTCTATCCGCATCATCCAAATAAATAAAGTCAGCCTCAATAGTGCCATGAGTTTCATCCGTCCATTCATCGTCGTCAGATATATCTTTTTTAATTTTCCCATCCACATAAATTCATCAAGAATGTAACCATGCGAGAATAGTCATTTTGTGGAAAAGGAAAGCCTTGGGTTATCGGGGATATGTCCTCTACGGAGTAGGGGTCAGTCATGGTCAATAGGTGAATTAGCCATTCTAATTCCTCAACATTTTCCTCTCTGGCTAGTACATCTATATGATCCAATTCGGTTTTAATTACAAGATAGCACATGTGAAATATCTGAGAAAGGTACAGATGATACCTCTCACCAAAGGTGGGAGTGGATGAAGTGTGTGATGCTCGTGCATCTGCCACATCTGCAAACTCAGATATAGCATCAGTAGGTTTATGACAGGTCAATCTAGTTCCTAATGTATACGGGTATTTCTCCTCTTAACGTGCTCTTGCTCTTTTTACTATTTTTTATTTTTCTTTTCTTTTCTTTTTTGTATATGAAGCTATATATATACATCCCCTTGAATTTGGGAATTACATGGTCAGGGGAGAAGGTTAGGGAGGAAGCAATAGAATGTCGAGCGTGAGTACATGCTCCTCCTTTCCTTGGATAGATCATATTTTTTGCAATGATGTTGCAGCCTCTTGGAACCAATTTATCCAGCAAGTCATAGGTGGTGATGTGGGCAGATAGCTTTTTATGACCCTTGTGGCCACATCAAATTGCAAAGATGGTAGTGTACGCTCCCATGAACGAATGGAGGAAATGGTTTCCGACGATACTTTTACAAGGGGAGACATAGACTCATCGGTCTCTTGTTGGGTGTTGACAAGAGTAGGTGTAGAGCATGAAGAAACTTCTATATCAACGTGTGCCTAGCATGAGGAGCTAGAAGCTTCATGTGGCTCCCCCCTTCCTGAGCTAGGTGGTATTGATTGATATCGTTTGGGAATCCAAACTAGCTCTGGAAGAAGTGGTGCAGAGCACTCTGTTACCTTTCCCTTACCATGGTCTTGAATTGTCGTTGGGGTGGCAACATTTGGTTTGCAAGGTTTTACAGGTGATGTAGAGGGATTCAGCTTATGTTTAGGGACCCAAATCTGATCATTCCCTTCGTAGTACCCTTGGGCTACTAATAATTTTTTAGGAATCCATCGTGATGTTACGTTGCCTTTTCTCGGGCGGGTAGCTGCTTTCCTTCTGCGAGGCTTCTTGTCTGAACGAGATTGTGTAGGGGAGGTAGCTGTTAACGAAGCTTTTGGGACCCATTTGTATGTACTCTTTGGCATAGTAAGCATTGCCTTGGAGACCACACTGCCTGTTTCCACTCTTGCCGTTGAAGCGTTAGAGGGGTGGCAAACAATCAAAGATGGTTTTGCCACTTGACTTTGTGATTTTTTGTTCTCTAGCATTTTGTCCAGACTCCAGAGTTGATGAATTAGGTGCGGGATTTTGAGCGGTCAGACCGAGAGCGGGTTCTTGCATTATACAGCACCTCCCTGTAAGGACTCTTTAACTCAATTGGGTATCTTAGAGGCGGGTTAGATTCTAGTGAATCCTCCTTTGTCTCCTCAAAAAATGCATGCGTAATCCCCAGGTTGGCTTCTCGTTGGCGCCTAGCACGCTGTTGACATTCTTTGGCTTCAATTCTTGCTTGTATCTTCTTAAGCTCAGCTTGTTCTTTAGCTGCCTTCTTCTGATGGATTGCATGTAACTCCTCTTGGCTCAAGGGGTCATAGTATCTTTTGAATTTACTCCCATTGAGGAATCCAATATTTTCAACTCCGTCGAGAGTCTCCACTCGGATGGTACCTTGCGGGGTAATTTCACATACTCTATACGGTCCCTTACCAGCATATTTGAGCTTCTTCTTTTCGTTACGCACTCCATACATCAGGACTTTATCCCCAACCTTGATGTCCTTGTCTTTCAGGTGGCGATCAAACCATTTTTTCCTTCTATCCTTCTCCACAAGGGCATCGTACACATCCAATTGTGTTTCTTCATTTAGCCGCTCAAGGATATACAGACGCTCTACTAAGGGATTACCATCCCAACCCTCTTGAGTAGCAACACAAAGACTAGGAATAACAAATTTCCACGGCATGACTGCTTCTTGGCCATATACCATTTTGAATGGTGTGCAATTAATAGAGCCACTTTGTATGTAGTACGATAGGCCCATAGAGCTGTCGTAAGCTTTAGATCCCAATTCGTGCGATGAGCCTCAACAGTCTTCGTCAGAATAGAGATTAAAGTCTTGTTGGTACTCTCGGCTTGTTGGCCATTCGTTTGCGGATAACAAGGAGTAGATTTATGATGGGATATCATGAAATTTGTTGTGAGCTCCTTAATCACTTCATTTATAAAATGCGTACCATTGTCGCTCAAAAGTTCAAAAGGACAACCGAAGCGTGTGATTATATTTTCAAAGAGGAACTTGACTGTTGTCCTTGCATCTGCCTTACGTGTCGCTTTCACTTCAGCCCATTTGGTCATATAGTCAGTGGCCACAATAATATAGCAAGATTGTGTTACGGGCCGCTGGGCTAATTGGACCTACAAAGTCTGAACCCCACTTTTCAAATGGTTGGTTTACTTTAATTGGGTGTAGGGGCATCTGATCTCTCCGCTGGGGTTTCTTGTAGCGTTGGCATTCAGCGTTGGCATTCATCGCAACCCTTCATAAAAAGTGATGCATCTTGGAACATAGTGGGCCACCAATACCCTGATTATAAGATCTTTCGCGCAGTTAAGTCTCCTGAGAAGTGACCACCAGCTACGCCCATATGTGCCTCTTGAAAAATGTATAGATACTCATCCTCTCGAGCACAACGCCTAAGAACGTCATCCTTTCCTCTTTTATAAAGAGTCCCGGCTATCAGGCAATAGGGTTCACATTCCTTGATCAGCTTTCGAGCTAGATCTTTACGAAGCTCCTTGGGTGGAAAGCCATTAACCAAAAAGTTAACAATCTTCTCACTCCATTCAGGCATTGTCTCCACCCATGAATAGGGAAGTGTCAGGTAAGTCATCATCAACTCTCGTAGGAGCTTCACCATTAGGTATGCGAGACAAACGATCAGCCCATGACATGTTTTTTTCCAGGTCTCACAACAACAGTGAAATCAAACTCAAGAAGAATCAATAACCATCGTGTGATGCTTCCTGTGGAGCATGGTTTGTTTACCAGATACAACAATGCTTGATGATCCACATAGAAAACAAACTTGGTGGCAAGGAGATAATAACAAAATTTCCTTACTGCATGCCAACCCTTCTCGCTCCGTAGTGGGTAGTCTAGTTTATGTTCTCCAGGTTGAGTTAGTACACACCCAATAGCAAAGTTTGATGCATCAATATGCACATGGAAGATTAAATCCCAGTTAGGCATTCTCAAGATTGGAGCACTCGCCAAGGCCTTCTTTAATAGCTCATAGGCACGGTCACAGTCTTCGGTCCAAATAAACTCAATGAGAAGCTTGTACAATGGTCGAGCTATCTCAATGAAGAACAAAATAAACCTTCGATAATAACCAACATGGCCCATAAAGCATTGGACTCCCTTATAGTTGGTGGGTGGGGGCAATTCTAGAATGACCTTGATTTTATTCTCGTCAATGGAAATCCCATTTTTGGACACTATATCCCCTAAGATAACTCTGTGTTTAACCCAGAATTGGCATTTGAAAGGATTCAAGGAGATGCGATATAATCTACACCTTTCAAATATTTTTCGTAAACACATCAAGTGCTCGTCCCAAGAGGAATGAACACAAAGATCATCTAAGAAAGCTTCACAAAAGTCCCTTAGATATTCCTTAAAGGCTGTGTTTATCAATCGTTGAAATGTTGCAGGTACATTGGTCAAGCCAAAAGCCATGACGCGAAAGGCAAACACTCCAAACTCCGTGATAAATGCTGTTTTAGCTTGGTCCTCTACTACAATTGTGATCTGATTGTAACCAGAGTACCCATCTAAAAGCTATATGCCTCCTTGCCTGCAACATCACCTAGGTGAGCAAGCATAGCTGGTGGAGGCACTTCTAGGATAGCCTGGTTGATAGGAGTTGGCATTGGTCTTGGTATGTATGCAGCTGACATAGGATATGATATGTGACTAGGCCTAGCTCCTCTTGGATAAGGGTTGTGATAAGGCGGTCGTGGAGCATACGCTATTGGCATAACAAGAGGCGTAGGAGCTACATGAGCATGAGTAGCGATAAGTACATATGGTCGATAGGCACTGGCACGCACTGTTGTAGGTACTATATCACTAGGTAGCGGTGTCGTACTAATAACTACAGTAACAGGTACACTTTCCGTCATGATCATCATCAGAGTAGGCATTGTGGATTCCCTAATGGAGAGTTAAGCCAAGGTTGGAAAGCTAAAGTTACTGCTCGTGGGCTCAACCTGCATTGAGACTCCAGGTGAAACAACATACGAAGGGTCTATGGGACTCACCAAGGGAGTCTCCAATTGTGACAAGGTTGGTTGTTTGGCCTTGCCCATATCCAAAAATTTCATAGGGCCAGTGGAAACTAGGTTCACTCCCCTATTTTGCCTCTCGAATTGGATAATTCTATGAATAACCTCACATATCATTTGTTGTTGTTCCTCTAGATTAGTGGCACTAGATATAGATCGTATGACTTCCAACCAGCCTACATGGTATGCGTAACCCGTGTATAGGTCAGTCAAGGTCTCCGTGTGTAGATCATATTCCCAATTTTCATTGAGAAATATCCCATCTAGACTTGGCATGCCAAACGGTTCTCTTGAAGTGGACGCAATGTCACTTCTTATGGATTGACTTCTAGGGACCTCTACTTTAGGAAGAGCATCAGAAGGTAGTAGCTTAGTAGGGCCTTCATTAAACGAAGTGGGTAGAATATCCACATGGACACTCTTTGGGAGGGTAGGGTCTACATGAGATGTGAATGGCGAATCTACTACCCCTCCTTCTTTGTTTACTTCACTTGTCGCATGTTCAGAGCATGTAGCTCTACTAAAGGTCTCTATTAGACGACTAAACATGCTAGATCCGGGTTGTGGAGCCCAAACTGGCTGAGTCAGAGGACGAGTCACTATCCGCTATTCGTGGATCTTGGATTGCACTTCCTTGGGTTCCAGCTGAAGGCCAAGATGCTAACGTGGAGGGATGGTGTGAGCCTGCGTAAACTGAAACACTTTCTAGTTGCTCAGACTCTAGCATCCGACCAGAGCGTAGATGCATGTGACGTGGGTACCCTACGGGCGTTGGTAACTACCCTTGAAGCCCACGCAAGTGGTTTCTCGGGTGTTTCACACCCCATTTTTACTTGTTTTTGTATTGTTTTCAACCCGTTTTTTACCCCCTTACTTATGGTCAACGAACCTAGACTAGGGCGTGTGATAGGTCGAGATAAGCGTATCGTTCAAGGGGTCCTAGCGTGCTTTATAGCACAGTGTTTACCTATCCGGAGCTCCCGTGGTCCTCAAAACACTCTATTTGCTTGTGAGGGAAAGGTGAAGGCTTTATCCCACATGCTCACTCCACTCCTTGGGGGGTGGACTACATATAGAGCTCTACTTCCCTTAAGCTTTCACTTGAAAGAAAGCTATGGAGGCTCACTCTCCTATGTATATATATCAAAAGATCGAGGCCGAGGTCGGGGTCAATTGGGGGTTTTTTCTTTTTTAAAATTTTTTCTCAGGCACATGCACACAGCACAGCAAACCAGAAAACAGAGCTAGAAACAATCGGGAAAACCAGAATTGCAGAAAACAAAAAAATGTCAACACCATACACACAATCGCCTTTCCTACAATATAAATTTCACTTCACGTAGAAGCCCGAGCTACAAACTGGAGCTTGGTGCAGGGCATCTCCCCGGAAGCAGCGCCAAAAATGTGTGCTTTTGTCGCATGAGTCGGAGCTGGGGACTTGCCGGGCACCGTAAGTGAGCCACGAATGGCTGCAAGCATACAACCAGAAACTAGCAAGCTCAACAGGGAGCAAAGGTGTGTCATTCACCGCTCACACCGCCATCGTGAAGGATTCTCATGCAACCGTGAAAAAGGAGCCGCCACCGCCACACAGTGCTCGATCGCTATCTCTCTCTCTCTCTCTCTCTCTCTCTCTCTCTCTCTCACACACACACACACACACACACACACACACACACACGCAAGAGAATGGGATGGAGAAGATAAGGCAAGAGCACTCCTTGTATTCAACACATTGAGAATGAGAGTTTTAGGGTTACATTTGACTCTTATATGAAACCTAGCCGTTCACACATGGGCGTCCACACATGGCCGGCCGATCCTAACCCTTATCCTGCTGATATTCAAGGTGCGCCTCTCATCGGTGATCACCCAATCCCTTTACCCTTTACATGTGGTGCCGACAAGCCCGGCCCATGACTCAGAATACTTAAATTAATTACATGACGTAAAACATAGTACGTATCAATGTCCGTCTCATAGGTTAACAATGATCAATGGGGTGTGAGCCTTTGATTCCAAATATGTTGCTTCCAAAGCTATTAGGCATAGCACCACAATGGTCAAAGCCATAGCTAAAGGTAACACTTTAGCGGAGATGATCTTCATAGATTTTATGAAAGCACTCCAAGAGGGAATGAAATCCAACAAAACTGCCAAGAACGTACTTATGTACTCAAGGGGGAGCAACATTGGCATTCAATCTACCACCATTAAGGTCATATAACAAAAAGTGAATGGCCAATCCTACGGGCATGGTACAATGGAAATTGCACTTTTTATGGACACTATGGGCCTGAAGCTTCACAATGCTGAACACACTTATTACAAGCTCTCACTAATGCTTCTAGGCTCCAATTGAATTTAGAGCACCCCCATAACTATAGGCCATGGTGCCTATTGCCACATCTTAATCCACTATTGAGCAACATAACCTATCTTCAAGGGAATTTACAATGCACCAAATGTGTCGTTACACCCACTAGTTTTAGGACCTCAACCCCCACCTCTAAGGATTACACTACGTAATAAAATAGGCTCTAAAAGACCTGTTGATTATCTTAAGTACAAGGAGGTTGAGTTTGAGACCACATCTCTTGTCACACTGAAGTCTCCACAGACCTTTGCCATGGTGAGGCCATGACTACTTAAAGTTGATGCTGTACAAGAGGACTCAAAATAGTGGCTGCAGTAGGAAGAGGTTGAGACATCAATGCTACCACTAAGAGAATTCCTCTTCAATGCTATCACTATTAGGGATCACACAAAATTGATGCATGTTACAACAAGCACTGCAATCCCTCAAGCTGCATCTTCTAGCATGTTGTCCACCATAACCTATAATTGTTGTGGCATAGATCATTGGATAAAGAATTTCCCAATGAGGTCATTACAAATCAACAAAATGGTCCTGCCACCACACCTCTCAACAGTGATTGGGGTGAGAAACTAAACTCAAAAAATGTGTCTGTAAATGCAATAACAAGACTCATGGTGGCCCGAAACACACCGATTGTAGAAAAGAACACAGAAACCCAAGCTACCTCGGTAGATTAGGATCCAAAAATAAGAGGAGCAATAGAAGAAAGAAATCTTTAAAGAAAAATATACCTTTTGAGAAAATAGAATGGCTAAACTTGGGAGCATCCGATGAACTAGTCTACATGAATGAGATTGATGAGGATTCTGATTCACTTAACACATTGACTGACTCTGAGCAAACTAAAAAAACCCAACAAAAAAAGATAAGACCCAAACAATAAAAAAATCACACAAACTCAAACTCAAACTATCATAAACTAACTCTATATAAGAATTAAAGCAACTTCATGAGCTCATGGATACGATTACAAAGACTTAACAGGATGAGTTAGAATCGAAACCAAAACTAGTGCGAGCCGCCTTGGACGCTATTCAATCTGACAATATGAAACCTATCAAGATGACCCATAAATCTTTGGCCATTCCTAGTGTCATCCTAGTGCAAGTCTCAGACACTTTTCATCCTAACACTATTCATCTTGATAATGTGAAACCCGGCAGCAAGTTTCTAACCCTCTTGCAAGCTTCCATATCTCTACTAATCTTGCTATAACCTCTCTAATCCATCTCTAATCTTCCTTGTAGCCTTCTAATATCTTTCTAATCTTTGCTATAAGCTTGTAATCTCTCTCCAATCTTTTTGTGTGTCTTTAATCTCTCCTTAAACTTGCAGCAAGTTTCTAACCCTCTTGCAAGCTTCCATATCCCTTCTACTAATCTTGCTATAACCTCTTTAATCCCTCTCTAGCCACTTGTAAATCTTGCTGCAAGGTTTACTGGCTCTCTAAACTCTTGTATAATCCTCTAGCATCCTTATAACCTCCCTATTCCTCCTCTAATCCCACTTAAGTCACTTTATCCTCTTGTAAGCAAGTTCTCAGCCATGGAAACATCGAATAGGAGACCTATTGATTCCGTCTATGAGTATGTTCTTAACAACTCTAGGAATGAGAAAGGTCTATGGATTGATGAGAGATTTAGGGTTAATGATTGGGTTTACTTATTACAACCAAGCTCAAGAGGGCAACACAGAGTCAAAGCTTGTGGTGTTTTGGTACATCATTGGAAGGGAATATCTCTAGCTTTCAAAAAAACTCAAAATAAAGGCATGGTGAGAGTGGTGCAACATGTCTACATGGCTTCAGACATTAATGTTCCTCCTCAAATGGCAAAAACCAAGTTTCCTTGTAATTGTAAGTATTTTGTTACTAATGTGGTTTTGTTCAAATAATTTTGTTATACCCTTATTGTTCATTTCTTATTTTTGGTGGTTTTGTGTATGCAGACATATTCCCATCAAGTTACATAGAGGAACAACCATAGAAGAGCATAATAGGGACCTTCAATGCTTTTCATTCCACCATAGGTGAGGTTTTATTTCCCAACAACAAGAACCCTAGAACACTTCTTGGCAATAGAATATTCTTTTTCACACACTCTTACATAGTCTCCTCTAGGCCTAAGGACTATGGAAGACTTGAAAATCTTCCATTTCCCTCATTAGGCAGTATTGAGTGGCCAATCCCAAACAAATGGAGTGTATATGTCTTGAAACAAAGGATGATTATTAGTGATATTATCCAATCCTCTTTAAAATTTAGAATGCCCTCTTGATCAGTAGGTCTTAGTTGATATGCTCCCATTCATCTTTTTGTGCACGTGTTTTGTAAGCTCTTGCCACAAGTCACTCTAGCAATGTTTATTTGCAAGAAATTGTAATCTGAGCATATGAATGGTTTATTTGGAAATGCATGGGATATAGTGGAAGGGGTGCATAAGGGAGATTGTAAGATTCCTCCCCAGCCTCTCAAGATGTCCAATATCTTCCCCTGTAATCAATCCCCTCTTCAGAAATATAAAAGATCTTGTTTCTACCTGTTTTGGCCTAGAGAGAGGAAATGTTCTAGAGAGATATTATTCAGATTTTGAATATTTTTGGATGGAAAAATATCTCTTCTTATTAAAATAAGTTCCCCCAAAACAGAAGTTCAAAAAGATTTTTAGAAGGTGCATTAGAAATCAAGTATAATCCGTTCAAGAGAATCTTTTCACAAGAGGCCTTATCCTAGGGTCCAGATTTTTGAAAAAATTTAAATTAAGGTTTGAGGGGCCAATCAGATTCATTCAAATGTGTGGAGAAGATAAATAGAAGAAATAAAGAAAATCCCCCCAAAAATGAGTAAATACTCACATAAGATGAAGAGTGGACTAAGGACCAAAGGAATTACTTTAAAAAATGGATTTTTGACACCTCACAATGGGAATTCCCCCCTCATGAAGGAGACGCCTACTTCACATGTGTGGTGGAGTTTAAAATTATCAAAAATTGAGATATTTCATCTCTCCTCTCTCCTAATTCAAGTCTAGTTCCAAAAAGTAAGCTAAACTAACCTAAAAATGGTCAAAAGTTGACCAAACTGATCTAGAAAATTCTAGAATGAGTTTGCTTGGTTAGAAGCTCACTTTTTCCTTTAAATAGAAACCTCCCTCTTTATTGAAGCTTAATAGTGTTTTATGCACTGTTACTCTAGTCCTCCCAAGAGCCAAGAACTGTGAATTTCTTAATAATTCACTAGTTTTTTACCATTTCCTCTTCTAAAGAATTGGTGGCCACTCTTGTTGCAAACAAGAGTAGATCCGTCAAACCATCAAGCCAAAGGAAAGCTCCCAGAATTTCATGTAAGTAAGAAATCTTACTTTTTCTTATTCTTTTAATGGTTTTCTAAATTGTTTGTTGTCTTAAAATGATAAACAGATGCTATGCCTTCTTGGAAAGGCTTTCCCCCTCTCTCATTCTTAAAATCAGCCCTTCTTTATCCTAGTTAAGTGATCTAATTGTTGGAATTAAACTTTTCATATTGTTTCTCTCTTAAAAGTGAAAATTGATTAGTTTAGAATGCTTTAAACCAATTGGGGATAATTCCTAAGTAGATTAAGGTTAGAAAATTTGAAAAATGGTCAGCCATACAAAGGAGGTTATGGCAAAATTTTCTAAAAATTTGTGAAATAAATTTCATCTTTTATTAATCAAAAAGAGTAATCCCCATCGTTTGTGTATTCTAAAAGTGTCATTTTCATTCATGCATAGAAAGATGCATATTGATTATTTTTTTATTATAAAAGAGTGATTTTCAATAGAATTAAATTCTATGCATAGAAAGATGCATATTGATTATTTTTTTTATTATAAAAGAGTGATTTTCAATAGAATTAAATTCTATGCATAGAAAGATGCATATTGATTTTTTTATATAAAAGAGTGATTTTCAATAGAATTAAATTATATGCATAGAAAGATGCATATTGATTATTTTTTATTATAAAAGAGTGATTTTCAATAGAATTAAGTTCTATGCATAGAAAGATGCATATTGATTTTTTTTTCGAATAGTTAAATAATAACCTGAAGACTTCTCAAATGAATAGATCAACGGCTGTGCCTCATTCAATTAGGAAAAAAGTGTTGATTCCTTCAAGTTAAGTCTGTTATAATTTTCCTTCTATCTGGTTTATTCAGATGAAGGTTAGATCAGTCTTGACTTCGTTAGAAAAATTCGTTAAGAAATTCAAAATGGTGAAATTGTCCCCACTTTTCGGGCATGGGAAATTTTCCCGGTTTTGGTTTTTGGAATGACCACCAGCTAAGTCTCGTGCCCGGACATTTGAGGGCGAGGCCCCGAGTGAGAAACCCTATCCCGCGCAAGAGGAAGCTACTTCCACTGCTACCATCCGCCGGGAATCCGCCGGTGCACAGAGGGGGCAGTGGGATGTATATTCTTGTAGAGTTGTGATTTCAAGTATCACACTTCGATACTTGAAATCAGAAGTATATTCGTGCAGAGTTGTGATTTCAAGTACCACATTTCAAGTATCAAAGTGTGATTTAAAGTATCACACTTTGATACTTGAAAGCATGCTCAAATTTATACATCTGATTCTTTTATGAGCAACGCATATTCTTGCAGAGTTGTGATTTCATGTATCAAAGTGTGATTTCAAGTATCACACTTCGATACTTGAAAGAACACTCAAATTTATACATCCGATTCTTTACGCGATGGATGAAGTAAAAGGGGGAGTGGATAGCATTGCAGTCATGGAAGAGTGTTGATTCACCCATAGAACTACCGGTCAAACTACCCAATGGAACCATTGACCTTGTCAATGCTAGTAAAGAATGGAGCTTAGCAGACATTCAAGAACACCTACTAATCATGGGATTTGAGGAAGTACAAGATGCAAGCTTCAAGATAGAACATCAAAAGATATTAGCTTTTTTTCCATTAATTTTTGAGTTGATTTTTCTTAACCATCCATGCTCTGATGATATTTGTTCATATGTGTTTGTGTAGATTGGGAGACGTATGGAGAAGTTTTTCATGGTTTGTGATTCTTAGAGAGACCGGGGTGTGGAATTGCAATTAGGAGTGTAATTGGGTAATGTCATTGTAATTTTTTTCGTTGTAATCCAACTTTTTCCTGTGTGGTCATATGTAATGAATGGCACAAAATATCTGGATCAAGCTTGAATGATTGAAATAAGTTCAATTTGGATAAGTTTGTACAAAATTATTATTTGGATACGTTTGATTAGATATATTACTTGGATTAAGTATTTTAATTAAAATGACTAAGTTTAATAAAGTAGTTTGGGAGGTCGGCCCTTTTTTTAAGTGTGAAATTGTCAATTTCAAACCATTATTTTTTCTATAAATAGAGAACCTACCTCATTTTTGTCATTTGTATCACTAGCACTTGCATGCACTTGCTAGCATACATTCCTTACAGATTCGCTTGCACGATACTAATGGATCATTCTATGGCATCTAAGAACTTTCTTGCATTCCTAGAGAGGACTGAGTGGGCTAGCTAGCAAGAGCTATTTCACATTTTCTCTTGCACCATTGACTTCAAAAAGCAACTATCCTCCTTGCCGAACAGGATTACAAGGAGACCTTGGAGTACATGGAAACATACATAAAGCCCTTTTATGTGATCATCCCTGATAGTAACACTCTCTGGGTCCCTTGCGAGCTTCTACACTACATTAATAAAACCGATGCAAACTATCTTAAGAGATTGCGTAGGTACCAACAAGCCATGCAAGAAGATGGGCACTTCAAGGTGCTCTCCACTCACGAAATGGCTTGCCTTGGTAAGGGAAATATCGGCACCAACTTTTTTCATGGATCTACACATTCATGCTCATGTTGAATGAATAAGAGTTTGATGATTTGATGAGGTTGAGGTCGGTGACGTTTCCCTGGCCAGTTTAGTTAAGGGCAAGGAGGTAGATCCAAAGCCCGAGCTCCTTGATCAAGTGGAGGAGAAAGCTCTAGCCTTGGTTCTTCTTCAAGAACATCAAGAGTCACAAAAAGATGAAGGTACAACCTCACGGGCTAGTGGAGAAGGGTTATCAGTAGAGGGAGCAATGGCGGCTATGGAGGCACCCGTGGATGAGGCCGATGAGGGGAAGCACCATATATGCCTGAGTTAGCACTAGGTATGTTTAGTGCTAAGAACGATGAGATAGGGGCAGCACCAGATATGCCTGAGTTAGCACCAAGTATGCTTACCTCCATAGTGGTAGATGGAGAGGAGTTTCTCTTCTTGTAGGACTTAGAAAAAATGTTTAAAGTAAAGCAAGATGAGTGCTTGTCTCTCCTTGCCATTGGTCTAGACTTTCCACTTGAAAACAAATCCTCTCAATACATGATGGAGCAACTTGTACCAATTTATGGTACGGTATTAGAGAGTGTCCAATTTGTTCAAGGGAAAATACAAGAGGCTGAGCAGGGTCAGATGCCCGAGGAGGAATTTCAAGAAGTACAAGCTAGCTTGCCCCAAGTCAGCTTAGTGCATTCACCTCCTCAACAATTGGAGGAGCACAATTCCTCAATTAACATTGAGCAACCAAATGTGATAGCATCTGATAAACTACACTCAGAAAGTTAATAATCCCTCGCTTTTTACTCCTATTCATGGCATGATTGATTACTAAAATGTGGTCTGTATGTAGCATGTCATGGAGTTGGATGCCTGGGCACATCATAAGGGCGCGGCACAAGGGATCCCTTTAGAACTAATTCATCATTGGCCCATTACATGGGTCGTATTCCAACTAAAGACATTGTGGTTGTCCAGAATGCTTTTAGCCCTATGGGAGGATTCTAACTTTTTGCTCTCAAGGCCTTATCTAAAATGTTGTGCTTGTCTAGCATCTCCAAGAATGCAGAGAAAAGTATCCTCATCAACAAGTTGGCCGTTTTTGCAACCTTTCAAGGAAGCTACGCTCCTAAGGTCCTTGTTAATACAGCCATGGGCGAAAGTGTAGGAGAGAGAGATGTCGAGTTTATTGTAGATTCCATCATGTCGAGCACTCTTCTCCTCAACAGGAGAGGGCACAAGGCCTCAAAAGAAGCAATCAAAAGATTGAAAAAAATTGGGATGTAAATTGTAATGCTTATCAGGTAATCCCCTTTCTTGGTAATAAAAATACACTTATTTTGAAGTAATCTACACACTGGGGCCAATTTTATTTTTTGTAGTTGAATTTTACATGAAGCAAATTTTTTAACTATGCAATTGATTATGAATTTACATTTGATTATGAATTTGCAGTTGAATGGAGTGAGTTTAATATTGTAGTTAAGTTTGTACTAATTTACTGAAATTTTGTAAATTTTTTTTAAAATCAATTCCAAAAAATTTAAACAATCTGAAAAAACAATTTCAAGCCTATCTAGGCCTTCCAAGCCCTCCCTATGCACACAGTTCATACTCCTAACATAGGTACCATTCCCAACCAAGCCATGGGAGGAGCATCCACTTCACAACCTCCTAACACATCTACCATTGCCAACCAAGCCATGGGAGGAACGCCCATTTCACAACCTCCATTTCCCATGTTCCACTCTAGTACACACATGCCACACTCACATCCTAGGGTGAAAAAACTACCTCCGCCAACCAAACCCATGCCACCACATGCTCACTTAGCTACAACACTAGTGGGACCCATGCAACCTCGCCTAGCCCCGCTAGGGTACAGACCATTATGCCCTCATATTACACTCATATTATACCACACATGCTACACTTGCACCCGTTGTTTCACCCATCACACTAGCACTTGTATTGGCACCCTTTGTTGCACCCATCTTACTAGCACATTCTCTACCAAAAGACCCAATTTCCTTTGCACAAGCCTTAGGGAGAGAAGTACAGCTAAAAGCATGGCACTAATAGCTAGGTTTTGCCCATTCTAAAAGGGCTGTAGCGATAGCCAAACTGACTTACAAATTTATCAGGGATGGAAACCCTAGGAGACATCTTAAAGTGTTTAATCAAGGGTGTGAGGCCCTAGGAGAAGGAAATGAGATCTAAGACCAACACCTTTAGCCTTACATTGGTGGATGGTAAAGTTGGGGATTGGTATAAAACTCTCCTGGGGCTAAGGAACGTGTGAGATTCACAGTTCTTAGAACATTATTCCTAAAGAAATTCATGTGCAAAAAGGGCATTACAGAGTATTCCTAAAGTGATTCGTTCACACATGAAGAGGCATTATGGAGTGTATCTTTACAACTGCACAAAGGAGAGAGAGACAGAAACAAGAGTCAGTTAAAGATTTTAGTAGCCGGCTTAAACATTTGAACTCTCATTGCACCCCCCATGAGTGCTTTTCAAATAATCAATTTCTTAACAGATTCATCCATGGGCCAAAACATGAGGAGATCTATAATGGCTTGGTCATTAGAGGAATCACCACATGGGATGAAGTTATAACTAATGCTATCCAACTGGAAGATAATCTCATAATCAAAGGGGTCAGAACCTTAGATTCCAAATATATTTCTTCCAAAGCTACTAGGCAAAGCACCACATTTGTCAATCCCATAGCTAAAGGTAATACTTTAGCAGAGATGAACTTTATAGATTTCATGAAAGCACTCCAAGTGGGAATTAAGGCCAACAAAGCTCCTCAGAACATACATATGTACCCAAGGAGGGAGCCACCAAGGTATCACCAAGGGCATATAGCAAGTGAATGTCCAATCTTGCGGGCATGGTACAATGGAAATTGTATTTTTTGTGGACACTATGGACATGAAGCTTCACAATTCGGAACACGCTTACAAGTTCACTAATGCTTCTAACCCCAATTGACTTTACCAGCACCCCCACAACCATAAGACAAGGAAATGTACCATGCACCAAATGTGTTATTACTCCCACCAATTTTCAGACCTCAACCCCCACCTCCAAGGATTACCACCATCTCCCCCGTCGCGAGAGAAGACACTGTGCGTTGTGACAATGATTACTCTTGCCCCCTCATGGCTCTACTTGCTCTACTATACACTTGGTTGCGAGGGATTTTTCTTGGCTTGGGGTTGTTGCCCTTGCGAAGTGGCTACTTGTTGAGACGATGAATATTGTTGCCCCCTGACCAACCCATCTACCGCTCGTGAGTACACTAACGTCGTGGGTGCTTTAGCTTGTATGTAGAGGCTTTCCAAACCCTATGGTTTTCTGATTTTCTATTAATGCATGTGTGTAAAGACCTCAAGATGCCTTTGGTGTGGGGGGTTACTACAACGAACATTGGCATCAATGAACCGGCGGCGTGGACCAACGTCTACCCATGATGTTGAAATCATGAGATGGGGTTGATTTATGAGTTGTGACCTTTGAATAAAGCATGACCTTGGAGGGATGCTATCTTGTAATAAGGAAAACCTTTAAGGCATCAATGGTATAATATATTCTCACTTCCTATCAATTCTGTTTCTCTCTCTCTATGTATGCAGCTAGTTATGTGTGTGCCTCTTTCTCTTTTTCTCCCTTATCGCGCAAGACACTCTGCACTACGAAACGATGACTACTCCTACCCTCATGGCTCCTTGTCTACACAATTGGCTTCATGGAGGACATTTGCTCACTTGGAGATGTTGCCCTTTTGAATCATGCTACTTGTTGTGCGATGACTATGACTACTACCATGACCACTCCATTTGCTACGTCTATGTTGCACAATGCAGATGCTGTCAGATGCTGACAACCACACCATGGTGGGAAGGTCAATCCACATCTAACTTTGGGGACGAATGGCACTTCCTACGTGACCAGAACCTTGCTCCAAGTCATGCTCTTATCAATGGGTCTTCTTCCCATAGTAGGGAGAGACTTCATCACCATTCATAGATGCAAATGAAGATGTAGATTATGCAGTGATGACAAGCCTAAAAGTAGAAGCAGGTGTACAAGGGCCATTATCTATTATACACTGTAACTTTTGCAATCACATGTAGAAAAGGTGAAAATTTATGAGAATTCCTTAAAAGATTCACAAGATGCAAGGCCAAAACATGCATGAGGCTAAGACCCTCCATGTAGAAAGAATTATCCTTGATCACATTCAATAATTAAAAGTGCAGGTAGGGATCAAAGAAAGGTATCCATTGAGCTTACATAGAAAATAGCCATGCTAGATGACCACCTCTCTAGGTCCAATGATTAAAAGCAGAGGTAGGAATTGAAGAAAGGTATCCTTTGAGCTCACATAGAAAATAGCCATGCTGAATGGCCACCTATCTAGGTCCAATAGAACTATTTCAGTATAAGAATTAGATTATCGATAGATGTTGTGTTGCTCTTGCAAGCACGCTCTAGGGTAGATGAGATGCAAGTTAAAATAGATAAAATACAAAGAGCCTGAGAGGAAAACACTAAGGATATGATGATACATTTTTCAGGTCAAACAATGATTGCATAAGGACATTGGAGGAGGAGTTGCAAATGGTTAGAGATGCTCAAAATCAAGTTGCATAGCCTTCCATAGCTTGCACTCCTACCAACAAAGCCATGAGGAAAGGGAGGTAACCTTAAAAGATGTAGCATTAATTCTCCCTAACGTCCTATGTAATAGCGGGAGCCCTCGTAATAGAATGAATCTAATAAGATAATTCTTAGGCCTAGCTTTCATTTGCTAAGGGATGATGCTAGATGAGCCACTCTCCCTACTATTACAATGTTCTGGATTTCATACACGGTTTTACCATACGTTAGCAAATGTTTGCTTCACCAATCATACGAGTGTTATATGACCTATGTTGCAAATGCCTACCAGCCGCCCCATGGTGGGAAGGCCAATCCACATCTCAATTTGGGGACTAATGGCACTCCCTACATGACCAAAAGCTTGCTTTAAATCATGCTCTTATCGGGTCTGCTTCCAATAGTAGGGAGAGCCTTCATCACCATTCAATCATTAATAACCATTTGCAAACAAAAACCCATCATTGACAACAAATTTGCAAACACAAACCCATCATCGAAAAGAAATTTGCAAACACAAACCCATCATCAATTTGGGGACTAATGGCACTCCCTACATGACCAAAAGCTTGCTTTAAATCATGCTCTTATCGGGTCTGCTTCCAATAGTAGGGAGAGCCTTCATCACCATTCAATCATTGATAACCATTTGCAAACAAAAACCCATCATTGACAACAAATTTGCAAACACAAACCCATCATCAAAAAGAAATTTGCAAACACAAAGCCTCAACTATTTGATCCTGCAAGAAGAAGAAGTCATGAGAACCTCCAAATGGCCCAACTTATAATCCCATAGCCATTCTCAGAACCTCACCCAAAAAAAACACTTAGAGGGGTTGTTCTATTGCTCTCTGGAGAATTCGTCTAGTAATAATGCAAGAGAACTTCAAAATAAAACATATTTAATTAACAATTTAATAGAAGTAATAGAGAATTCGATCTGCTATAATAAAAATATCTTTTTTGGATATCTTAATTAACAATAGTAATAGAAGTAATAGAGAATTCGATCTACTATAATAAAAATATCTTTTTTGGATATCATAAATCATAAGATCATGTAGTTGTCATACTAAATGGCTTGAGCAATTACTTCTCCCAATCTCAAGCCAACATGAGCACTTTAGACCCTTCTTTTGTGTACTCCTACACTTCAATTGTTTATTACTTCTTTAGCTTCTCCATCTATTATCAATGGCGTATAACACTTTTTTAATATGCAATCCGTTCATCATATAACCTACAATTGTGATTTGTATCCATCTCACTCAATCATTTAGCTCCATTGAGGAGATGAGATGCTGTGGAATATGGCACCATCAAAGGACAAAATATGTACTAAGTCCCTGGATTCACCAAGAACCTCCTTTAAGTAACATTGATTAAGTAATGCTATAACAGATGGAGCTAGTTTTTAGTTCCATTAGCTTTGAAGGAAAAAAGTGCATATTCACTGTAGATCACACAAGGCCACTTGATATCTTAGTTTATGTAATACATATACTAGAGAGAGAACTTGAAGTGTTTTGAATTAGTGTTCTCTCTCTAGTATATCTCTTTTGGATACCATAAATCACACTTTTTAGACAATGAATTTTCAATTGGTCATCCCATCAAGAAGGAAAGAGCTAGACACCTCATTAGAAAGGTGCAAGATGGAAACTATTTATATGATGATGGTGTAATGAAGGGATTGTAGTGAGCACACAAATATGGGGGATGGGCCTAGGCACATGGGGCTTAGGGGCACTTGCACATATGTTGTGTAGGGTATATGGGGGCCTTGGGAATATAAAGGGCACTAGCCCTAAGATATTGTATCATTTTTTGACATATTACCATTTGGTTATCTTCTTGCCTAGAGCAAGCTTCCATGGCTGATTCATGGCAGTCCTTCCATGTTTAGGTGCTACTCCCAATGATGAGTGGGACATTGTGTACTCCATGCTAATGAGTCCAACCCCATGTGTGTACTCTATGCTAATGAGGGTAACCCCTAGGTCCCCTTTATTGCATTGGTATCAGAGCGCTTGGGTTAGATTCTTGTTTAGGGAGATTAGAAGATTAATTATTCTTAATCTAATTTTTACAATGCATTTTCTTGATCATGATTAGTGATAATCTAATTTTTTAGAATACATTTTCTTGATCATGATTAGTGATAATCTAATTTTTTAGAATACATTTTCTTGATCATGAGTAGTGTTAATTATTTTTGAAGGTGATTTTTACACAGTTTTTAGATTTACTAATTTCTTGATTTGAGAAGATGAGCAATAAACTTTGTATTAATTATTTTTAAATTTATATTAATCATTATTTTTAAAAACCTTAATCCACTTTACTGCTTGATTTCTTGAAGTTCTTAATCTTCTTGATCTTGATTTCTTAAAATTTTTTTGATTTTTGAAATTAAGGTGTATAAAAATTTCAGCAAGTTTTAAGTGATTTCTTGTATTATCTTGCTTAGGAATAATACTTTTTCAAAGATTAATCCTTATAGCCTTTATTTCTTCAAGATAGAAACCCTAGATTACCAAATCTTCCTTAGATCCCTTATTCATTCAAGATAGAAACCCTAGATTACCAAAACTTTGAGTTCTTGAAGGAATACTATAAGAAGGTGCTGTGTAGAATCTTGGTGTAGTTTCAAGAAAGTGTGCAGAAACTTGGTGCAATTTCAAGAAGTTATGTGTAGATTATTACAGAGAGTGAGGTGTAGAATTAAAAGAATGTGCAGATTTACATAAATCTTGCTGTGCAGATTTTACCCTATTCTTGCTCACTTTACAATTTTCTTGAATCTTCTACAATAAGGCTTAATCAACAAGCATAGTTGCCAAGAAAGTGCAAAGATTCCTTGAGAAGGAATAATGCCAAAAAAATTCATTTGGTACATTTCTTAATTAAGAAAGATGCACATTATGCAATTTGAGTGTAGATTAATGCAAACTAATGCTATGCTGAAGGAATTTCATAGAAAATATAATGTACATGTGCAGTTTAGACAAACTTTGGTACATAATTAATTCCTAACAATTGTACTTGCAAGTTAAACCTTGCAACAAGGAATCGAACCCAATCTGTTGGGAAGTTGGACTAGTATGCACCATACATTATAGGGTTGGCTAACCTGCACTACAAAGTGTTAGAACCATTTTTGGAAAGATATGTGAACTGAAAAACAAATTTACATCAAAGTGACATCAAGTCCATAATTGGATATTGATCCAATTAATGGTTATTCTAATCATAGGGATATTACTAAACTTTATGCTTTCAAATTATTGAGATTTATCAGTAATAGCAGCGGAGCTATGGCAAAATTTCTAAAAAATTCACACAAATCATTTTCATTCATAATATGAAAAGAGGACTTCCTACCATATTCTAGGATTAATCATCCTAGATTAATTAAATGATTCTCATTATAATCATGAAAAACCAGGGCAAAAACACAACCAAAATACTTCATGAATGAGTATGGTTCTTTGGACATGTGGAGCACACAAGGAATGGAGAAATCTCACTATCAAGCTAGAGGAGTATATTTTAAAAACACCTAGCATGGAGGAGGGAAGACTCGTATAAATTACCTCAAGGAGATGTTTAATTGGTTTTATAGATACACTTTTGGGTGAAAATTATCCATGGAAAGGGCACGTATGAGTAATCTAGCAAGGGCAGCACAAAATAATGCCAAACAAAGAAGATTACTAAAGTGGAAAGCTTGCACAGGACCAGCACATTATGCAACATGGAGATCTTCACGAAGACGCATAGGAAGAATTTGGAAGTAGAAACAACACTTTGAAATTGAAAGTATTTGGAATAAAGTTGTAAACATTTTTGACTTAGGAAGTAAACATTTAGAAGAAATTTGTAAAGCTTTTTGACTTGAAAATAAAAAATAATTGCACCATTCCATTATATTGAAGATTTACAGTGAAAATATTTACTGCGAAAAGAGCTAATTGCTCTTGAGTCTCTTCTCTTCTTGCTCCCACTGTTCGGTAGGCATTTTCCCTCTATAATGCAAAAACCTCTTACGACTATAGCCCTTGAGTGACTTTACATCCTCCACTCCTACACCTAGGACATAGCTTGAATAACATAGAAAATAACCTACTCAAGAAGGCCAAAAACCAGGGCCGTATCCAAAGATACGGATGGCAGCACACTTCTCTATAAGCATGACTTTATGTATATTATAAGGTATAAATGCATACCCTATATACCTAGATAGGGATTTCAGTGTAAGGAGTGGAATCTCTACATCCCTGGAGTACTTGCTATGATATATAATAAATATATTTTTATCGATAGAAGATACGTAGTGTGTAAGAGCGGCATCTTGCCCAACTCTTGCATGTGTTGAAAATACAAGTGAATAGGGTGTGTGCGGGAACAAGCCCTTGGTTAGAGGCTGTAAAAGAGGATGTGTAAATGTGAAAGAACCTGTGAAAAGGTGAGAAGAATCTACTGGGAGAGAATAAAGGGTAGCATGAGAAGATTTAGGAAGTGTGGAGATATTCTAGGAAGTGTGGAGATATTCTGGGAGATATTCTAGGAAAAGTGAAGAGGTGGAGAGAATCAGGGAAAAGAGGTGGAGTGAATCATGGAGAAATCAGTGGGATTTGATGCTTGATGTAAACTCTATAAATTGAGGCATTGCCCTAATGAGAATTTGCTGGTTTTTGAGTATCCATGCCTACATTAATCTATTTGCTAATTACCCACTAACTACATCTTAAAATTATTTGTTAATCACTTTGTTAATGATGTTGATTCTAATGTTTGATCCACCATAGCTCATCACAATGCTCAAATTTCAACATGGTATTAGAGCCATGCCTAGAATCCATCAGGTTTATGAGCCCATTATTTAATTAATCAAGATTAGTAGATAATTAAAAATTAATCAAAATTTTAGTTATTTTTCACTTCACTTCTGTACCCCCAGCCAGTGGAGGATCTCATTCACCTTGAACACTCACATTTAGCTTAAACCCTTCTAGCATATGGTAGCCAACCCACTTCCTTCAAGCTCATCAAATCGGCGCAGCAAACCGCCAAGCAACGAAGGAGAAATCACGAAATTCGTTTGTGCCTTTATTCTGAGGATTTTCTACCATTGCTACTTCATCAAATCAAATCTCTTCAATTCCTCTTAGCCCCGGGGGTTTTCAAGCATGCTCTACAAGCTGGTGAAGACAGAATTCAGTTTCATCAAGTCTACAGTGAGATCCAAGCTCTTCATCAAATCTACAGGTGACTTTGGTAAAACAGAGATTAAGCTTTCAATATTTGGTCAAATCTTGTGTTTCTTGGCTTAATCCTCTACTAGACTCATTGCTATTGATGCCTTTGAAAGCATTTGAGCTCATTTGAAGTCTAAGGCACCAAATCTGGACTCCTCGCATACTCTGTTTTTTACACACAAAACAGAGCATTAATTTGCTAATCAGTGATTAATCAATGCTAATCACTGTATTTTGATACAATTGAGGGTTCAAATTAACCATTAGGTATCTGATATACAGATCCCTATAACTTCATATTGCAATTCGGAGTTGGTTTGATACTCCAACCATTCCGTACAAATTGGTTACCCTTGATTTAATGTAATTTCTGGAGATTTTATGCTGATAAATTTATTGTAATTATCTATTAAACACCAGATTAAGTTGTAAAAGGGTAGACACTGCCCTTGAATCTTGAAATTGGATCAAGAGGTAAGACTCCCTTCACATCACCATGAGTTCAGCACAAGAAATAGCCAAATTTAATGGGGAGCAGTTTTATACATGGCAGACAAAAACCATGTATTTGCTCATGAGGAAAAATCTGTGGGGATTAGTTGAAGGGAGAGATGAATGCCCACAGAGAGGGAAAAATGAGTGGAAGAGCAGGAATGAAAAAGCATTGGGACTTATTGCACTCAGTTTAAATGATGAAATCACATCACAGGGATACAATGGGCAAAAGATGCATGGGATGAACTCAATAAATTATTTGGTACACAAGCAAAAAATTCAAAGATAAATCTATTAATACAATTCTACAAATTGGACATGAAGGAAAGTGAACCTTTAATCACACACTTGAACAAATATAAAAGCATTAAGCAACAGCTGGCAACTGGCAAAAAGGTAGAAGATGATGAGGCACTAGAGCAGTGCTTCTGAAGAGTGTGGACAAAGGTGATTATGAAAAACATTGTAGCAACACTAAAGAATGTACCTGAATTGAAGCTACATGGGATAGAAGCAGCTCTACTATAGCAAGAGAGCAGAGACAAAGAGAAGAAATGGCTCGACTCAACAGCAGGAGAGGAAAAAGCATTCTTCACCCGAGGAGGATTCTCTCAAGACGAGGACGAGGAAGAGGCAGAGAAGGAGGAAGGACCTTCACTTGCCACAAATGTGGAAAGCCAGGACACATGGCAAGAGACTGCTACAGCAAACCCAGTGGAGAAGGAACGACATCGGCAAACTTCATGGAGGCTCCAAAGGAAGTGGAGTCGGATCATCTTTTCTGAGAGAGAGAGAGAGAGAGAGAGAGAGAGAGAGACCCCACAACCCAATGTAACCTGCCCCAACAAAGTAAAACCACCTCTGAGCCACCGATGATGTAGGCCACGTGGTAGATGTATGTGTGAGCACTTTAGTCAAGGTCACGGACACTTATAGTAGCCTTGGACACATAGAGAGAGAGTGTGTCAAGGACTATGGAGTTTAGGGACTTGAGGCACTAGGTCGTGGGCTGTCAAGTAAGAAAGAAACTTGATACAGGGTCTAGGTGTGCTAAGATAACTTGAGGGGAGGTGTTCTAGGCACTAGTCACGGACTATCAAGTAAGGGGAGGCAAACTTGGTATAGGGTCTAGGTGTACTAGGAGTATTCACTTGAGGGGAGGTGTTGAAAATACAAGTGAATAGGGTGTGTGTGGGAACAAGCCCTTGGTTAGAGGCTGTAAAAGAGGATGTGTAAATGTGAAAGAACCTGTGAAAAGGTGAGAAGAATCTACTGGGAGAGAATAAAGGGTAGCATGAGAAGATTTAGGAAGTGTGGAGATATTCTGGGAAGTGTGGAGATATTCTGGGGGAGATATTCTGGGAAAAGTGAAGAGGTGGAGAGAATCAGGGAAAAGAGGTGGAGTGAATCATGGAGAAATCAGTGGGATTTGATGCTTGATGTAAACTCTATAAATTGAGGCATTGCCCTAATAAGAACTTGCTGGTTTTTTAGTATCCATGCCTACATTAATCTATTTGCTAATTATCCACTAATTACGTCTTAATTATTTACTAATTACATCTTAATTATTTGCTAATCACTTTGTTAATAATGTTGATTCTAGTGTTTGATCCACCATAGCTCATCACAATGCTCAAATTTCAACAGCATGACCAGCACCACCTCATCCAAGAAATCTATCGGCGTCATCAAACTCTATCTGCATTGACAAAGAACCAGGAGGGAACAAATTAAAGTAAGAAATAATTCAAATAGACTGAAGCAATAAGAATTAAACCAGACAAACTAAAGAAATAATTAATTCAGGTAACCAAAGCAATAATTTACCTTTTGGTTCTCATCCTCCTCCAACTTCGCTGCATCCCAAAGGTTGATGGAACCCTCTTCATTTTCTTGGTCAAGTTCAGGAACAGGTTCCTTACCAAACTCAGAAATGCCCATATCCTGTTGAAGGGCTTGAAATTCTTCCTCTGAAGGAAGAGAAGCTTCATTCTCCTTGGCTTTTTTAAAGCACAAGGACATTGCTTCCGGGGCCTCTCAGAAGTTTTATGTCACTTCTGTGCCCAATTCGAGAAATTCATCCTTATGCTCATTCTCTACATCGAGAACACCGGACGCAGCTTCACAACTGTCTGCTATTATAGCAAGATAGTAATCCTCCCTAAAATTGTAGAGTTTTTGAATGTGGGAGAGGAGGAGGTAATACTTCCCATTAATTAGGAAGGATAGTAGCCCAGGCATGACAAAATTGGACGTCAATTGCTCCCCATGGACGGATGACATTCCTTCATCAATGATGGTGGAGGCCTTAAACTCTGCCACATCAAAATTTGTGTTGAGAAGTTCCTCCTCCTTCTCGGACACAAGGTCCAGGACCTCTTCTTCTGCAGACTAAGCACTTGAAATAAAGGACTGTTCTGATTTATCAGTCCTTCCTTTGAGCTCCTCTTTTGTGTAATCCTCCTTATTAGCATGAAGAAAGAGATAGGCAACAAACCCAAAATGATATTCTAGCAACCTGCATTTCCTGCCATGCACTGGGCTCATGTCAACACAAATCTTGATACGTTGATCATCTGAGTAAGTGTCCCATCTCTTCAACATGCTTGAATTTTGAGACGAGGTGACTGTGAGGCTTGACATGTGGACATACATAATGGACCCATAAGAGACAGACCCTCCAACCTACAATAGTCTATCCACTCTCCCAGGGATGTCCTTGTTTGCCATGTCCTTGATAATCTCCTCCATACTGAAAGGAACGTTGAACATAGGCTCTACATGATGGCAAAGGGATTTCTGCTGCCCAACCCTCCTCAGCAGATCAAAGAGATGCTCTATGGCGCTAGGCTCGTCCTTAATCTCCTCCAGCAATAAATCATCTATAGCATTGTACAAGTGAGAACCCTTAACCTCCATCGTTTCTCTGATCTCCGAGTGGAATCCGTTCACCGTGCAATAAGGGGAAAAGCAACAACGTAGGAATGAGCCTAGCGCACCGTGGACGATATGGCCGTGGAAAAAGCTGAAATGCACCGTGGATGCTATGGAAAGCGAGAAAATTTCGAGCGCAAAGAAAAGTAGAAAAAAAACTCGCACCATCTTTATATAGGTCAAATAATAGGGCTGACGTCACATGATTGAGGATCAAACACCACGTGTTGAAGGGCTTATGTCATCGTTGATTCACGAATTGCCATGTGTAGGGCTGATGCAGTCAACGCATGATTGCGTTTTTCTCTATAAAAAGGAGGAATATTTTCTTTTCCACGCTTTTTTCTTCCCCACGGTGTTTTTCATGATTTTTTCCAATTGTGTTTCTCCACACTTTGCTCGTGCAGCTCACTCAATCCATCCATCCCAGCCCTTGTTTCAAGTGCCTGTAAGTTTTTCTCTCTTCCCCTTTTCTTTTGCTAATTTTGTTCACAGTGCAATATGGCAGTTCTCCATGTTTTCGAATCGACATATCACTTCGTGGACGGTTGGGTGAATTTTATTGATAAGTTCTCTCTTCCCCTTTTCTTTCGCTGATTTCGTTCAAAGTGCGATATGGCTATTCTCCATGATGTGAAATCGAATCGACATATTGCTCCGTGGACAGTTGGGTGAATTTTATTGATAAGAGATTTCGTTCATGGTGCGATATGTCTATTCTCCATGTTTTTGAATTGAAATATCGCTCCGTGGACAGGTCTGAAAATTTTATTGATAAGTTCTTGTTTTGTTCACCGTGCGATATATCTATTCTCCATGTTTTTGAATTGAAATATCGCTTCATGGACGGGTCTGAAAATTTTATTGATAAGTTCTTGTTTTGTTCACCGTGCGAAAAGAACATTGGTCCAGATTTGGATTCCCCTTATTGGATGGTGATCATGTGACTTGGCTAATTACTCTGCCTTCTCTTTTCTAGTGCTATAATGGCGCACAGAAAACAGACCGTCAGGAGAGTTTCAGTGCCACAGCCAGATCCAGCGCCCGATCTCTAGCGTCGAATCCAGACTTTCCAGTTCTAGATATTCCAGAGAAAATTCCAAAGGACGTCTTAAGTGAACCTATGCTTCTTGATGTCAAACCCAGCACCAGCAGGAACATTTCAAAGGCCAGGGTCACTTTGCAGAGGCAAAGAAAAATGTTTGCAGAGATAAGAAGGCGCAGGCGGCTGTCAATCTCCTTATCCCTAAAGCTCGTTTCTTGAGGATTGCTAGATCCATAAGCGATAGAATAAAGTGGAAAGGTTACTTTAAATGGCAGAGTAGTGCCGTTGCATGTCTTCAAGAGTCATGCAAGGACTTCCTTATAGACGTATTAAATGATAGTAACATTTGTGCTACCCATGCCAGGAGGGTCACACTAATGGACAAGAACATGACATTAGTAAGCAGATTTAGGTATAGGTATGATAAGTTCATGCGACCTCTACCATTCAAGGATAGGAAGGTAGTAGAAATTCTCTGCATTCCTCCTACTTTGAAGAGGAACAGGGCTTCTGAGACAAGGTGGTTATTGAAGAGGTGACAACACGAGGTCCACAAGGGCTTAAGAGGCTTGTAAAGGGGGCGGATCTAAAGGGAAAGGAGACATTATTAGAAGAGAATGTCGATAGGGATGATTTGGTAGAAAACCTTCTAAAGTTGGAGGGAGAGAATAATGACAGACTTAAGGCGGTGCCTAGTCAGATTATATGCAATGTCTCGTACAGCGCCGAGCAGGAGGAGTACCTCCATATCGCTCCAACGGATGTTTATATGCTCATTGAAAATAATAGAGAGATCAATGATAGTATTGTGCTTACTTGTTTAAGGTGTGTACTCTTCGCCTTTTTTTTGAATGCTTTCTTCTTTTGATTTCTTTTTCCCTTTCCTAATGTTTTTAATTCAATCTACAGGGTACTGTTGAAAGAGCTTTTGCCAAACCAGGCAAAGCAAGTATATATTGTGATCCTTTGGTATCAACTATCCTGATTGACCCATCGAGGTCTAACGAGGACCTTGCTCCTTATTTCCAGGGAGTTAGTCCGGGTACCTGCTTTGTTGTGCTGCCATATATAGAGAAGTATATATTTTCTTTGGATTTCAAGCTGTTGTTGATGGAATTTAAGTTATTAGTTGCCTGTGTTAGGTTTCTTATACTTTTTGTTTACTTTTGCAATTTCAGAGGGCACTAGTCTAGTTGTTTAATAAATGTGGTGAAATGCCGGACAATTTTTATGAATAGCCTTCTCGGAATGCATGGACAGTCTATGGAGGGGGTGGCTTGACTCTATCGAAGGTGGTTGTATTAGAAGTTGTGGGGCAGGTTACGGTGCTAATGTAGCTTGCTAATGTTCTTCTACTTTTAGGCTTGGCATCACTGCCTAATCTACATCTTCATTTGCATCTAGCATAGCTAAGTTATCTATAGTAACCTGGCATTCTCTAAAAGTTTGTAAAATGGGCCTTTTGTTTGTAATTGCATGAAGACTATGGAGGGGGTGGCTTGATTCTATGCCGAAGGTGGTTGCAGTTGTGGGGCAGGCTACGATGATGATTTATCTTGTTAATGTTCTTCCACCTTAGCCTTTGTCTCCCTACCTTCTTCTACAATGTCTTTACCCTTCTCTATTTCCTACTAGGCACCCTTTTTTGCTTCAATGTCAGCCTCCATCTTTAACCTAGATTCAACAGTGATATTGCCATGTTTATCAATATAGAACTTTTGTTTCTTGGTCTGTGGTTACTCACTTCAACCCTTAGTCTCTTATCATTTTTATCCTTCCTATCCTTGTCTTTTGGGGGTGTCTTTTATTGGGGGTGTTGTTTACTAGGAACTAGCACCTGTGTAGTTATGAGTTATGGTGGGAGCTGGTCCAATGAGTCTAGGGGTTGGTATAGTACCTGTGTATGCAGGGGTGCTATTCTTAGGTAAGGATCCTTTGGGTTCTCTGCCAACATCCTTTTGATCTTTGCATATACCTAAGAGTTTTTTTGAAAGGGATTGGTGCACATTTGAGCTTTGTTAAACCACATGAAAAGCCCTATATCCACCTAGGTTATGCAATATGGCTTATAAAAGGGACAAATATGTGTAATATGGCCTTCATATATCATAATAAGATGTGGTAAGATGACGTCCTCCTAGTGCATCTTATGCTTGTCTATTTTGAAACATGCAACATGCTGTGTTGGCTTGTTTATTCTTTTGAAGTCCCACTCCCTGGTGCTCATGGGGCAAACTAAATGACTGTTTTATAAATTACTGTGTGAGATTCACTACTCTTTGTTTATTTCTTGATCACTCAATGGTGGTTGTATGAAAAATGTCTTGGCTCTGTTGTCAAATGAGTGGATGGCTTAGGAGAATTAGGCCAAGTCTATTCCCTAGGGAGAAAGCTCAAATAAGGATAGTAGCCCAATATTTTATAATAATTACCCAGTGAACACATCCTCCTAGGAAATTCTATAGCATTCTAGTGTTGGGACGACATCCATTGAGTAGCACGTAAAGGCTAGTAGATCCCAAAATCAAAACTTTAGGATTGTGCCCCCCATAATTTTGAGGTTTGTAGCCTCCAAGTAGCTTTCCTTGATCTCTCCTTTGAAGTGCCCTCCAGCATGAGCTTGCTCTAGAATATCAACATACTCGTCCTTGTATATCCAAAGTATTAAGACATCATCTTTCCCTCTTCTATAGAGTTATCCAAAAATGAGGGTGTATGGGATTGTTACCTTCACTAACTGGTGTTTCCTTCTTAGGGAAATGGTCTCATTTAAGGGAATTCCATTGCTTAAATAATCAATAATCTCATATCTCCACCTTGGCACTAAGATTATTTTGAATATATACGCATCTAGAAGAGATCATCTTCATTGACCATTGTTAGTCCCTTCTCGTTGGAAATTCTAGACACATGATCAGCTCTCACATGTAATGTTCCATTTAAAAACTGACATCATGAAATCAAATCAAGAAGAAGTAATAACCACCAAGTAATTCACCCTCTGGCACACTGGCCTACAAAAAATATAAATTAATTTGCCAAAAGATAATGCTAAAACTTCTTAATCGCATAAACCATTACTAAGCCTTTCCTCTTTGTGGTGGTATAATTCTTCTCAGGATCATTGCCAGGTTAACAGGTTAAGCTAATATACATCCTATAGAGAATAAGCTAATACGTCTATGTGTACGTGGAAGATGACATCTGACCTTAGCACTCTGAGAATCAGAGCTTATTATCAAGGCCTCTTTTGACTCTTCACACTCTTCAGTCCACATAAAGCATACAAACAAGTCTTATAGTAGTCTAGAAATGTTTACATACATGAATATGAAGTGTCTATATACCCTATGTGATCCATAAATCTTTGGACTAGTTTTGGGGTTTTGGATCTTTTAAGTTCTATAATCACTTGTTCTTTCTTTCATCTATGGAGATTCCATTTTTTAACACCATCCTAGAATTACACCCTATCTCACAAGGAATTTGCACTTTTTTAGGGTTCAAACATCTCCATCTTTCCAACACTAGCCACATATAGGGTATGTGCTCTGATCTCAACTATAAATTCACATAGATATCATTTATGAAAATGTCTAAAAATTCCTTGGGAAATCCTTATATGTAGTGCATATCAATCTTTGAAATGTAAGAAATCCTTGTATGCATTGTAGATCAATCTCTATACTGTGTATGCAATGCACATCAATCTTAGTATAGTCACCATCTTTCCAGCACTAGCTGCAAATAGGGTATGTGCTCTGGTCTCAAATTGGAGTTCACATAGATATCATCCACCATGAAGATCTCTAAGAACTTCCTTAGGAAACACTTGTATGTAGTGCACATCAATCTATGAAATGTAGCTGGTGTGTTAGTTAAATCAAACAATATAACATTATATATGCAAATGTTTTCCCATTTCATAGCAAATATTGTCTTGTGGTGGTCCCCTTTGGGTATATGGATACTTGGTTACACCCGAAAAATCCATCTAAGAAGCTATAGGATTCTTTTCTTTCCACTCCCTCAAGCACATGTTCAGTGTATGACAATGGGTAAATCCCAATTGTCCTGAGTTGCATCTCCTACCGAAAGACACTCCTCCATGACTCAGGATGCATACGAGTGGTATGGGTATTCTTTGGCACTAGGCAAAAAGGCTTACACATTTCCAAGTCAACATATAAAAAGTTGGAATAAGAAATTAATGCATGTGCTGACAACTGTGAGCTTTGAAACACTCATCAATCAAGTCATCTAATTTCATGTCATGTAGACAAAGGTTGCAACAAGTAATGAGTCCAAATATAGATTACAACTAGAGATAATATTTACTAGGTTTATATGAGTGATGAGTGAAGAAATTTTAAAAACTTGAACATGCTATGAATAATTTCACTACAAACTCATACATAACTGCCTTTAACGAGTAGTTATTCTAGTTTTTCTTTTGTTTCAATAGAAAAGAGGTTCTGACTCATCCTCCAGTACACCTCCTCAGCATGCCTATGAGATCCTATAAAAGGACAAGGAGGTGTGTCTATGTCTTCATCGACGTCTTTTGCAACATTCTCTAGATCTATGTAGCATGCATATGATGAGGCACATGCATACTATGAGTAGAGAGTTCCATGTTGGTGTCTGAATTCATTGATGGACGCAATGACAATTATGTACCCATGAGCTAGAGTTTGGAAGATGTCATGATGCACTGGTACCAGAGACATAGGTTTAGCCTATGATAAGTGATGTTTCTTTTTCCTAAGCATTGTACATTAACTCATTCAAATTCTATATGACAAAGTGATATATAACATGCATCTAGGTATAATCATTATGGTGGCGACGCCCAACTGTACATCTTTTTGATGATGGACAATGGCTTTCACGGGCTTGAATGATCTATGCTTCCTTGCATGTGACATAGTCAAGCTGTTCTTCAATTAATAGATGGAGGCACATGTGCACTAATTACCTCTTGGTCCTCAATCCAATACATCAGCGATCATCCCTTACCCATTCACCTACTTTCTCTCATAGAGACATACAATTGCAAAAATTATGGAGGCTAGTTGTTGGGAGCATCATTTTTCAGCTTTTGGAGTGCCCGCTATGTGATATTTCTATCTAAGATTGTCATTGGAGGTTAGAGGATTTTTATTGCACAGGATTTACATATCCCAGTTAACTTTGAGGTCACTCTTATGACATTTTGTGGCCCTATCTATTTATTATTTTTCATGGCATCATCTTGTTTACTACATCAGGAGTATGACCACATATGGGCTATGTGCTAATGATGCCTCTCTCACTGAAAGAGGCATTACCCATAACAAATCAATGAGATTGCATATTGTTTTGGTAGTCCTTACACTCAAGAAAATATATCAAGGCTAATCAACAATAGTAGGAGAGGGAGGAATGAAAGAACTAATTGTACTTTTGTGGAGTGTGAGAATGGTCATGAGCTAGTGCACGAGTAGAGATGTGCCTAGATACACTATAATCAATACTATTAGATCATTGCATTCTAGTGAGGAGTTACTAGTGAATTATGGTTGCATAGGTGGCCACCAGCTCCACATAGGGAATAGATGTATTTGTAACCTTTTTAGTCCACATGACTTTTGTAAAGGGCTTCAATCCATGACATTCTAATAGTTTATTTACATTTTTCACTCATTATGTCTTGTGGTGCTTAAGTCCTATTAATTTGAGTGGTTGGCATGGGTGACCACCAGCTCTACATAGGGAATAGATGTATTTGTAATATTTTTAGTTGGAATAGGGAATTATGGTTGGCATAGGTGGCCACTAGATGTATTTGTAACATTTTTAGTGCACATGAATTTTGTAAAGGGCTTCAGTCCATGACATTCTAATAGTATACTTACATTTTTCACTCATTTTGTCTTGTGGGGCTACTTGATTCCTTTAATTTGAGTATATTTGAAACAACATGTGTATATGATGTCAAAATTCGATGAGACTTTACAAATGTGTTTACTTGTACTTTGTTATCACATGTATGCCCATGCCATGACTTAATCTTCAACATGAACTATATAATCCTTGACTAATCTAACAATTAGGATAGTTAGAGATTTAAACATGGTTGTTCAAGCTTTCTCATATGCTTTAAGAGCTTTCTAACATCACACATACTTTCATACCCTAGTTTCAATGGGTCAATCATAGAGACAAATTAAGGAAATGGGCAGTCTATATAGATCTATGGACAGCCTATACAAATACTATTCTTAGGCAACCATAGAGAAAAATTAGTGTAAGAATACAAGGTTGTGTTTATTATGTGCGTTATCTCTCAGGTGCCTTAGTAAGACTATGCACTCCTCTAGAACACCCCTGTGGCTCCAATCGATCCCAAACCCTTGCTCTAGTTGTGCGATGAAAAATTTCTTGGGGCTGACCTCATCTTGGTTCCTGTATTTAAAAGAAAATTCAAGGTTTATTAATTATTTTAATTTAAAATTAAAACCATATCATATTACAATCAAAGATCTCTTACCTCTATAGCTCGTGGATCTTAGGCACGTAGAGATCCACGAGGAACCGATGACAAAAAACCTTACCTCTATCTTGATCCACAATGTTCCCCTACTCATTGATGGAGCACTTTGCACCCATGTCCCCTATACAAGATCGTGGCACCCATGTCCCCTATACAAGATCGTGGCACTATAGCACGTTGCACCCATGTCCCCTATATAGGTGGTGGGGTTGGCTGCTCAGACAGAATAGTGATACTCTGCTTTCACTCCCATAGGGAAATTAAAACAAATAGTTATTAGACATTCAAATAACTAGTATAACATATAAAGCATACTTCATACCTATGTCGCTGATGCCTACACTGCGAGTCATGGGTGATCATACCAGGCTGCCCCTGTGTACCTCTCCTCTATGTCCTTTACAATTGACCAAGTATAACTATTATAGCAATTGTCAAATAAATTATAGCTCAATTATACATACGGATCCTCCATGTTGCCACGTCCTGCTCATGATTATGACCCTCCAGTGCCATGTCCTACTCCTGACCCTGACCCTCCTCCTCCTGGCCCTCCTACTCTAGATCCTCCTCCTACGGATTTAGAGGTGCCCTTGCCAGGGGCTATGGGCTGCAAGGAGTAGGCTAGCAGAGTGATGGTAGCCTCCAACTCATCAACACTCAAGGTAGCATACTCTGTCATATCATCCTCTATCTTGGATCTACTCAAACCCGAGAGTGTACAATAGCCTCTTGATGGCTATCAAGAGACCTGCCTTCCTGGAGTCCGCCACCATGGATGTCTATAGTATATACACATGCAATAAGGAGATCAATCCTAAACCTATAAGTGTACACTTGCAATCCACTAGTACATATACATAGGATAACACATGCACACAATCACCATCATCACATTCTCGATAAAATACATATTCCCACATAGCCAACAATGACATCATCAGCAACATATTCAAATACGACTCCAAATGCCACCAACGGCCAATAACAATAACATAATGTATCTCTAAATGCCACCAATAGCAACATCAACAACATTACAAGAAAGCCAATAGGGATATAAACTCAATACTTCCATTAAAATTTAGAAAAAGTACATGATTAAATAGAAGTACAAATTATGAGACTCCATTATGAGACGTCCATTACACCTAAATCCTAAACTACATTTTTCCGAGCTCGTTGCACTAAATCAAAAAGCTCATTATACAAGCTATTGTTTCTTGCTTTCAAAGTGATAAGACAATTCTCCCTCCACCCTATGATTGCTTTGGAAATCTTATCTTGTGCTTTGTTAATGTCATCTTGAGTTCACCTGCCATGCTCTTGTATGCCACCACGAACAAGAACTGTGACATATTGCTTTCTATGAAGAGCAGTGTAGTATGCATCTTGATTGATCTTTATTAATGTTTCAAGTCTAGCCATTGAACTTAACCTATGCAAATTAAATACTTTGATTAAGTATTGATGGATTTTACCACATAATAAACTATGACTCTATGTAAATCAACCTAGTGACTATGCACTAATCGTATTCAACATATTGTTAATTTACATGCTTAACATCTATGCACTACTCTTGCAACTTATTACTCTTTCTAATCACACTTTGATCTCTCTCTCTCTCTCTCTCTCTCTCTCTCTCTCTCTCTCTCTCTCTCTCTCTCACACACACACACACACACATCTTCCATGCATCCTATACATATCCCACACTCATCTAGCCTCCCCCACATAATAGACAGATATGGCCTAGTGAGCTCCAAAGGATTTCTTCTCTTGCTCTCATGGAGAGACAATGCTTCCAGGCCCATTTCTAGAAGCCGAGGACCAAGGTGTGGCTATTTGACACCTTGGTCACTCCGTAATTGATGTATGGATCACCCTTTTAGTACCTGATGTTAAGCCGCCAAATGACCAAAGATAGAGAGCCTTAGGCCATGATGCTCTCCCATCATATGATATGTAGCAAACAATCGGTCCCACATGATATTATCCTGGAAGAGTTTGCTACAGCACCCATGGTAGTAGAGACACTCTTCCAGAAAGTCACATACATTCATAGGGTCATTGCCATAGCCTCCTAGAGACTCCTTGAGGCTCACCCTATAGTCCTCCTAGGAGCTAGCAGCAGATGGGAACAATTCATGGTATGCACCTGGTTCACGAGGGAGGGACTCAAGATGGATCACTTGTCATGTGTAGGATGAACCCAGGGCTAATCCTTGAAGGGAAACAAGATAAAGAACCATATTAGAAACTATTTTGGACCATATTTAGAGGTTGGTGCATCTTGTTGTAGGGAACACCTTGTGGAGTTATCATAGGATGATGTCGGCAAGTGCATAAAGGAGGAACTTGTGTTGGGTTTAGCATAAATAGAATTATTGTCCATTAGACTTGGCCAATAGTAGGTCAGCTAGTCCATAAGGCTACCCAAGACCTATATAAGATGCAAGTTTCTTATTGTGTGATTGATTTAGTCAACTAGGGGGCTGAGTCGTAGATTGAGAATAGATTTAGGTTTAGCTTAAGTGTTTCCAACTTTTTGATGGCAACCTATGGCTTCAAGACTTGAACATATTTTTGTACATTATGAGTATACTAAATACTCAGCTATCTCTCACTCTTCTGTATGCATTTTGAATCAAGCATGTTCCAAGATGGTGTTTATGGAAGAAAGAAGACTCCTAGAGCTTCCGCATGTAACATCATCTCCCCCCACTCTAGTATAACTTGGACCTCCCATTCATTAGGCTTTCTCAAGATTACAAGAACCAGGTGATTAGATATGATTTATTGGAACTATATATACACGATACCTAGATTACAACACATGATCCACTCTCACACAAGCGGCAATACTGCATGGATACTTTCATGAGGCTTACAAAGAATGGTTTCATATTAAGGTCCAGATATAGAGAAGTGGGTAGTAGATAGAGATGGGCAGGTGATTATCATGCAGAAGCGCTCTACATAACAGTGCGCAACCTATGAGACCACACTAGAGATTGTGGTATGGAACTGCAATGGAGCTCTGGGTGGACAAATACAAATTTGTTTGAGGATACATTTAGAGGGCGTGACATGATCCTTTACACAGAGACACACTAATGCCATAGGATCCGACTACTTGAGCTGAGGCGATATAGATGGGAGTCCATCCATCGTCCACCAATGTCCCGTATAGTAGGAGGCACTAGAGGCTCAAGAGGAGTGGCCATACTCTACAAGGAGGAGCTACAACTTGTGATATAGGTGATTAGATGGGATAACAATGCACAATTCATATGGACGAGGATCAGTACATAGAGAGCATGTGACATATACATTGTGGTGTCATACTTTGCACCATCTACATCCAAATATGCCACCAGTTGGGGAGTCCCCATACCATCTACTATATGATGATATTATGAGATTATCAAAACTAGGGGATATGGTCCTTGTTGCTAGAGACTTCAATGCCTGTACTCCTAGTGCATAGGCATCCCTCTTCGAGATAGATGATCCCATATATAAGGAGACAGACATTGTGGACACGGATCTACAATGGACATCATAGGACATGGTGGCGTGCATAAAATACGGGGATTACTTTCTAGCCCTTGGTGGTGCTAGTGGACTAATCATTTATAATGGCCTACCGTGATGGCCTAGTTCCAGCTCTTTCACCTGCTACCCCTTCAAACATGGAGCTAGTATAGTGGACTACTTGAAGGGATATCTCTCCTTGATATCACTAATTTCATAATTCACCATCTTGCCTTGCCCCATTGGTGTGGCAAGTGATCATGCCTACCTACACGCCGGTACACCACTTATCCCCCTACCTAACCATCTTGCCTTGCCCCATTGGTGTGGCAAGTGATCATGCCTACCTACACGCCGGTACACCACTTATCCCCCTACCTAACCACACTGTCCACACTCGAGACACAATTTCACTAGGGAGACCTCCTCAGTCTACTCTGATCACATCTTCCGCATCTCTCAACCTCGACCTACACATCCCACTTGATGATCTTACCACACAGCTTTCAGGATCCCTTCACACATGTGCCGCAACCGCCTTTGCACACACTAGGGCCATTCCCCAACTACCAAATGGGATTGTTCCACAAAATAGTTGGTATGATGAGGAATGTCAAAACACTCATGCCTGCCTACACAGGAGATTGTTCTAAGCTCCACCACTCACCAGCAGGCATGAGTGGTCTTCCAGTGCCTCATGCAAAGGAAGAAGCGTAACTATCTAGCCACACTTGAGCAGGAGCTATCCCAATTGTTTTTGGGATGGGACTACAAGGAGGCTTGGATGCTCTTCTAGGATCATCACACACACTGAATTTGATTACCTCACCTGACACTTGACATATGTATGCTGTCTAGCCACACTTGAGTAGGAGCTATACAGTTATTTTTAGGATGGTACTACAAGGAGGATTGGAGGCTCTTCCAAGATCATTGCACATTGACTTCGATTACATCACGTGACACTTGACAGACCTATGCTACCTCGCTTTACCACGTCCCTAGATAGCCACACCTCTCCCTCACCCACCTGAGCCTGGCCCCCCCATTTCTCCAACTTCCACTTGAGTATGGTTAGAGATGCCATTAACAAGATGCATAATGGGAGAGAATAGGATCATGATGGGCTTCTTTTGCTGAGCATTTCTCCCATGCCTGGGATGTGTTAGCTCCACTTTTGGTTCATATGTTTAACATGGCAGTATGTGAGGGTTTTTTCAATAGTTGGTTCTCAAATACCATTGTGCGCTTTCTGAAGGTGAGTGACCCCATGGACCCTGGAAACTATAGGACTATTATGATTGGTCACACATTGGCCCCAAGATTTATGGATCGATCTTGGAGCATGAGCTCAAGAGTTGGGCCAAGGAGCAGAGCACCAGGGCAGGTAGGTTTTCAAAGAGCACACTCCACACTAGATCACATTTTCACCTTATGTGGCATCATTGAGGAAGGGAGAGCTTATGGGCATCACATATTCTATTGCTTTACGTATTTCCGCAAGGCTTTTGACATCGTCCCATGGGTCAATTGATGAGGAGACTACAAGATATGGCAGTACTAATAGATATTCTTTGGGGGATCCTCACATTATGCGAGTCCGTCTCACTGGAAGTGTACGGGCCCTAGGGGGTGACTCACATGTCATACACAACATTATTGGAGTGAAACAGGTTTGCCCCCTATCTCCTACTCTATTTGGGCTATACATTGATGAGATATCTAACTACATTGATATATAGAGAAAGCCAAGAGCATAGTTGATACCAATTTTATTGTATGCAGATGATAAGCAGGAGTCTTGATACCAATTTTATTGTATGCAGATGATATTGTCCTTATCTTTGATTCACCAGAGTGGATGCAAAGGCACTTGGATGCAGTTAATTTACAGGTTTTTTGTGAGGATCAAAACCTCATGGGCGGTGAACCTTGGGAAGACCAACATTATGATCTTTAATACATCCCCACAATGGGGATAGGTAGATCAACATCTCAGTTTACATATAGTGGGCAACTCGTGGAGTATGTGGCCTTTTATGTATAACTTGGGATCGCCTCATTTCTCTATGCAAAAGATAGCCGAAACCAGATTAATGTGAGGATATGAAGCTCTGGTCTCGCTTGAGAAAGCATTGCTCACGTATACAATTTTAGGAGCCAAGGTCAAAGCTTTGGCTTTTTGACACATTAGTCACACCTGCATTATTGTGTGGAGCTCCCATTTGGGGTCCCAGTTTATACCACAAGAGGAGACAGGGAAGGGAGTTGGAGAAGATAAGGAAGTTTTAATCCCATTTTGGATTAACAACTATGCTCCTCCAATTGAGGACATTAATAAATGTCATGTAAAGTGAAAGATCCCTGTCCCCTCCGCGCGAATTCGGGGGTGCTAGTAGCGGAAGTAGCACTTCTTGCACGCAGGGTAGAGCCCCTCACTCGGGGCCTCGCCCACGGATATCTGGACAAGAGACTAATCCCTCGGTTCTTCGAAAATCGAACCCGGAAAAACTTCCCTCGCCCAGAAAGCAAGGGCGATTCCCCAAGAAAATCTATACTAACATAGTCAAGAGCCTTAACTAACTAAACTGATCCGATCGAACCCTTAAGCCACATGGTTAGATCAAGGAAAAAACTTGCACTTGGATCATAGAGACCAACGCTTTTTTCCTCATCAAGAGGCACAATCGTTGATTCTTTTCCATAGAACAAAGACTATCCAGGATTTACTCATTGAAAGATCCTGTTTTACCCTGTTTTGGTCTAGAGAGAGAAAATGTCTAGAGGAAGGTAATTCAAAATTGAGATATTTTTTGATATAAAAATCCTCCTAGTGTCTAAAATGGTTTTTCCTGAAACAAAAATTCAAAAAGAACTTTTCAATGTACAATTGGAATTAATTAAAAATAGGTATAAAGGACCTTAGCCTAAGGGTCCAGATTTTTCAAAAAAAATAAATTATGCTCTAATTAAGGTTCTTATGGACCAATAAGATTAATCCAAATGTAGGAAGGATATAAATTAAAGAATAAAAGAAAATCTTTCCAAAAATGAGTAAATGCTCACATAAGATGAAGAGTTGACTAAGGACAAGGTTTATTAGTTAAAAAAGAAGAGATATTTAGAGGAAATGATGCATTTTTGACACTCAGTGTGGGGATCTCCCCTCATGAAGGAGGCACCTATTTCACATGTGTGGAGGAGTTTTGAACTCATAAATAATGAGATATTTTCATCTCTCCTCTCTCATGTTTCAACTAGATCCAAAAAGTAAGCTAAACTGACCTAAAAATGGTCAAAAATTGACCAAACTGATCTGGAAAATTCTAGAATCAGTTTGCTTGGTTAGAGGCTCATTTTTTTCCTATAAATAGAATCCTCCTCCTTTGTAAAAGGTTAATAGTGTTTATGCAATGTTACTCTACTCTTACTAGAGCCAATTACATTGAATTCACTTATTGATAATTCAATTGTTTTTTACTAAATCCTCTCCAAAGAAATTGGTGGCCACTCTTGATCCAAACAAGAGTAGAACCCTCAATCCCTCAAGCCAAAGGAAAGCTTACAAAACTCTATGTAAGCTAAAATTTCTACTTTTTAATTTCAAATCTATGGTTTTCTGATTTCCTTATTTTTTTTTATAGTTGATTAAAGTGAATCCTGATGTTATGCCTTGATGAAAAGGCTACCCCCTTCTCTTCCTTAAGAATTCAGCCTTTATTTATCCTAAAATGTGTAGCAAATAAAGTGATTTAAACTTTTCTTATTGTTTACTTACTAGAAAGTGAAAATTGAGTAGATTAGAGTACTTTTCTTCAAATTGGGATTAATTTTAAATTGATATTAGAATGTTAAAAATTGAAAAATGGTCAGCCATACAAAGGAGGTTATGGTAAAATTTTCTTGTATACTGTGGAAAATAAAGTTTATTTTTATGTTATTCGAAAAGAGTAATTCCCATCGTTTGTGCATTCTAAAAGAAATATTTTTATCTACTCCATGTACATATTCACCTATGAATATGCATGGATATCATTGATATTAATTATTGAAATTAATTTCTATGCATAGAAAGATGCATATTGGAAATCTTTTTATTTTAAAAGTGTTGTTTTCATTGAATTTAATTTCTATGCATAGAAAGATGCATAATGGATTTTTTTATTATAAAAGTATTATTTTCATTAAAATTAATTTTATGCATAAAAGATTTATTTTTATTTTAAAAGTGTTATTCTCATTAAAATTGATTTTATGCATAGAAAGGTGCATAAAGGATGTATTTTTCTTTCAAAAGTGTTATTCTCATTAAAATTGATTTTATGCATAGAAAGATGCATAAAAGATTTATTTTTATTTCAAAAGTGTTATTCTCATTAAAATTGATTTCATGCATAGAAAGATGCATAAAGGATTTATTTTTATTCCAAAAGTGTTATTTTCATTAAAATTGATTTCATGCATAGGAAGATGCATAAAGGATTTATTTTTCTTCCAAAAGTGTTATTCTCATTAAAATTGATTTTATGCATAGAAAGATGCATAAGGATTTATTTTTAATTCAAAAGTGTTATTCTCATTAAAATTGATTTTATGCATAGAAAGATGCATAAAGGATTTAATTTTATTTCAAAAGTGTTATTCTCATTAAAATTGATTTTATGCCCAGAAAGATGCATAAAGGATTTAATTTTATTTCAAAAGTGTTATTTTCATTAAAATTGAATTTATGCATAAATAGATGCATAAAAGGATTTTTATAAAAGTGTTATTCCCACTGAAGTTGATTTTATGCATAAATAGATGCATAAAGAATCTTTATATCAAAACTAGAATTCTCTTAAATTCTATGTTTAAATTTTATCAAATAGATGTAATGAGATGTGATGTGAATCAGATAGATGTGAATGGATGGATGTGGATGTGATGTGAATAGAGATGATGAGATGTGAGGTGAATAGATATGATGAGATGAGATGTGATGTGAATCAGATAGATGTGAATGGATGGATGGATGTGATGTGAATAGAGGTGATGAGATGTGAGGTGAATAGATGTGATGAGATGTGATGTGAATAGATGTGATGAGATGTGATGTGAATCAGATAGATGTGAATGGATGGATGGATGTGATGTGAATAGAGGTGATGAGATGTGAGGTGAATAGATGTAATAAGATGTGATGAGAATCAGATAAGTGTGAATGAATGGATGGGTGGTTGTGATGTGAATAGAGGTGATGAGATGTGAGGTGAGTAGATGTGATAAGATGTGATGTGAATGAATGGATGAGATGTGATGTCATGTGAATCAGGTTGTAAATGAATGATATGGGATATGAGTGGATGATATGTGATGAAAATGGATGTGATGTATAAGTGAAGAATGGATGTGAATGTATATGTGAAAGAATTAATGTGAATGAGTATGTGAAAGAATGGATATAGATGTGTATGTGAAGGAATGTGATGTGATGGAAAGAGATGTGATGTGTCATAAATATAGGTGGATGTGAATGTGATGGATATGAATGAGTGTGAATGTGATGGATATAAATGAATGTGAATGTGATGAATATGAATGAATGTGAATGTGATGGATATAAATGAATGTGATGTGATGGGATGTGAATTGGGATAGATGTGAATGAATGAGATGTGAGGTAAAATGAATGAATGTGAATATGATGGATATGAATGAATGTGAATATGATGGATATAAATGAATGTGATGTGATGGGATGTGAATTGGGATGGATATGAATGAATGTGATGTGATGGGATGTGAATTGGGATAGATGTGAATGAATGAGATGTGAGGTAAAATGAATGAGATGTGATGTGGTCTGAACGGATGAGATGTGAATGAATGTGATGTGATGAGATGTGGATATGGGTAGATGCGAGTGGATGAGATCTGATGCGGATAAATGAGAAAAGATGTGATGAAGGCAATTTCATATTGGGTGTGTAAGTGGTGTGACTAATTTTAAGTTTGCATGAATACCCGGCTAGGGGACTGGGAAATATTTTCCCTGGTACCTAGGACAAAACCTAACCAAATTCTTAATTGGATCCCATCACTACAGTGGTTGGGCAGGCTAACCCACGGGACTAGATGGGGTCTGGACTGACGGATCCCTAAATTGGACTCAATTCTGTTATGGTACGATAGATGAAATAAATCTCGGACAAAAGTTGTTCTATGGGAAAGAATCAACGGCTGTGCCTCTCAATGAGGAAAAAAAGCGTTGGTCTCTATGATCCAAGTACAATCTTTTCCTTAATCTGACTATGGGACTTACGGGCTCAGTCAAATTAGTTTAGTTAGTTAAGGCTTTTGACTACGTTAGAGAATAATTATCCTAGAGGAATCGCCCGTGCTTTTCGAGCAAGGAAAGTTTTTCCGAGTTTGGTTTTGGAAGAGTCGATGGATTAGTCTCTTGTCTAGATATCCATGGGCGAGGCCTCGAGTGAGGGACCCTGTCCCGCGCAAGAAGTGCTACTTCTGCTGCTAGCACCCCTGAATTCGTTGTGTAGTGGGGGACAGGGATCTCACAGTGGAAGTAAAAAAATTGTGAGAAATTGGTTGTGTTTGTTGTGTATTTGTGTGGTGGAGTGGTCTTGGAAGAGAGATTTACTGTTTTTTCGAGTTAATTTTGATGTTTGTATCACTGGGATCATCAACGTGAACAAGCAAGTTGGTGTGTTCTACTTTTTCTTCTTTTTAAAAATTCATAAAAATAAAAAAAATAAGGAGCCATGGACTGTGCCTTGAACTTGTATTACACTCCTTAGGTGTGGCACAATCATTTTGGAAATAATTGGATAAGTATTTTGCACCCAAAATCACATTAGTCGACTCGAGAAGTTCCCATGTGAAACTACAGGAAAATCGTTCATGACATGAACCTTCTTCTCTGCAACTTCATGTCGTGAACTGCTCTCGGCATCAATGCCACGATTAACGCTGTAGTTCACGAGATTACCTTGCCAAAAATAGGTAGCCTTATCCTAACACCTCTGACACCATGAGGTCTGACAAAATTAAGAACCGTGAACATGCAAAAAATCATTCACGACGTGAACTATTTCAAAACACTTCACGGCATGAACCATATTTAGTTCATGATGTGAACCATTTTAGAACCCTTCATGGCATGAAGTAAATATGGTTCACGCTGTAAACCAATTACTTTTCACAACGTGAAACCTTATCTCTTCATGACATGAACTTTTTTTTTTGCATTTTCACGCCTTAATCAAATCAAACTCACAAACTTGGTATAGTCAAATGAAGGCTAAGGAAATCTTGAAAAAACTGAAAATCACAAGCTAACATGGAATTGTGATTCCAAAAGAAAAATTTAAACACGTGAAAGTGTAGAAAATCATTCACAACGTGAACTGTTCTCTGACACTTACACTGTGTTCTCTGACACTTACACTATGAACTGTTCTCTGCAATCTCACGGTCTCAGAAATAAGTCATTAGAATCTGATCAAAATTTGATTTGGGACAATAAAATATCATATCAAATCATACATACATGCACTTGAGGTCTGGAAAGCTCATCGGAGATGACCTTACTCCTGAACGATAGTGCATCAAATCACCCAGGATCTTCCTATAAAAAAATTTTGGGTTTAGGCCACTCAGTAAAGCACTCAATTGAGTGTCTAAGGAATTTGACCACCGTTGAAACTAGTAGGTCCAGCAGTATCATTGATATCGCCTAGGGATTTTTTGGTCTCTCGAAACCAACAAATTGACGAAGAAGCACAATCTGCAAGCATGGGTCCGTCAACCAATGATGGACTTGGTCCAAGGCAGGAAGTCCAACTGTCAAATTCAAGGCTATCAAACACTGGCACCCCCCGAATCATTAGAAAAGACATGAAAAGTGCAGCCACAATTAGAGTCAAGTATTCTTCCCAACCTCAGAGGAAGTAGAGTTAGATCTAAAAAGGATCCAAGTGGAATGGCAGCTACGAGAGCTGAGCTTAAGGAAACAAGATCTCGATACTCGAAGGGCAAGAGCTGAACAAAAGGAGATGGGAAGTGTAAACTTACTCTAATCACAGGGTAAAGAGCCGAAAATAGTCATGGGAAGAAGTGAGGGAGAAATTCCAAACTTAGAATCCATAAATGAAGAGCCTAGAGAGTGGAGGAAGGGTTTGTAACCCTAGTAGAAGAGGATAACCTAGCAAGAGTGGCGAGAAAAATGGAAGACCACGTGTACACCAAAAACGACATCGAATAGATGATCAATCATCCTACGTTCCTACAAGACATGGAACTCTTAATTATGAAAAGGTGTACAGAGGCGACTAATGATGAGCCATTCCAAAGTGAAGTGGCAGGACCATGCCATAGACTAGACATGCCTAGAAGAACCAATGTAGGAAGAGGACAAGATCTAGGTAGAGGGGGAACAATTCCTCAAAGACTAAGGGTGGATTCAACCCTCAATCTTAATGTAGCCACAAGGATGAATCTATTGAATATGGCCACAGAAATGGGCCAAGGAATGGTCAGGGAATTAGGCACTGCTCTAGAATCCTGACCCTCCCAGATGAAGCCACACATCATTTCCAAGCTCGTTCAAAAATTCTCTAGGGAGGGGGATCCTATTCAACATGTAGAGATTTTTGTATCAATGATTCATGCTTTTTCACTGACCTTAGAAGGGAAAGCATAGTAGTGGTTCCAAACCCTTAAATTCGAGGATAAGGTTAACTTCACACAACTCAAGAATATGTTTGTGCCCCAGCTTTGTGCCAGAAGTGGCGATAGATGGAGTGTTGTGGGTCAGCTAGACAATATCAAATAAAAGGAAATGGAGTCGATGAGGGACTATGTGTCTCGCGACGACTAAAGCACTTAAATTCAAGGTGCAAACTACGAGAAAGGCTAACTGACGATCAATTATTTCCTTGCTTACGAAAAGGATTTAGAGACCACAAGATGCATGATTGTTTGGTATTAACCTGATCGGCTACTCTAGATACATGTTGTAAACTTGCAATTGAATATGAAGATAATATGCTAGAATTTCCACAACCGGAAGATGTCAAAATATCTTCGACAACAACAACTTCGTGTGTTTTGAGTCACCAAGAGATTAAAACTCAGAGCAAGCAAGTCAAAAACATGACTGTGGACAGGATCAGTAACGCAATACTCGAGAAATTGAAGATAAAGGAGGGAAGAAAAACATCAGGGCATGCCTATCTTTACCCCCGTAGTGAATTGGTGTGGTGCTCTATGTGCATATTGAATCACACTACCATCATTAAATGTCCACAGTTAAGAGAAAGGCCACTACTCTATTGTGCACATTGTGTCGAACTAGGGAATCATGACACTTGCATGTATAGATATCCAAGGTTCCAAATAGTTGCACAGTTGTTGCTGGCACCTAGGGCTCCATTGGCCTTACCAACACCACCTGTGCAAATCACTACAACTGCAGGACAACCCAACTCTTTCTATTTACCTAGGGGGATGTTTAAGGTACAAGACACTTCACCTTTACCACCACCTGTTCTACCACCACAACCACCATAGGCTAAAATTAACCAAGTATTGAGTTAAACGTCTCGAGCACACAAAGATGTTGCATGTCAAACAACCGTCTTGCATTTTCAACAAACGGTTTATTATTATTTTCTCTGTTGATCGATCTAAACTCCACTAGGCCGTCTCATCCCATCATGCACTAATCAAATCGATAAGAAAAACAAAACATAAATACTTCACAGCCAAACCTGTAGTTTCACGGAAACACCCAAAAACCTACACTCTCACGAAAAATAAATCTCACGGATTCCCGTCTCACACACGAATCCATCTCAATTTCCGTCTCATAGAAATCCATCTCATGGATTTCCGTCTCATAGAAATCCATCTCACGCTATTAACTATATCACGGATTTCCATCTCACGAAAATCCATCTCATGCTATTAACTCACGGATTTCCTTCTCACATAAAAATCCATCTCACGAGTTTTCCCCGATTCACGAGATTACTCCTCACACGACCTGCACTTTCACGGTTTTGAACACCTACACCTTTATGTTATATAATTTGACCTCTTCAATATATCGCAACTAGCACACCTTGTTTATTGCTCACACCACTAACACCCTTTCCATCACAATTAACCTTCTTGCCATTTATACAAAAAAAAAAGGAAAAAAAAACAACAATAGGGAGTGGTACATGCCCCACTAGTCTATAGATTGATCTTTTTTACATGTACAGATATCGGCCTTAGACCCAGAAGCTGCATAGACCCTCGTAGAGTAACATAGGCCAGTGCTACAGGTTCCCTAGTGAGCCAGAAGAAAAGGCCAACATGGGGACCAAAGATGAACTACCTAGGGCCATACACCCAAGCCTTCCATGGTGCCATCATCAGCAAGGAGATCCATTTCGCACATGGAAAGGTGGCGCTCCAATACCACAGCCCGTAGTGCCTCCAGATTTTGGAAGAGGCAGACGTAAAGGACAAGCTGGAGAAGGTGGGCCTCGGTAGAATGGCATAGGTTCTTCCTAGGAATATCGACACGGAGCTTTGTGCCAAATACATAAAGACATATGACAAAGCCACCAAGTCGAGTATAGTAACAAAAGCCGATGGCACCACACAGAGCAAGTCTTGATCCTCACTGAAGATCTAATTCGTGAAGCTCTGCATGCCTCTGGATGCTATGTTGAAAAAGAGTTCCTACAACTCTAATGGAGCTAAATATAAGAACGTCAAAGATGAAGCAACAGAGAAGGCATGCAGGGCGATGTCTTTAATCATGATGTAGGTGAAGCTAGTGGATCGCTATTATAACAGGGTACCTGTTGAAATTTGAGCATTGTGATGAGCTATGGTGGATCAAACACTAGAATCAATATCATTAACAAAGTGATTAGCAAATAATTAAGATGTAATTAGTGGATAATTAATAAATAGATTAATGTAGGCATGGATACTCAAAAATCAGCAAATTCTCATTAGGGCAATGTCTCAATTTATAGAGTTTACATCAAGCATCAAATCCCACTGATTTCTCCATGATTCACTCCACCTCTTTTCCCTGATTCTCTTCACCTCTTCACTTTTCCTAGAATATCTCCCAGAATATCTCCACACTTCCCAGAATATCTCCACACTTCCTAAATCTTCTCATGCTACCCTTTATTCTCTCCCAGTAGATTCTTCTCACCTTTTCACAGGTTCTTTTACATTTACATCTTCTCTTTTACAGCCTCTAACCAAGGGCTTGTTCCCACACACACCCTATTCACTTGTATTTTTCAACACCTCCCCTCAAGTGAATACTCCTAGTACACCTAGACCCTATACCAAGTTTGCCTCCCCTTACTTGATAGTCCGCGACCAGTGTCTACACCTCCCCTCAAGTTATCTTAGCACACCTGGACCCTATATCAAGTTTCTCTCTTACTTGATAGCCTGCGACCAGTGCCTCGAGTCCCTAAACTCATAGTCCTTGACACACTCTCTCTCTATGTGTCCAAGGCTTACTATAGTGGCCCGTGACCTTGACTAAAGTGCTCACACATACATCTCTCTACCATGTGGCCTACATCATCGGTGGCTCAAAGGTGGTCTTACTTTGTTGGGGCAGGTTACATTGGGTTGTGGGGTCTCTCTGTCTCTGTCTCTCAGAGATTTTCACATGGCTCCTCACTCTTTGGAGCCTCCATTTCTCTTTTCTTCAGTCTTCTTATCGTGGTAGCATCTCTCCACGCGTCCGTCTCTTCTTTCAGTCTTCTTGGGACAGTTTCTCTTCTTGTGGCAGCTTCTCTTCTCGTGTCCATATCTTCCTTTAGATCTTCTTGGTGTGGATCCTCTTCTTGGAAAGAGATATTCTTCTTCTTTCATGGCTGGGGCCATGAGCTTGTCCGTCAGGTCTTCTTGCTCCATGTGAGCAACATGTTTCAATGTTTTGCTGACAGTTCATTTGGGCTTTTGATGTTTATCTTTTGTCATTATGCAATGCAAACCCAAATTTATGCGGGAGGTCTTACCTCTTGCCTTATTCTGGACAAGGGCAGTGTCTGATCCCATATTTACACTGATGCAATGTGCCCAATACATAATGCGTATTGCATTCATTCTTATGCACATTCCCAAATGCAACTCTGGATGTGAATAATCTTGAATTTGAGTGAGATTTATAGGCATTAACCAAGAGTTAAATGTAAAATGATGATTATCACAAATTTATCAGCATAATTTTCTTAGAAATTACATTAAATCAAGGGTAACCAATTTGTACGGGATGGTTGGAGTATCAAACCAACTCCGAATTGCAATCTGAAGTTATAGGAATCTGTATCAAATACCTAATGGTTAATTTGAACCCTCAATTGCACCAAAATATAGTGATTAGCAATCACTGATTAGCAAATTAATCCACTGTTTTGTGTGCAGAAAACAGAGTATGCAGGGAGTCCAGATCTGGTGCCTTAGACTTCAAATGAGCTCAAATGCTTTCAAAGGCATCAATAGCAATGAGTCTAGTAGAGGATTAAGCCAAGAAACATAAGATTTGACCAAATATTGAAAGCTTAATCTATGTTTTACCAAAGTCACCTGCAGATTTGATGAAGAGCTTGGATCTCACTGTAGACTTGATGAACCTGAATTCTATCTTCACCAGCTTGTAGAGCATGCTTGAAAACACCTTGGGCTAAGAGGAATTAGAGACCTTTGATTTGTGGAAGTAGTAATGTCAAAAACTTCTCAAAAAAAGGCGCCAGCGAAAATCACAAATTCTCCCTCGTTTCTTGGCGGTTTGCTGCGCCGATTTGATGTGCTTGAAGGCAAGTGGGTTGGCTACCATATGCTAGAAGGGTTTAAGCTAAATATGAGTGTGCAAGGTGAATGAGATCCTCCACTGGCTGGGGGTACAGAGGTGAAGTGTTAAATAACTAAAATTTTGATTATTTCCTAATTATCTACTTATCCTAATTAATTAGATAATGGGCTCATAAATTTGATGGATTCTAGGCATGGCTCTGATACCATGTTGAAATTTGAGCATTGTGATGAGCTATGGTGGATCAAACACTAGAATCAACATCATTAACAAAGTGATTAGTAAATAATAATTAGTGGGATAATTAATAAAGTGATTAGTAAATATTTAAGACGTAATTAGTGGGTAATTAACAAATAGATTAATGTAGGCATGGATACTCAAAAACTAGCAAATTCTCATTAGGGCAATGCCTCAATTTATAGAGTTTACATCAAGCATCAAATCCCACTGATTTCTCCATGATTCACTCCACCTCTTTTCCCTGATTCTCTCCACCTCTTCACTTTTCCCAGAATATCTCCACACTTCCCAGAATATCTCCACACTTCTTAAATCTTCTCATGCTACCCTTTATTCTCTCCCAGTAGATTCTTCTCACCTTTTCACAAGTTCTTTCACATTTGCATCTTCTCTTTTACAGCCTCTAACCAAGGGCTTGTTCCCGCACACACTCTATTCACTTATATTTTTCAACAGTACCACACTGAATAGAATTACGAAAGTCCATGAAGAAAAGGAGGAGGACTGGGCATACTACATACATCGAGAAATAGAGAACTACCTCAAAGCCCATCAATCCATGAAGAAAAGGAGGAGGACTGGGCATAATACATACATCGAGAAATAGAGAACTACCTCAAAGCCCATCAATCCAAGATATGCAACCCCTACCTCATGACACAAGTCTTGAACCATGTGGCTCAGAGGACCCTTCCAGAACTAGAACCAGACAAGCAAATGTAATTGGCACTCCTTCCAGAGTAACCAGTGCTAACTACTGCAGAGATGCAAGAAGGGCAAGCTGTCCTCATGGAAACAAAAGTTACAATGAAGGAGATCAAGAAAGGAAGAGAAAAGAAGACGGAAAGAAAGATGAGGGGCGTGATTCTAGATGTGGTTGAGGAAACACAACAGATTGAGGCTACAAAACACATATGTTTCATGATCATAATGGTGCACTCTGGAAGTAAATCCAAGAGTCCAACACATAAGTACATACCTTAAAAGAACACCTGACAGAACTAGAGGCCACACATCGAGATGTGATCATGAAGAGTTTAAAGGCCACCGAGGAGTAAGAGGCCAGGTACCAAGCATTGGAAAACAATAATTTGGTTCTCAGCCAAACTATTGTCCAAAGAATTAAAGAGAATACGGACCTTAAGGCGCAGCTGGAGCAGGCTAAAGAGTAACTTCAGAAGGAAGTTACCCAACCATAACACGAGCTAACAGCCATTCATGCCCAGCAGGTAGATGAGCTCCATGATACGGCCCTGGCCAAAGAAGAGGATCTCCAAAGCCATATCCAGATGCTATCCTTAAGTCTTAAGGAAGTAGAAAGAAAAGCTACCCACTTGCAACAAGAAAGGGAACAAACAAACATGGCACATGCAGAGAAGGTGAGAGCCCTTATTAATGATACCATTAGCACCAATCAAGTTGAGAGAATGGTGATTTCACACCAAGAGGCAATGGTGCAAGTCACCCAACAGTTACAAGAGTGTCAAAGATTGGCTGCCAAAAGACTTCAAAGAATCACACAAGCTCAAGAAAAGGAGGCTACCGCCAGACATGCGCAAGAGGAAGCAACAAGGCACTTCGAGGAGTTGAATGCTACATGAATGGTCCGAGAAACTGCCATATCAAACCTCCTCAGCACCAATGACTCCTGTCTATAAGAATTAGAGAACAACAACTTGCCATACAGGGCCGAAAGTCAAAGACAAGAGCCTACAGATTAAATGCGCCTACTCCTGGAGTGAGCCTTGGAGATAGGTCAGTTTTGCCAATAACCCCTCGGGCCCCTCCTTAAACTCTTACTCTATTTTTGTCTACATTAAACCTCTCTTTGCTTCAATATGATATAAATCTTTCTGAGGACCTAAGCCTAGGTGAACTAACCCTCATTAAGTAAAATACTGAGCGTGATGCTGATCCCACTATCATTATGGGAATTTTGCGGGGGATGTAGTATTAACTAATTCTCACAAGATATTTACTTTTATCCATTGCACCCTATTGTGTTAAACCTTCATAGTTGGTGTTAGGTACTTCAAAACTCTGAAATCCTGGAAACAGTGTATTGAAAAATTAGACCTGTTTGTTCCAGATGATATTCCCGAAACACCGACCAACTACGAGGTGGTGGCAACTAGTTATTAATGGATTATAAGCCATGAGTGGCTAGAAGTCTACAATACTCACCAACACTTAAACTTATGTGATTCTTCTTTATATCATCTTGGTATTCTAAAACTATACCATAATATCTACAAACATTTAGAATCCATGTTAACAAGTGTACTTTACACTTTTGATAACACCCATATTGAATATCCTAACATAAGTCCTGAGAGGATATCACTAAGCTTCAAGATTTTATGAAATCTCACAAACCTCCTAGCTCAGGACATGGTCAGGAAGAGGCACCACCTTCATCATCCATCCCTATTTACCCAATATATTCTAATGTAGCTAGTAAACCACTTAATCCATATCCTAATTCACCTCCTACTTAACAAGTCTCAAGCTAACTGCATTTTTTCTACTCTCACTTCTCAACATATAGAATTTCCCACTAACCCTCTCACCCTCGAGAAGGTACCAGCACTTGACCCATCTCCCCCATGGCAAACTTAGGAGGTACGACATACTCTTCCCCAAGACAATATTGAAGCTTTTATTGATGATACTATTTTGGAGTCATTGTCTGGTGTAGAGTATAAAGGCTTCATAATAACAAGTTGGCAATCCACTACTAAAGCCAAAGCTAATGTTCAAGGTGTTAATCCAAATAACACCATTTGAGCCAACTCAAAGGATTCTACCAGAGGCCTACTCTGATGTCACACCAACAAAACAACATTATGTACCATACCCTTTACGAGCACCTCGCCCTGATTTAGAAGAACTACTACCTTTGGCTGGAGAGGGCGCCTTGTGGTCTAACATGGCACATCATACCAAATTAGACAATCCACAATTGGCCGACCTACTAGAAATCAGAGTGGTTACATTTATGAGATTAGCTATTGCTTCCATAGATGGCAAAAGGTTCACCTAGTCCACACATGAGGGGGCTATGCATCATCATAGATGATGCACACCCCAAGTTAGAAGGTTTTGGAAAACAGCCAGACTGGAGAAAGGAATTCCTAACAATTCCAAAATACAGCCATGTCTATATGTGTGCATCACCAACTCAATGAGTTGATCCCTTGTACATGCCACTAAAGAGAGAAGATGAACTCCACTGGAATTTCAAGAGGCCAAGCAGTGAGACTCGCAGTCTTTTTTATCTTCCCAATCTTCATGCCAGCAACATTTACAGACATAAGGGAGCAAAGAAAATAGATGCTAACTTGGATACATGCATGGCGCCATATCCCAGACCCAACAATAGTGGCAAGTGTTAGATTCTTAAAATTTCTTGTGGTCTTGATGTGATTGATCAACCCAAGGAACCATATGATGTATATGAAAATGAAAACTGCAATTCGACATGAATCAAGGTCCATCTTATAGGGGCATGATGCTATACTTTCATCGCCTAAGATGTCTTCTTACCTACATGCATGTCACATTCAAGGACATGGTGGACACAAGGTTCTGGAGATCACACTCAGCATTCAGAAGAACCCTCAAAAATCTTCAATCATGCCAAAACTTTTACTGTCATGAGTTCAGTGACCAAGTCCTTCGACCTCAGTAAATAGGTTATGATGAGGACAGAACCTACATCAGGTAGGGAGGGATGTTAATCCCATTTTGGATTAACAAGTATGCTCCTCCAATTGAGGACATTAATAAGTGTCATGTAAAGGCACTATAAAAGTTATACATTATGAGATATTGGCCACCCAAGGCCTTAGTTAAGTAAGTTTTGGGCGCCCAAGTGTGAATAAGGGCCAAATGTATATAAGGCATTTTCTCATTAATGAATAGACACAATCTTTCTTCGTGTCATGTAAAGGCACTATAAAAGTTGTATATTATGAGATATTGGGGCCACCCAAGGCCTTAGTTAAGTAAGTTTTGGGCGCCCAACTGTGAATAAGGGCTAAATGTATATAAGGCATTTTCTCATTAATGAATAGACACAATCTTCCTTTGTGCTATTAAGATCTCTTCTTTGTATCTTGAGAGAGATTGAAAGAGAGCATTCTAGCATTTTTGCCTCTTCTATGCTTGTATGTGTGTTGGAGAGTGAGAGAGAGAGTTATTGCCTTATGCGACAGTGCGAGCGACTCTACGATGACATGGTAGAGGTGGAGCTTGGAGGTTTGGAGCTTAACAAGTGAGCTTGGAGGCATCAAGGGACTCAAGTTTGAAGCATTGGTAAGTTCCCTACGACAGTTGTGTTCTATTGCTCTTCCTTTAGGTGAATGCATTGAGTTCCCTCTTGGAGGTGTGGTAGCCCATAACAGGAAGCTGTAAATAATTGAAGTGTAGGAGTACACAAAAGAAGGGTCTAAAGTACTCATTTTGGCTTGAGATTAGGAGAAGTAATTGCTCAAGCCATTTAGTATGACAACTACATTCCGAATGATCTTGTGATTTACAGTATCCAAAAGAGACATTTTTATTATAGCAGATCGAATTTCTATTGCTTCTATTAAATTATTGATTAAATCTATTTATTTTGTAAGCCATTATACTTTATATCGTTTCCTTCTTGCTTCCTATATCGTTGACTGTAGGGCATGTAAGAGGGCGATTGCATTGATTGAAACTCTATATGTCCTGAATTGAAAAAGGATATAGAGTGGAAATTTCTCAACCAACCCGTTCCTATGCAAAAGGATTCGCACTCTTGTGGCTAGCACATAGTCACAAATTTTTGGAAGTACCTCCTTTCCAAGTACACTAATTTTGACAAGTGTGTAAGTTTCTTATGTCACTCTAATATAATTTCTTTATGTTCATTTCATGAGAGATCCCGCATTATTCTAATTTACTTTTATGTTGTTTTGTAGTATGTTCACTCAGACGAGTTCTGGCTGTGGAGTGTGCGGGCAAAGGCAATAAACATTATCCTCAATAATGGAATTATGCCTGATGACCCTGATTCGCCACTTCCACTAGTTGTTGGCACTAGTGCATCAAAGAATAGAAAAAAGATGTCGTTTCATTCCCCTATTAAGCATTTCAGCTTTAAACAAGGAGTCCCTGAGAAGGGAAGCAAGGGCAAGGCAAAGAGGAAGCTTCCATTTGCAGGCAAGGGCAAGGACAGGCAAGGTGCCAACAAAGGAGACAAAGGAGGAGGCCAAGGTGCCGAAGGCTGAGTCAAAGGAGGAGGCCAAGGTGCCGAAGGCTGAGTCAAAGGAGGAGGCCAAGGCTGAGTCAAAGGAGGAGGCCAAGGCTGAGGCTATAGAGCCCGAAACCGCTTAGAGGCATTTTGTATATGTCCAGAGACAACGTTGTAAAGATTCTGTATTTTTATTGAGCTCGGCTCATATTTGTATAAACATTCTATATTTTTATTGAGCCCTACTCATTATTGTATTTTGTGAGTATTGTGCTTTGGCATAATGAAATAGATTGTTGAGAATTTTTATTCTCATAACTTATCTTTAGTTAAAACTGAATTTTAAAGACGTTTGCTTCAAAATCGTTATGAGTACTTTGTAGAGTAGACACATGTCCATGTAGAAATATTTCATCACATTAGTCATTGGTAAGATACAACAGTTCAGTACAAGTCTTACACAATGACTTCTATTGGGCCTAAGTCCCTCGATACAAGACCTTTCTAATTCTGTACGACAGATTTTTCCTTAGTCTTCTTCTCTAGGTTGTTCATCTGAAGAATTCTTTGATACACCTCTTTGGCTTTATCTATCAATTTGTCTACATCTTTAAGGTCTTTCTTGAAGCTTTCAGAGATATCTAGATAGGTTGATCATCTGTATCCCCAACAAAGGAATAGGAGTCATCATCAGAAGAAACAGCTAAAATAGCTGGCCTAGCAACCTTGCTAGGAACAGTCCTCTCATTAGAAGAATTTGCATCCATGGGCAGCTTTTGTATAGAGCTTATGAGTTGTAAGATATTATGTTCTCAATTCCCTTATGGACTGGTCTTTATATACTATTTTGGATGGACTCCGAAACCATCGACATAAAAAAACCATGTGCTGTAAATCTGTGTGCCACTAAACCATTTTGGAATAGGAACCCTAGTACCTACACTGAGCTGACCATTATTGTGCACATACAAGATAGCTTTAGAGTAAATTTGTTGAGTTATAACTTTAATATAAAAATCTAAATTCATAGCTGTTACAAGACAAAAATTCATTGCTCAATACACTTTTTTGAGGGCAAGGACTTTACAAAATTAACATACTTGAAGTAGCTTCAAAATTCACAAAAATTATCAAGCTTCAAGAGTTACTTCATGACAAGTTTGCAACGGATACTAGAAGCTACAAAAAACAAAAAAATGATAATAGTATGATATTAACATTCGGGTAGATGATGGACAAGATGTTTTACTTGATAGGATGCCTTGCATCTTCTTAGTGATGTGTCTATTGATCCACTACATGTTAATAATTAATCCTACCTAAAAGCTTACCTTCTTTTCAAATAGAGGTTGTAGGATGCCCCCATAGTGTGCCTTATTGCTACCTTCCCATGTTATAATGTGAAACTAGATAATGGAGTGGGGGGTTAGAATCCCAAGAAACATACACACATTGTTCTCTTGATAGAAAAGAGATAGGTCAATACACTCTCTTGGAATGCCCAACGTACACTACCATCATTGTTAGAGTCCTAGCAAACATGCACATATTGTTCTCTTGATAAGATTAACTTCAAAGATAAAGAAGACACATTTGTGAGTCCAAAGAACTAGTGGTAAAGTTGAAATTAAGATTGGGTGGATTAACTTCAAAGATAAAGAATACACATTTGTGGCCAATGCAATCTAAGATTTTGTTGTGGCAACCTTGTTATGTGAATGCAAAGGCAATTCTCTTAATGATAGTATGATATACATGGGCATGTCTATAGATTTTGAGTCTACTGACCATGAATATAGTAGTACACATACCAAAAAAAAAGTCATTCATTCAAAATTAGACATGCGCAATCGGATGTGCAGTATCATCACCTATTTCTACATAACCTAGTTTATTTTCTACATGTCTCTAAACCACTCACTATGACTAGTCATGTGGTTAGAGGTGCTAAAATCTACATACCAAACATCTCTAGATCTTGACACATCTCATGTTATGGAAGTGAGCTGCATCACAAACAAATGCTCACTTCTGCACCACCCTATTTACTTAATCATACATAGTTGCCTTGCCGCAACTTTTCACTTTTAATATCATTCTACTTTTTATAGCAATCCTTTGCCATGTGTCCTGGTTTACCATAGTAATAACAATATATGTTATTTGTACTCTGGTTTCTTTACCATATGTCCTAGTTTGCCACAGTAATAACAATCTATGTTATTTGCACTCTAATTCCTTTTCCAACCACCTCACCCCTTCTGGCTCCTCCTGCCTCTAAAGTGGCCTCTTCCACCTGTTTATACATTTGAATCCTATTGTTGTCTGTTACCCATGATTTTGTTTCCAAAATGGCCTCCGCCTCGGGATCGAGATGATGATCTCCCTCTATTTCTACTTGTGTCTGAGTAGAAAGCTTACTCATTTGAATTCTAAAGGATGAACCTCCCCCAATATTCATCTCCACGGATGAGACGAGTAATTAATTCCTAAAAATCATGAAAGTTCTCTCAAACTCCAATGGAGGTTTGAAACTGGTTGTATTCTTTACCAAGACCATTCAAGGTTGTGGACACTATATCGTCATCATCTACTACTGGTGATGTAATAGAATCAAGGGTATCTATAAGCATTTTAATTTTCACTGATGAGTAATCATTTATACTCTACTTTCCTTTGGTCACATTATGCAGCTCTTGCTTTAGCTGCATCTTTCGGCACACGCACACACAAGAGAGATGGATGGCTAAATTTTCTTCTATCTTGTTCTCTTCTCTACAACCATTAACATAATGAGATAAGAGTCCAGACTATAATAAATAGTGCTCTCCTACTATAACATACAATGGTTGATCTATATGTGAACCAATGACACGAGCTGATGTTATAACTATACCATAACCCTAGTAGTCCAAAATGACTATCACACAGCTTGTCATCCACCACTAGTGGCATATCAACCATAATCTCACCAACCGTGCCAGTGGCATAAGTGCAGAAGCTATCACCCAAGCAGGTCATCAATATCCACAACACTAGTTGAGCTCGATATCTCAACAAAACACTTCTAACATCACTCTATTATGTAAGTCATCATCTAAAACTAAAAATAGGCATTATAACATTACCAGGCTAACATTATGACCCCTTTTGTTATAGTGTGACCATACCAACCTAAGTGGGGGGTCATCAAAGTGGGGCAAATTAAAATAATAATACATAAGAAACCTTTGGTCTTGTGGCAACCTTTAGGCCCACCGAGACACTTATTTGGATGCCTATTTGGAGCTCACAACTTACAAATGAGTTGTCTTGAAATCTCTCTCACCCCTTAACACAATTAAATATGGGAATATACCAGTCGTGTGTCTAACAGTTTACCAAACCCATCTACGTCATCTCTAGCATTTGAGAGCCACTGGTGGGCGACCATTTGATGTCTAAATCAAGTCATGTTCAAGTGTTTGGGCTTCTCAACCCATGGCAACCCCTTACAAAATAGGGCTACCTAGTACTCATGCAATTGCAACTAGAGGGTGATATCCAACCCCCCCACCCCTTGTCCCCCCCCCACACACACACACACCCACCCTCTAGTTGCAACTGTAACTAGAGGGTGATATCCAAATCCCCCCCCCTCCCCCCCTGAACCCAATCCACACACACACACACACACACACACACACACCCCAAACCAAAAAAAGAGCAAGATACAATTGCAATAATCTACATCAAATTTGTTTCCAAATAAGAGGATGCACGATGAAAATGCAATGATTATAAGTGCTGTGAGTTGAAGACAAAGAATTTTGTTCACACATAGGCAGTGTGGTAAAAGGCATTGTGGTAAGCACTTATCTCCAGCCTGTGATCCAAGTCAATGGAATCGCACACACTAGTACACTGTAAAAACAACACTAGTTGACCCTAAAAAAAGGGTTGCACCCACAACTAAAGGGAATGATAGACAGTGTTATCAATGATGTGTGCAAGCTTTCAAAATGCTCTCCTATTCTTTGAATAATATTTTCACAACCACAATGATGAAGATATGGTGGGGGGATCTATGGTTTCCATGCTTCTAGTTGAGGATGGCCTGCTAAGCAAAAACAAAACTTAAATCACAAAACAAACAAGTTTGCCTCTGTCTAAACAACGTGAACGAGGCGATAACTTTACAAGATTTGCATTAAAAAAACAGACTGTTCTGCACATTTACCTCAATAGCACATCATTGACAGGAAAACCATGGGGTTTTTGCATAATCGCCTCAGCAGCGCATCATCGGCATGCAAACCACAAGCATTCTGCACATTTGCCTCAAGAGTGCATCATTGGTAGGCATCGTTAATTCTCTCTACACATCACACTTTAATGTCTTCAGATCACCTACAAGATGTCATTCCAATAAGTAGTCTCCAAAACCATCTATATGTGGAATGTCACCTGCTTTTTTATGTTGAACCATAGTAGAAATCTCTATTAGATAGAAAAACATCTTTAGGATCTCATGATCCTATTTTGGAACCTCAAATGTTGCAAACCACCAAATTTCATTTTTCAAATTGAACACTAAAGTATCTCGAGGATTACCTAGCTTTATCAAAGGATCCAATGCCCTATTAATCAATGTCAAACTTACTATTTCTATCTTTTGATTCTTCATAATTTCACTCTTTTCAAGTTTTAGTACAAATTTCAGCATGCCACTACATTCTTTAATAGACATATCATAGAGCACCATTGCATCTTGTAATTTGCACACATCTAAAGAGAATGTGGGGGAGAGGAAGAGCTTCAAACCCTAGCATGCAAACACACACACACACAAGAGAGAACAAGACACAAGAGAGAGATGGATAGCTGAATTTTCTTCTATCTTCTTCTTCTCTACTCAACCAACATAACATAAAGATAAGAGTACACACTATATGGGTTAGTACTCTACTACTACAACATACAAGGGTCGGTCCATAATGTGAACCTGACTAAATGAGCTAGCAATATAACTATGCCAGTCTCTAGAAATCCAAAATGGCTATCACCACACAGCTTGTCATCCCATTGTCCGCATATCACCCATAATCTCACCAACCATGCCAGTGGTGTAGATGTGGAAGCTATCACCCAGGGGGGTCATCAATGACTGCTCGTAGCACTAGTTGAGCTCGATATCTCAACACTCCCCCTCGAGCTCAACTCCACACACTGCACTCCAAGTAAGCTCCTAAACCTGTGGAGTTTCTCTGTGCCCAATGTCTTCGTAAAAATGTCAGCCACCTAATCCTCTGTGTGCTGACATATACCAGATCTACATCTCCTGCTAGAATCTTCTCCCTCACAAAGTGATAATGCACCTCAATATGATTCGTTCTAACATGATATACTGGGTTACTGGCCAATTGTATGCTTCTCATGCTGTCACAATAATATATGACAACTACCCTATCCATGGGCTCTCCCATGTCACCAAGTAGCTTCTAAAACCAAGCTACCATAACACCACCCCTTGTACTCTGCCTCTGTACTCAATAAGGCAACTGTTGGCTGCTTCTTACTGCTCCAACTCATAGTAGTACTCCCAAATGAGAACATAAAACCACTATTAGATCTCATGTCTACAATACTACCAGCCCAATCAGTATCTGTGTACCCATGCAACTGTATCTTTGTACCAGCCTCATAGAAAAGTCCATAATCAACTGTGGACTTTATGTACCTGAGGATCTGTCTAGCCGCATCCAAGTGTGGTGGATTCCTAGGGACCTACATAAACTAACTCACAAGTCCAACAGCATAGATCAAGTCTCTAGCCTTGTAATGGTCATGTAGTGGGGTCCTCCAAAAGCTCACATGTATTTGCGAAAAGCTTTGTGTTCTGCTCCAATGGCACTGAAATAGGCTTATAGCCTATCATACCATACTTGGACAACATGTCCAAGCCATACTGCCTCTAGGCAATAGCAAAATGCCATATGAGATGATCTCACCACCTCTATGCCCAAGAAATACCGCAGCTCACCCAAATCCTTCATCTCAAACTTCTGCTTTTCACCAAAAGCATCCTGACATCATGTATGTCTGCATCACTATCACCAGTGATAATCAAGTCATCCACATAGATGACTAATAGCATGATCCCTCTATCTGGCTTTTTCACATATAGTGAAAAATTTGCATTGGTATCTGAAATTGGTATCGAAATGTGGGTGGAGAAGAAGCTACTTATAGCCCAAGGCTACTACGAAGGCACCAATCCAATTTGGGTGCCTTGATCATCAAATCCTCTTACTCAACATAGCACTAAGAGGCCAAGGAAAAATAAAGGTACTCCACAACATTGTCCACAAAGTCCTATGCGAGTTCCTCAAAGAACTCCAACAAATCAACAAGTGTGGGTACCAAAAAGATTACTGCAAGCACAAGGGTACCAAGGTAATACCAAATCTTGGATTCCCAAGTGCATCAAAAAGTCTCCTAAGCTTGCACAAAGAAAGAAACCTTAGCACCAAAGACATTAGCCACCAATTTATAATGTTCATCAAAGATGGGTGCCTACGGAACGTGCTTCAATAACAAAGGTATTATGGTGGTAATACCTTCATATGGTTACCAAAATTGAACAAAGTGATGACAGCCTCACCACTGACTTCAATTCCAATAGCTTCACCTAAGATGCGACAAGAATGGAGACCCAAGTAACACCAAGCAAACCACTCAACCCCTCTCGTGCATCTAGTATATACACAAGAGCTTGTGTGTTCAATCAACCCCAACGGTAACCAACCAAAAACTATACCTAACACCTCGACAACACTTGAACCACAAATTCAAGAATCAATTCTCACGTCTGCAAATGGATACTTATGAGCGCATCAAACATAAACTCACAATGCTCTTTTCACCCCTCTGGATAAGAAACATGAGTGCAGATGCTACGCGGCAGACTTAATAACCTATTTTCTGAAAAAGGGGAGTAGCCACAAGAACTTGTTGCTTGCAAGGTGGCGGCCAACCAAAAAACAAAAAAAAAAACAAAAAGAGACACACACACACACAAGGGAGTCACACATTTATCCTACCTAAAAATGGTAGAATATCACAAGAAACTCCCAACAATCTTTAATAGCCATTACATTTTTGTTAAGCTTATAGCTTACTATTCTTTTGGCTAAGTTAATGTAGTAGCTGCTTCATGAGTACATATCCATACTCATGCACTGGAGGACATTTACACCAAGGCCCTATCATCCGACAAATTTCTAGGTACATCTCTGGATGGGGGCCATGGTGGGCTAAAGCCTAGTCAATGGTACAACCCATCGCCTGGAAATTTTCTTTAAATTGCAAACCTCTCCAAAGGAAGCTAAAGTTTTCACAAACAATTCTATATAATCCTTTGTTGAAGATATCTATCGAAGCCTCACAAGTCGACGTAATTCTTTCAAGCCTCACCAACAAGTGGCTACTTCAACAAGAGCAGCTCAATAAGAGTCTATATGACTCAAATCTTATACTTCATGTATATCTGCATTATAAGAGTACTTAAATATACATAAAAGCATAAAAAGCACATGGGAATAAGAATGCAAGAACATGTTCTATTCAACAACATTTGAAAAGAATCCTACAACAAGAAGGGACTTCATCAAAGGCCAATTTATTCAAATGAAGGATGTCCCTTTAACAAATCAGATAAGGAACTAAGGATCACAATCTCGTTCTGATGATTTTGTTTACATTCCTCAGGATCCTTGTTCTCTCCCATTATTAACATCTCTTAATTTCCCAACTAATACAATATCCCACGTAACTCTGCTTATGATTGCCAAAAAACAAAATGAGAAAAAATATATATAAACAAAAAAAGGCTCACAAAAATATAAAAATGCAATCATTCGCAAATACCTCAATCCCCCCACCCCATTAGGAATTTTTGCTAACCTCTAACTTCTTCATTTATTATTAACCCTTTTTTATTCCTTCCAGAGGAACAATGATCATTGAACATCACTCAACATAAAATCCATCAACAAAGCTTGCCAATTCTCCCCACACAAAGTTCTTCAACGCAATCATGAGGGCACGATCGGTATCAAGAAGGGGGAATGTTAACCCATTCTTAGGGTTAACAAGAGATACTATCATTATCTTATATCAAGGAGTAAAGGGAGATACACCAAAAGTTCATACATTCAAGATATGAAGCAATGGTGTCCAAATCTACTTGGACAAGTGCCAGTAATGGTCCTATGTAATACTTATGGCGATTCCCGCTTCAAGAGCATGTCATAGTAAGTTAGGATGAAGTCTCTCAAGTGATGTACTTCATATGTATATTATGAGAATAATCATTGTAATAGCATTAGGCCTCTTATGAGCCTAAAGTGCCTAGTTAGCCACAGTTTAAGTGAGTGTGAACACTTATGGCCATGTATATAAGTGAATATCTCTCATAACACAAGGAACTCTCCCATTGTGCAATAGAGTGTTGATGTTGCTAATCTTCTTTTTGCTAATCTCTCTCTCTAATGCATGCTAGTGATGAGTGTGTGAGTGATGTGAGGTGAGAGGAGGGATGAGGACACGTAGTGCAACGCGGCGGTGTGGCAATGCTTGTCGCAGGAGACACGGTGAAATTGCTTCTCAAGGAGTTGTAGAGCTTGGAGACCTCAAGGGTTACGAGCTTGGCCATTGGAAAGATCCTCATGAGATAGTTGTGGTTCACCAGGTAATCTCTTGTTATATGTGTTTCAAGGAGGGTTAGGGTGAGCCATAACACTGGCATATATATCATTTAGGCACTTGTACTTTGTTTACTTTGCAAGCTCTGGGATTGGACTTAATATCTCACGATTTCATGCACCAGGTGGCACTAACTAAGGTGGAGTTATTTCAAGCACTTAGTGATAGACGATGCCATGTGGCAGCATAATCTGGCCTTTTGATGGCTTATGCGATGGTTCTTTTGTAATTAGCCTCAACTTTGATGCACTTTGATTTGCTGGAGTATAGTATCTTTTAAGTCCCCTTGAAATTTTGATACTGAGCATCAAATATAGCAACGAAATTCCGTTGTCATATAAGGATAATGGTGTGGATAATGATATTGACGCTTGATTGGGTGATGCCTTGGAGGGCGTTTGTGCTTCGTCTAAAGAACCTGAGGGTCTAGATAATGGTGAGCAGGATGATACCTATGAGGATGCTAAAGTATATGTCAGTGATGATGAGCTTTTGTGAATGCTATGAGCAAGTTGTGGGATGAGGAGGCTGTGGATGCTGATGAGAAGATGCAGCTAGTATTTGATTCGGGTTGTTTGGAAGATGGTGCTCAGGTTGCTATTAGGACTTTTTTTGGTGATGAGGATTTGTGGTGGAATGTGTTGGGGTAAAGGAATTATGCCCACCCTTATAGTGTGTACAAGCCCATAAGTTATAGTACATAGTACACTTAGTACTTTTAATGTACTAAGTGCACTATGTGTACTAGTGCAAATATACATGTGTGATAGGGGAGTCACACACTCATTTCGATGAGTTAACTTATCCCCACATATGTCTCTCTCTCTCTCTCTCTCTCTCTCTCCCTTCTTCTCTATGTATGTCTCCCACATGAAACCCTAATTCTCCCATTCAACTGGTATCAGAGCCTTGGCAAACAGAACTGCAGAGACCTGCTGAGCTCTCGCCTCTCGCTTCTTCACTCTTCGCCTTCTTCTCCACCTGCGCCTTCCTGCTATCTGGCTTCTTCGTGGAGCTTTGCCATTAGCCCACTCGCTCATGAATCACTGGCTCGTAGGGGTTTCTTCTTCTCAGATGTCAAAAGGCGCCCTTTGATAAGTGTTGTTGCCGCTGCCACTACGACGAAGAAGGTGGACTCCGCTGCCACCAAGAGAGCCCGCCAGGCAGAGAAATGTCGCACATATAACAGAGCGTGCAAGTTAGAAATCACCACATGCATGAAGACGAGCCTGTGCGTGTGAAGATATTGGAGCAGTGCGCCAGCCTGGTTCGTATGCGTGCGAAGCTCTCCTCGTGGGGCGAAAGGACCTCAAACGGAAGGGTAACAGTTGGCAGCATAGCTTCGCTCGAGCTGCTAGTGAAAAGGCGGAGGCGGCGTCAACAAACAGGCCAACAAGCTGTTGGGCATCAGATGCCTGGCCACAAGGCATAACATCAGCGCTCGCCACAACAAACATGTCCCCGTGGAGGTCTTCTTCCCGACTTGCTGGGGCAACGCCCATGGAGGTCTTTGGCGCTAGAGGGAGGTCTTCTTCCCGACTCGCTCGGACAGCGCTTGCAGCACATGAAGCGCCTATAGTGAAACGCCCCAACCAGCCTCCAAATTTTTTTTTGTCTATTGTTGACACCAGCTCCCCTTTATCGCCAGAGCTCCTCAGCTATTGCCCACCTGCATAGCAGCAACATCATCAGCACGATGCCCCCAACACCCCCCTTTCTTGCAACAAAAATCACTGATTGATAAAAATCAGCTGATTGCAAAGGTATTTGCTTCAAAAATTTTTGGGATTTATAATTGAGCAGGTACAATTATCAATTGAGCAGGTACAGGTGCCAAATTGCTCAAATTTTGAGCAAAATTGGCAAAATTGGGTGACATTGGTCACATTCAGGATCAATTTGCAGAAAATTGGATGTCAAAATTTGGGGCTTTTGATGTAATTATGCCATTGGGCATTCATACATGCTGTATGATGTGAGCAATCTCACATTTGGGCCAAAATTGCAAGAAATTGGAGTGCAAATCAAAGGGCTTTTGTGCCGATTGGGTTGATTTGCATGCAGGCACTCGCATTTGATGCTTTGGGCAATGTGTTGATGCCTATCAAGCACTCAATGTGCCTGTAAATCAAGGGGCTTTTATGTATTGGATGTATATGTGGCCAGGGGGAAGCACTATGAAGACTCTGGATGCCTTCATGTGCGTTAATGTACCATGTATGATCAGAAATTGATCTTGAATCAAGGGGCTTTTGAAGATTTTATGCTTGTTGAGCTTGGCAAAGCAGCAGGCAAGACTTTTATGCCTTGAATCCTCAGAAATCCACTTGTTGTAGTCAAGGGGCTTTTGCCCAATTTCTATTCGGGACTTTTGTATGCAGTGGTGAGGGACTGTAAAAGTCTGATTTTCACTCATTTGGATAGCCAGGAGAGCATTTATTGCTATTGTACTTGCTGGTACAAATTTGGTACAACTTTGTATAAGTTTTGGCATGGCTGTACATTGATTTGAGTGGGAAAAAGGTTCATTTTCAGCTGCTGTACTTGCCGGTACAGATTTGGTACATCATTGGTGAGCACTTAGTACTGCTGTATAGTACTTTGGAAGGGGAACAGAGCACATTTAAGGTGCTATCATAAATCTGCAACAACCAGATTTTGGTGATTTTATTACATTCATCAGTGGGAGGAGAGTTGCATTCGTGCTTCCGCATTGGGAGATAAACTTTGGGAGAACAACTGTGAGCACTTTGTGTGCTTTTGGTACAGTGTTTGCACATCTTGTACGGAGTCAGGCATTGACTGTAACAGGTTGCATATTGCTATGGCAACCACAGGTGAGAGCTCTTCATTGCTTCACATCAAGAAGCTTGAAGGCTCACATAATTATAACATTTGGCAACACAACAAGATAAACTCGTTGAACTCTAAGGACAGAGATTTCAACAAGTGAAAATGCCGACGAGATTGCACTCATCAATACATGCAAGCTATAGATAAAAGAAGTTTATCTAGAGAATGCCTACACTATAACTTCAAGTAAAGTCAAAAAATGAGATTGTCTTTGAATGTTGAGGTCAGCATGCCAAGTGATGTTAACAAGGCAACAATCTTGAGTCCAAATTATCTCATAAGATAATATATGTGAGGGATCTCTAGCATCCCATACCACCATAATACCACCCATACATACCTTACCAATTTGAAACTCCCTAGTATGCCGTCTAGGAAAATTAAAATCTTGTATAAAAGGAATAAGATGGCCTTATCCCAGACTTTCACATACTAAAACCTGTCTCTATATACTTGAGACCCCATCAAGGAATAACTCTTTCCGAGTACATCATTAGAAAAGAATTTTGAATTATTGGCACCTTTCGAATGATAACTACCCAATAAACACACTAAAGCTAGGGTAAAAAAATAACTCACCTAGATACATAAACAACTAGGTATCCAAGTTGGAATATGTACAAGAGGACAAGAAATATACTCCACATTTAAGTGCAAAAAACGAAGGTAAATGCTAACCTCAAAAAAATATACTCCACATTTAAGTGCAAAAAAAGAAGGTAAATGCTAACCTCAAAGCAAGATACTCCACATTTAAGTGCAAAAAAAGAAGGTAAATGCTAACCTCAAAGCAATATACTCCACATTTAAGTGCAAAAAAAGAAGGTAAATGCTAACCTCAAAGCACATGAAATTATCCAAAAGATCAAAAGATCCTTATAAAACCATGGATGAAAGCATAGAAGCTCCTCGAATTCATGAAAACCATAGTTGATCATAAAAATCAATGCATGCCATCTAATGGACATTAACCATGCCAAAAGAAGCATTAAAATTGGTGGCTTACTCATCAATCTGGAGTTTATGAAGGTGGTGTCGTTCAAGCAAAACTCCAACTAAGCAAGTGAAACACATACATGTAGCACTCATTAAAAACCCCTAGACACAAGTGATCTAGGCAAAACCTGATGAATCCATATAAAACTTGGAAAACATCCAATAAAATCTACCAAAACAAACAGATCAACTAACCCATGATAGAATTTGTCTTAGGCTTAAGAAATTAAGCATAGACCACACTTAAATAAGTGCAAAATAAATTATCATGGAAAAGTGTCAAAGGTGAACACACTTTGAACTCAGATTATAGCCATCATTGAAAAACTTAAGGAACATGTCCAAAAAGAATAGCTAAACAATGGTAAAAAATCATGCAAACATCGTATAGAATTAATCCAAACAGAAATAACTATTAATATGAGGTATAATCGTATTTAATAATATACGAATAACCTGCATCTATCTAATGTCAGCACGAGAAAACATACTTCAACATTAAATAACCCTCGAAAATATTAAATTCTCGAGCAAAAGAATTATCATGATTTTTTTCTTAATTTTCTCTAATTTTCTAGGGCCTCAAAGTATGATAATTTTGAATTCCACCAAATCTATCTTATGGCATTCCAAACCTATATTTTTCTAGAAAATTTTTAGCAATTAAATTTACCAAAATACCATTGATATTTTAAAAAATAATAATTTCTAGGATTTCTTAAAATAATTTCTAGAATATTCCTAGTTTTTCTTGAGAATCCCATCGTTCACAAAATTTCCAATTCCGCCTAACAATTCTCAAATCCAATGAAAATTTATAATTTTAATGGATTTTTTAAATTTTTAGGTCAAAAAAATATATTTTTAAAAGAATTTGAATGGTCACGAGTGCCCGAATGGACACACCACATGCCAAACACCAATCCCACACTTTCCAGAAATTTAAAATAACCTATGTCTAATTTTTCACTAATTTTTACGAATTTTTTAAAATTTTTAATTTTCCCTGAACGCATAAGAATACGAACGGTCAAAAAATTTCGGGATCCCAATGGTTTTCCCGGAATATGAAAAGCCAATAGTTTCAGGAAAATGAAAAGACCAAAAAAATCGGAATGTGACAGGTCAAAAGTTTTCGTAATCCGAAAGGTCAAAATATTTTCCGAAATTCAAAAAGCCAAAAGGTTTCCCGGGAATGCGGAAAGCCAATAGGTTTCAAGAAGAAAAAATCAAAAAATTTCAAAGATTTGTTTTTCTCAAAATTTCATACTTTCTCCTTTTTTTTCAAGCTTTTTCTCAAGCTTTGAAAAGCTTTTTTTAATAAATAAATAAAACTCTTTTTTTAGATAAAAAATCAAAATTTAAATTTAAGCTTTAAAACTTCTAAAAAAATTTTATAGGGGGTCGCGTTTTTTCGCTGCTCGCCTGCACAGCAAACCCCCCCTCCCCCGGTGGTGCGTTTGAACCAAGTGAGAAGGAGATGCCTCTCCTCACTCCTCTCTCCTCCCCTTCTTCTCCAAATCAACTCTCTCACCACCCCATCTTCTCTTCTCTATTAATCAGAGAAGAAGATTAACATTTAATTAATATTTGATTAATCATAATTAAAAATTAATTATGATTAATATTTAATAAAAATGTACCTATTAAGAGGCATTCACACGCGAGAGAGGAAAAAAGAAGAAAAATTCAGAATTGAGAGGCGAACAGGGTCTCACGCACACGAGAGAGCATTCCATGCATCATGCTGCCCCCTACTGCATTTCAGCAGAAAATCGACAGAAATTTGATAGCATACCCACGGAAAAACTCACAAAAATGTATAACAAATACATTTTTAACCATAAAAATGCTCAAAAAAATAAGAAAAATTTCTTGAAAATTGTAGAAATTCAGGGAATTCATTCTACCAAAAATATTCATAATACAATATATGGTATTTTGGTAAAAATTTCCATTAATGCTTATTTTAAACCACAAAAAATAAGAAAAAACTCATAGAATTCCCCCGCAACGTCGATTCGTCCATTGAATAGAAGAAACACATGTTCCAACTGCCATATCGACGATCCACATGCAAATCATCAACACAAATCAACAAAATAATATTTTTATTTAGTAAATATTAAAATTTACTTCAAAAAATACCAAAAATTATAATAAGAAAGAAAAAATAACAACAATTAACTAGAGATTGTTCTGATACCACTGTTAAAACCCTAAGATCTATCTAGATAATTATTATGCATAAAAATGCATAAATCAAGCATAAACTCGTCCATCTGACCACCCCCGAGCCCAAGGGATGCACACATGAATTATAATGAAGTACATCATACCTTTACCTTGATGTCCCATACCATCAAGAGGCATAACTCCAATCCATCAGCATGCAGCTATAGTGTGTAATTGTAGGTGAGTAGTTATGATCCTCTACACAAGAGAACATAACATAACCTAGCCTCAAGATAACATCAAGAGACCATAGCCTAAGCCCCCCTTGAGTGTGCCCCATGCCCCTATTATATAGGAGGGCCCTCAAGTGACTCTTGACTCTCCATCTCCCATGTGTGACCCTTGGATGCCTGACCCTAATCTTAACCCTCAAGGTTAATCCTAACCCATGCTCCACTAGGGCTTGTTTCCATGCTCCCGTGTATATACACACATAATGTGCATATAACATACTTCCCCTCTCTCAAAACATTCCACTCTTGTAATGAAAAGAAGGAGAACTGCACTGAACAATCTCAACCGGCTCCCAAGTCGAATTCTCTATTTTCCTATCTTTCCACCTAATTTTAACCTTAGGGATTAGTCAACTACAAAGTTTTCTTTCCCTGAATTCAAGTACCTTATCAGGTTCATGTGGAACTTAGGATAATTCTTCAACTTCAACGAGTTCTTGAGAGGAGTAACTATGTTATCCTAACCTTCCACTTTCCCTTTCAATCTATTGATATGAAATATTGGATGAACTCTAACATGTGGAGGTAGTTTAAGTTCATACGCAACCATGCCAATCCGATGTATAAATCGAAATGGACCACAATATCTAGGTGACAAATTCGAGCATTTTCCTTTTGACAAAGTTTGAAAATCTTTAGGAACTTTTAAATAAACCAACATTCCTGGTTCAAAAGACCAAATTGAGCGTCCTCTATCAGCATAGAACCGTGCCCTATCCTGATCACTCCCTGATATAATCTCGAGCTTCAATCATTTATTACATATCACGCAAGAAATCCCTCGATGCATCAAGCTCGATATCCTTAAGACCAACATCAATAGGTGCCCTGGGTTGATACCCATACATAAGCATGAACGGACTAAAACCAATAGCCATATATTTAAACCTGTTATAGGCAAATTCCATCATTGGAAGATATTTTTCCCAATTTGATGCTTTTCCAGAGACTATGCACGAAGCATATCCTCTACAATCTAATTCATACGCTCTGTTTGCCCATCAGAGTGTGGATGATCAAAGGAGCTCGTACCCAAAGTAGTTTCCTCGTTTGTAAACCATTCAAAACAAAGTAGGAAAACATGGCATTATAACAGCAAGAACCAGGTATCCATCGGTGGCCCGATGTACCCCACATCTGCTCATGGAATTATCAGCATCCTGAGTTACCCATATCAACATAGATAGTCATCAATGTCTCAATGAGTCACATATGTCCATCCGTAAACCATCAGGTTGACTGTATGAATCACCTAAAGTACGGAACTAGAGAAAGAAATGCCAACAAAGGAAAAATCCAAATTTCCTTAATCCGAACCCAACAAGATAAACTCGTTGAACTCTAAAGAATGAGATTTCAACAAGTGAAAGTGCCGACGAGATTACACTCATCAATACATGCAAGCTATAGATAAAAGAAGCTTATATAGAGAATGCCCACACAATAACTTTAAATAATTTCAGAAAATGAGGTTGTCTTTGAATGTTGAGGTCAACATGCTAAGTGATGTAAGCAAAGCAACAATCTTGAGCCCAAATTATCCCATAAGATAATATATGTGAGGGATCTCTAGCGTCCCATACCACCATGATACCACCCATACATACCTTATTAATTTGAAACTCCCTAGTATGCTATCTAGGAAATATGAATAAAATCTTATATGAAAGATATAAGATGGCCTTATCCCAAACTTTCACAGACTAAAACATGTCTCTATATTCTTAAGACGACATCAAGGAATAACTCTTTCCGAGTACATCATTAGAAAATAATTTTGAATTATTGGCGCCTTTCTAATGATAACTACCCAATAAACACACTAAAGCTAGGGTAGAAAAATAACTCACCTAGATACATAAGCAACTAGGTATCCAAGTTGGAATATGTATAAGAGTACAAGCAATATACTCCAAAATTCTGTGCAAAAAATGAAGGCAAATACTACCCTCAAAGCACATGAAATTATCCAAAAGATCAAAAGACCAAACCTATCTTATGGCATTCCAAACCTATATTTTTCTAGAAAATTTTTAGCAATTAGATTTGCCAAAAATACCATTGATATTTTAAAAATATCAATTCAGAGGATTTTTTAAAATAATTTCTAGAATATTCCTAATTTTTATTGAGAATCCCATCGTTCACGAAATTTCTAATTCCGCCCGACAATTCTGAAATCCAATGAAAAGAATTGTCGGTCACGAGTGCCCAAATGGACACACCACATGCCAAACACCAACCCCACATTTTCTAGAAATTTAAAATAACCTTTGTCTAATTTTTCACTAATTTTCAAGAAATTTTTTAAAAATTTTAATTTACCCCGAACGCATTAGAATACGAACGGTCAAAAAATTTCGGAATCCCAATGGTTTTCTCGGAATACGGAAAGCCAACAGTTTCAGGAAAATGAAAAGACAAAAAAAAATCAAAATATGAAAGGTCAAAAGTTTCCGGAATCCGAAAGATCAAAAGATTTTCTGGAATTCGGAAAGCCAAAAGGTTTTTCGGGAATGCGGAAAGCCAAGAGGTTTTAAGAAGAAAAAATCCAAAAAATTTAGAGATTTTTTTTCTCAAAATTTCTTACTTTCTCCTTTGTTTTTCAAGCTTTTTCACAAGCTTTGATCACAAGCTTTGAAAAGCTTTTTTTAAATAAATAAAAAACTATTTTTTTAAATAAAAAATGTAAATTTAAATTAAAGCTTTATTAAGCTTTAAAGCTTCTAAAAAAAATTTTATGGGGGGTGGCATTTTTTCACTGCCCACTTGTAGCAGCGAACCCCCCTCCCCCTCCCTCCCCCCAACGGCGCGTTTGAACTAAGTGAGGAGGAGATGCCTCTCTCCTCACTCCTCTCTCCTCCCCTTCTTCTCCAAATCAACTCTCTCACCACCCCATCTTCTCTTCTCTGTTAATCAAAGAAGAAGATTAACACTTAATTAATATTTGATTAATTATAATTAAAAATTAATTATGATTAATAGTTAATAAAAACGTGCCTATTAAGAGGCATTCACACGTGGGAGAGGAAAAAAGAAGGAAAATTCAAAATTGAGAGATAAAGAGGGTCTCACGCACACGGGAGACCATTCCATGCATCAACATGTTGCCCCCCCTACTGCATTTCGGCAGAAATTTGATAGCGTACCCACGAGAAAACTCGCAAAAATGTATAACAAATACATTTTTAACCATTAAAATGCTCAAAAAATTTCTTAAAAATTAGAAAAAATTTCTTGAAAATTGTAGAAATTCAAGGAATTCATTCTACCAAAAATATCCATGATAAAATATATGGTATTTTGGTAAAAATTTTCATTAGTACTTATTTTAAACCACAAAAAATAGGAAACAATAGCATTAAACTCACAGAATTTTCCCGCAACATTGATTCGTCCATTGAATAGAAGAAACATGCGTTCCAACCACCATATCGACGATCCACATGCAAATCATCAACGCAAATCAATAAAATAATATTTTTATTTAGTAAATATTAAAATTTACTTCAAAAAATACCAAAAATAAGAAAGAAAAAATAACAATAATTAACTAGAGATTGCTCTGATACCACTGTTAAAACCCTAAGATTTTTGTAGATAATTGTTATGCATAAACATGCATAAATCAGGCATAAACTCATCCACTTGACCAATCCCGAGCCCAAGGAACGCACACATGAATTATAATGAAGTACATCATACCTTTACCTTGATGTCCCATACCATCAAGAGGTATAACTCCAATCCATCAGCATATAGCTATAGTGTGAAATGGTAGGTGAGTAGTTATGATCCTCTACACAAGAGAACATAACATAACCTAGCCTCAAGAGATAACATCAAGAGACCATAGCCTAAGCCCCCCTTAAGTGTGCCCCATGCCCTTATTATATAGGAGGGCCCTCAAGTGACTCTTGACTCTCCATCTCCCATGTGTGATCCTTGGATGCTTAACCCTAACCTTAACCCTTAAGGTTAGTCCTAACCATGCTCCACTAGAGCTTGTTTCCATGCTCCCATGCTCACAAGCCTAATGTGGGTTAGCCTCCTAGTATATGCACACATAATGTGCATATAACACATATTCTGCTTCGTTGTTGGATATTATCCCTCTCCCCAAAAATTCTCCTTGATTGAGAAAAGCATCCCCTTGAGGATCACATCCTCTAAATCTGTTGAGATATCAAGCTCGTCTAGTGAGGCGGTGGACACTGTGACCCACCTGGGGGATAGGCCCCCCACACTTACACCACTGGCATGGTTGGTGAGATCTTGGGTGATATGCGGCCAGTGGGATGACAGGCTGTGTGACAGTGTTATATGTACATTATGTGTGGTATGTTATATACACATTATGTGTACATATACTAGGAGGCTAACCCACATTAGGCTTGTGAGAATGGGAGAATGGGAATAAGCTCTAGTGGAGCATGGGTTAGGACTAACCTTAAGGTTTAAGGTTAGGGTCAGGCATCCAAGGGTCACACATGAGGAATGGAAAGTCAAGAGTCACTTGAGGGCCCTCCTATATAATAGGGGCATGGGGCACACTCAAGGGGGACTTGGAGCTTGAGGGCTTGGAGCCTTATGCTATGGTCTCTTATGTAGAGGTCCATATCTACTCACCTACCATTTCACACTATAGCTACATGCTATTGGATTGCATTATACCTCTTGATGGTATGGGACATCAAGGTAGAGGTATGATGTATTTCATTCATTATTCATGTGTGCATCCCTTGGGCTCGGGGGTGGTTGGGTGGTTGAGTTTATGCCTGATTTATGTATGTTTTATGCATAACAATTATCTAGAGAGATCTTAGGGTTTTAACAGTGGTATCAGAGCAATCTCTATTTAATTGTTGTTGATTTTTTTTAGTAAATTTTAATATTTACTAATAAAATGTTATTTTATTGATTTGTGTTGATGAAATGCACATGGATCATCGTTATGGTGATTGGAACGTGTGGTACTTCAATTCAATGGACGAATCGACGTTGCGGGGGAATACCGTGAGTTAATGCTATTTTTCTCTATTTTTTATGGTTAAAATCGAGCATTAATGGAATTTTTTGCAAAAATACCATAAAGTTTATGGTGGATATTTTTGTAGGATGGATTCCCTAAATTTCTAGAATTTTTAGAAAATTTTTTCTAATTTTTTAGGAATTTTTTGAGCATTTTTATGATTAAAAATGTATTTTTATACATTTTTGCGGGTTTTTTTCCGCGGGAATGCGATCAAATTTCTGTCAATTTCTACTGAAAATTCAGTAGGGGACAGTGTCTTGATGCATGAATTGCTCTCCCGTGTGCGTGGGACTCTCTCCGTCTCTCAAATCTGATTTTTCCTTCTCTTTTCCGTGAGAAAATCTCTTTAAAATGATTTTTTAAAACATTAATCATAATTAATGATAATTATGATTAAGATATGTTTAATTAAAAACTTAATCATAGATTTTGTTAATCTTTGATTAACAGAGGAGTAGAGAAGAGAGGGAGATGTTGGAGTGGGTATGAAGAGGATAGAGAGAAGAGAAGAGAGAGGAGAGGATAATGCTACCTCCTCCTCTCTGGTTTTTGCACGCAGCAGCCGGCGGCCAAAAGTCGCCCCCCCCTCTATAAATTTTTTTTAAAAGCTTTAAGTTAAAAGCTTTATAAATTTTTTTGAGGAAAAAAAAACTTTTCTTTAGAAAAAGATATATTTTTCAAGATATTTCATTTGGAAAAGCTTGGAAAAAAAAGCCAGAAAATGTGAAATTTGAGATAAAAATCTCTGAAAATTTCCTGAAAATTTCTTTCTGAAAATTTTTGGCTTTTCATCTTCCGGAAAACCTTTGGCTTTCCGTTTTCTCGAAACCTTTTGGCTTTCCGAATTCCGAAAAAACTTTTGACCTTCCGTATTCCGGAAACCTTTGACCTTTCACATTCCGATTTTTTTTGTCTTTTCATTTTTCAAAACTTTTGGCTTTCCGTATTCCGGGAAAACCGTTGGAATTCCGAAATTTTTTGACCGTTCGTATTCTAAATGTGTTCGGGGTTGATTAAAAATTTCAAAAAAATTCCTGAAAATTAGAGGAAAATTAGACAAAGGTTATTTTAAATTTTGGAAAAATGTGGGGTTGGTGTTTGGCATGTGGTGTGTCCATTCGGGCGCCCATGACCATTCAAATTCCTTTAAAATTATATTTTTTGACCCAAAAAATTAGAAAAATCCATTAAAATTAAAAATTTTCATTGGATTTGAGAATTGTCGGGCGGAATTGAAAATTTCGTGAACGATGGGATTCTCAGGGAAAATTAGGAATATTCTAGATATTATATTTGGAAATCCTAAAAATTGGTATTTTTAAAATATCAATGGTATTTTGGCAAATTAAATTGCTAAAATTTTTTTGGAAAAATATAGGTTTGGAATGCCATGAGATAGGTTTGGTGGAATTCAAAATTATTATATTTTGAGGCCCTAGAAAATTAGGGAAAATTAGAAAAAAATCATGATAATTCTTTTTCTCGAGAATTTAATATTTTCGAGGGTTATTTAATGTTGAAGTTGTTACCATATTATAGTAGTGATGTGTGTGAACACACTTAGGACCGCCGGGGCACTTTTTCCCTCACTAGGAGGTTTTTTCCCCCGTGCATTGTATATACGCCCATTATCTTCTAGGGCTTGTTATCTTTCATTTTTGGCACTCATAATACACTACTGTGTTGTGCTCAAGCTTCCTCATCTTCTTGAAGTTGTGTGTGCATTCCTGCAACCCTAATTCCAACAATTGGTATCAGAGCAGGCTTCCTCCTCCCGGGCAGCATCACCGGCACCTGCCGCTTCATCTCCTCCGATTGCGACGAGGTTTCACGAGCGACTGCAGGTCATTTCAGAATTTTGATCTGAGGTCATTTCGCCCTCCGTTTTTGCATTCCAAGTACTGCGCAGGCAAAATCGTCCTACTGTGCAGATTTTCTGTCAAAATTAAAATCTGCAGGACAGGTGCCCATTCGTCTGTTTTGGGCTGTGCTACATAGCACAGGTCGATTTTATACAGGTTTTCCTCTTACAGACAGCATTTACATCTAGTAGTACAGTCATTGGCCATGGCTGACAACAATGATGTATTCCGCATGTTGGCTGCTGAGGATAAGTTGGATGGCACCAACTATCCATTGTGGGCATATATGATGCGACATGTATTGGTAGCAAAGGGGTTATGGAACATTGTGCAGGGTATTGATGCACGTCCTATTGTGGCTGGGAATGCTGCAAACACATCAGAAACAGGTACTGTTGATGATGGTGCAGGCACAAGTGCTGTAGCAGCTGTTCGAGAACCACCACTTTCAGCAGAGCAGATTCGTTGGGATGGTAGAGATGCGCAGGCTCATGCCTTGATTGCGCTGTCTGTCAAACGTACCATTATCCCACATATTCGCTCCTGCAGGACTTCTAAGGATGCTTGGGATGTACTTGCCACATTGTATCAGGCAAGAAATGAGGCTCGTGTTGCTTATCTCCGAAAACAGTTGGAGAGTGAGCATATGAACGAAGGTGATTCTATGGATACCTTTTTGACAAAGATCAAGGATTTCAAAGAGCAGCTCATTTCTGCAGATGAAATCCTGTCAGACAGTTCACTTGTGCAGACTGTTTTGAATGGTCTACCAGATTCTTATCAGGGTTTTGCTTCCACTCTTCGCTTGATGATGAAAGGCAATCCCAATGCCTTATCATTTGAGGAGTTAGTTTCTGTTTTGCTGCAAGAAGACCAGTCAAGGCAAAACAGGAATATTATGCGTGTCGCAGATCAAGCTTTCGTTGCTAGTCAGAGAAGCGGGAAAGGTAAAGCTGGCTTTTCTTCTAGTAAGCAGAAATCTGCAAATGCTGCGCAACCAAAGAAGGAAGACAAAGATGAGAAGAAGGGTGACAAACAGAAGACATTTTGCAAGTACTGTAAGGGAAATGATCATGTCATCAAAGCGTGTCCTAAGCTGGCTGCGAAAGAGGCTAAGAAGAAAGAGGCTGGTATGGCTGTTGCAGATGCCTCTCCTTCTAACAATGAATCTGCTAATGTTGTGCTAGATACAGAATGGGCATTCAATGCGCAGTGCAGTTATGACCCATCTTTGCATGACACATGTATGTCTGCAGTAGATTCAGATGTATGGTACTTTGACAGTGGTGCCACTAAGCATATCACCTCGCAGCGCAGTTTATTCACTTTCCTTGAGTCTGCTCCCACAGGGAATACTGTCACTTGTGCCAATAACTCCTCTTATCCCGTTAAAGGAGTTGGACAGATTGTGCTGAATGTTGCAAATGGCAACACCTTTACACTTTTTGATGCATTGTATGTGCCAGGGATCAAAAAGAATCTGCTGTCAGTCTCCGCATTTGCCAAAACAGGTTTGGTTGTAAAATTTGTGGATGACAGATGTACTGTTCATGATCTCTCTTGTGGTGACATCATTGTAGCATCTGGTTCACTATGTCGAGGGCTGTATAAGCTCAATATGGATGGCAAATGTGTAGAGGATTCAGCATGTGCTATTATGGATACGCAGGCTATTTCAAATGCAAAACTGTGGCATGCACGTTTTGGTCATCTGAATTTTGCAAGTTTGCTGCGCCTGCAGAAATCTGAAATGGTGTCTTCTTTGCCTAAGCTTGAGGCACCTGTCAAGCATGTTTGTGAGGGCTGCATATTGGGTAAAATGCAGCGTGCTTCCTTTCCCAAAGATGGATCAGTGAGAGCTGAACGCAGATTGCAGCTTGTTCACAGTGATGTTTGTGGTCCCATGCAAACTCCATCATTTGGAAACTACCTTTACTTCGTGACTTTCATTGATGATTTTACCAGGCATGCATGGGTATATCCTTTGAAGGCAAAGTCCGAAGTGTTTTTGTGCTTCAAACAGTTTTTGGTTATGGCTGAAAATGTGTCAGAAAGTAAGATGGGCACCCTCCGTTCAGATCGAGGGGGGGAGTATATGTCTTCAGAATTTAATGCATTTCTGGCTGAGCGTGGGATAAAACACCAATGTACAGTGCCGTATACACCACAGCAAAATGGTGTGGCTGAGAGAAAAAACAGGTCTCTCATGGAAATGGCAAGATGTATGGTTAAGAGTCAAAGTCTACCACATGGTTTTTGGCTTGAGGCTGTCATGTGTGCCACTTATGTACTAAACAGGTGTCCCACCAAAGCATTACAGGTTGTCACTCCATATGAGGCTTGGCATGGCCGCAAGCCATCTGTTGGCCATTTACGTGTTTTTGGTTGCCTGGCATATGCATTAGTGCCTGTGCAACATCGCAGAAAATTGGATGACAAAGCTGTCAAATGTATTTTTGTTGGATATAGTGCTGAGAGCAAAGGCTATCGTTTGTATCATCCACAGACAAAGCGCATTTTGGTTAGCCGTGATGTTGTATTTGTGGAAGATGCAGTTCAGCCCTTGGTTTCATGTACTAAGGAGACAGATATCAGCTCACGTGATGTCTATGATACATTGTTGCCTCTTTTCAGTGGTGCACAGTCAAGTGCAATACCTCATGAGGCAGTTTTTCAGCCTATGCAGGTTTTAAATGATGGCACAGATCAGCCTATATCTGATGCAGATGTGCATGATGCACTTGAGGATGAGAGACAAGAGATTGAGGGCTCTAGGAATATGCCTAGATGGCTGGTGCAGACTTTGCGTGACAGCAAGTTGGATGCCCCTTTGTCTAGTCGCACTCGTTCTGGCTCTCATGGTGCATCTTATGCGTCAGATTGTTATGCATTGGCTGTTTCTAGTATGTGCGATGAAAGTGAGCCTGTTTTATTTGATGAGGCACAAAGTTCAGAAAATTGGATGGCTGCTATGCAAGCAGAATACGATGCTATTATGAAGAATGGTACATGGTCTTTATGTGACTTGCCCCCTGGCAAGAAGGCCATTGGCACTAAGTGGGTATACAAATTGAAGCGTAAGCCTGATGGCACAGTGGATCGCCATAAGGCTAGGCTTGTTGCAAAAGGTTATGCTCAAGAGAAGGGCATTGATTTTGATGAGACTTTTGCTCCCACATGTCGTATGACCACTGTTCGTAGCATCTGTGCATTAGCAGCTCATAATGGTTGGAATGTACATCAGCTGGACATAAAGACTGCGTTCTTAAATGGAGATTTGCATGAGGAGGTGTATGTATCGCAGCCTCGTGGTTTTGTTCAAAGAGGGCAGGAAGACAAAGTGTGCAGGTTAAAAAAGGCTTTATATGGTTTAAAGCAAGCTCCACGAGCTTGGTATGAAAAAATACATGCATATTTGACTGCACATGGGTTTCAGAATAGTCCAATAGAAAGCACTTTGTATGCTAAACGTGTGGATGGTGTACATCTAATCATTGCTCTCTATGTCGATGACATGCTGCTCACAGGACCAAATGAGAGTCATATTGCTGATTTTAAGGCTGATTTGAATGCCTCTTTTGAGATGTCAGATTTGGGGCATTTGCATCATTATTTGGGGATACAATTTAAGCAGTGTGATGGAGGTATTGCTTTGTGTCAGACAAAGTATATTGAAACATTGTTGCGGAGATTTGGCCTTGAAGACTGCAAGCCTACTGCAAGCCTACTACTACTGCAGTGAAGCGTATCTTTCGCTATTTGAGTGGTACTCGGCATCTTGGGTTGTTTTATCCCAAGGGGGGATCATTGCCGCCAGATTTACATGCTTTTTCAGATTCTGACTGGGCTGGTTGTTATGACACACGCGTGTCCACGAGTGGTTTTTGCTTCATGCTTGGAAGCTCATGCATATCATGGTTGAGCAAGAAGCAGCCTACTGTGGCCACTTCTAGTTGTGAAGCTGAGTACAGGGCAGCTTTCACAGCTACGGTTGAGTGTGTGTGGCTCAGACGCCTTATGGCTGATTTGGGTGTTGGGCAGCCATCTGCCACCACCATCTTCACTGACAGTCAGAGCGCATTGGCAGTTGCGCGGAACCCAGTGTTCCATGCTCGTACGAAGCACATTGAGGTGCACTACCATTATGTCAGGGAGAGACTCTCTGCAGGAGAGATCAGTTTGGCTTATGTGCCAACACAGGATAACCTTGCAGACCTTTTCACAAAGGCTCTGCCTCGTGAGAAGTTCGAAGCTTTTCGCAAAGCTTTGGGCTTACTCCCTTTTGTGGATTCGTCCACATAGCTAGACACTTCCCTATACATGAGTGCTAGCTCTTGTTCACCGCATCACTCCAGGGGGGATTTGTTACCATATTATAGTAGTGATGTGTGTGAACACACTTAGGACCGCCGGGGCACTTTTTCCCTCACTAGGAGGTTTTTTCCCCCGTGCATTGTATATACGCCCATTATCTTCTAGGGCTTGTTATCTTTCATTTTTGGCACTCATAATACACTACTGTGTTGTGCTCAAGCTTCCTCATCTTCTTGAAGTTGTGTGTGCATTCCTGCAACCCTAATTCCAACAGAAGTACGTTTTCTTGTGCTGACATTAGATAGATGCGTGTTATTCGCATATTATTAATACGATTATATCTCGTATTAATGGATATTTATGTTTGGATTAATTCTAAACGATGTATTCATGATTTTTTACCATTGTTTAGCCATTCTTTTTGGACATGTTCCTTAATTTCTTTTGATGGCTATAATTTTCGTTCAAAGTGTGTTTCACCTTTGACACTTTTCCATGATAATTTATTTTGCACTTATTAAAGTGTGGATTGTGCTTAATTTCTTAAGCCTAAGACAAAGTCTATCATGGGTTAGTTGATCGATTTATTTTGGTGGATTTTTATTGGATGTTTTCCAAGTTTTATGGACTCATCAGGTTCTGCCTAGATCACTTGTATCTAGGGGTTTTTTATTAAGTGCTACATACGTGTTTCACTTTCTTACTTTGGAGTTTTATTTGAACAACACAATGTTCATATACTCCAGATTGATGAGTTGGCCACCAATTTTAATGCTTCTTTTGGCATGATTTATGTCCATTAGATGGTATGCATTGATTTTTATGATCAACTATGGTTTTTATGGATTGGAGGAGCTTCTATGCTTTTATCCATGGATTTATAAGGATCTTTTGATCTTTTGAATATTTACATGTGCTTGAAGGTAGCATTTGCCTGCACATAATTTTGGAGTATATTTCTTATACTCTTGTATATATTCCAACTCGGATACCTAGTTGCTTATGTATCTAGGTGAGTTATTTTTCTACCCTAACTTTATGGTGTTTTGGGTAGTTATCATTAGAAAGGCGCCAATAATTCAATTTCTTTTCTAATGATGTACTCAAAAGGATTTACTCCTTGATGTAGTCTCAAGTATATAGAGACAGGTTTAGTATGTGAAAGTCTGGATAAGGCCATCTTATTCCTTTTATACAGGATTTTATTCATATTTTCCTAGACGGCATACTAGGGAGTTTCAAATTGTTAAGGTATGTATGGGTGGTATCATGGTGGTATGGGACGCTAGTGATCCCTCACATATATTATCTTATGGGATAATTTGGACTCAAGATTGTTGCTTTGCTTACATCACTTAGCATGTTGACCTCAACATTCAAAGACAATCTTATTTTCTAAATTCACTAGAAGGCATTCTTTAGATAAACTTCTTTTATCTATAACCTACATGTTTTGATGAGGAAAATCTCGTCGGCATTTTCACTTGTTGAAATCTCTTTCTTTAGAGTTCAAACAAGTTTATCTTGTTGTGTTCGAATAAGGAAATTTGGATTCTTCCTTTGTTGGCATTTCTTTCTCTAGTTCCGTACTTTAGGTGATTTACACAATCAACCTGATAGGTTTACGGATGGATATATGTGACTCATCGAGACGTTGATGACTCTCTATGTTGATATGGATAACTCGAGACGTTGATTATTCCATATGCAGATGTGGATATGTCGGGGCGCCGATGAATCCCTGGTTTCTGCTGTTATAATGCCATGTTTTCCTACTTTATTCTGAATGGTTTACAACGAGGAAGTTACTTTGAATGTGAATTGTTCTAATCATCCGCAGTAGTCTGATGGGCAAACAGAGTGTATGAATCAGATTATAGTGTATATGCTTTGTGCATATGTCTCTAGAAAATCATCATATTGGGAAATATCTTCCAATGATGGAATTTGCCTATAACAGTTCTAAATTTACGGCTATTATTTTTTAGTCCGTGCATACTTATGTATGGGTATTAACCCAGGGCACCTATTGATGTCAGTCTTAAGGACATCGAGCTTGATGCATCGAGGGATTTCTTGCGAGATATGCAGGAAATTCTGACCGAAGCTCGGGATTCTATCAGGAGTGCTCATGATAGGGCACGGTTTTATGCTGACAGGGGACGCTCATCTCGGTCTTTTGAACCAAGAGCGTTGGTTTATTTTAATGTTCCTAAAGATTTTCAGACTTTGTCAATGGAAAAATACTCGAATTTATCTCCTAGATATTGTGGTCCATTTCGAGTTATATATCGGATTAGCACGGTTGCGTATGAACTAAAACTATCTCCAATTGTTAGAGTTCATCCAGTCTTTCATATCGATAGATCGAAAGGGAAACTGGGAGGTGAGGATGACACAGTCACTCCTCAAGAACTCGTTGAAGTCGATGAATTATCCTATGTTCCACATGAACCTGATAAGGTACTTGAATTCAGGGAAAGGAAACTTTGTAGTTGACTAATCCCTGAGGTTAAAATAAGGTGGAAAGATAGGGAAATTGAGAATTCGACTTGGGAGTCGGTTGAGATTGTTCAACGCAGTTCTCCTTCTTTTCATTGCAAGAGTGCAATGTTTTGAGAGAGGGAAAGTATGTTATATGTACATTATGTGTGGTATGTTATATACACATTATGTGTACATATACTAGGAGGCTAACCCACATTAGGCTTGTGAGCATGGGAGCATGGGAATAAGCTCTAGTGGAGCATGGGTTAGGACTAACCTTAAGGTTTAAGGTTAGGGTCAGGCATCCAAGGGTCACACATGAGGAATGGAAAGTCAAGAGTCACTTGAGGGCCCTCCTATATAATAGGGGCATGGGGCACACTCAAGGGGGACTTGGAGCTTGAGGGCTTGGAGGCTTATGCTATGGTCTCTTGTGTAGAGGTCCATATCTACTCACCTACCATTTCACACTATAGCTACATGCTATTGGATTGCATTATACCTCTTGATGGTATGGGACATCAAGGTAGAGGTATGATGTATTTTATTCATTATTCATGTGTGCATCCCTTGGGCTCGGGGGTGGTTGGGTGGTTGAGTTTATGCCTGATTTATGTATGTTTTATGCATAACAATTATCTAGAGAGATCTTAGGGTTTTAACAGACAGCCATTCTAGAGACTGGCATAGTTATAGCGCCAGCTCATTTAGTTGGGTTCACACTATAGAGAACCCTTGTATGTATTTGGTTGAGTATCTTTCATATTGTGTGTACTCTTATCTTGTATATGGTGTGTTGAGTGTTGAGTGAAGAAGAAGAAGATTTTCAGCCTCTCACCTTGTGTGTTCTCTATTAGGGTTTTGTGATTGAGTGTGTGTGTGCTTGTTTGCAAGAGCTCAAGCTCTCTTCCCCCCTGCATCTTTTCATGGTATCAGAGCCAAGTTCGTGCTAAGGTCTGAGATACAAGTAAGAGAACCACAGGAAGCAGTACAAGGGTAAGAGCTTCAACTACTCTTCCCTATTTGTGTTGGTGACTACACCCTTGTCGCTCGGGAGCTCTACGGGAGGCACAGACAAACGATCTCTGATTGAGGAGCTTTCTTCGCGGGAGTAAAGCTATAGGACAACTATACTGTCCTATCGAACGAAATTTTTCGGGCAGAAAATGCGTTTCGGGCGCGTCTGGACCTCCGTTTTTTAGAAAGCAGGCGATTTCGAGCACTGCAGGTAAGTCATCGATTCTCTACAGAACTCTGTTTTAAGAACTGCAGGAAGACAGATTGGCTGTGCAGACACTGTGGGTGCTACAAAGAGGTCAATAGTTGCCATTGGGTGTATGTATGCATATTGAAGTCACTAGTTGTGACATTTGAGAGTACTTCTCTAATGAGTTCTCTGAATTTTTAAAGAAGAATGGTATTCGGAGATAGTTTACATGCCGATACACTCCGCAGCAAAATGGAGTTGCTGAGCGGAAAAACAGGCACATTGCTGAGATTGCGCGAGCATTGATGGAAGAGAAGAATATACCGCATAGCTATTGGGCTGAGACTGTTTCTGCAGCAGTATACATCATGAACAGGACTCCAACTGCAGCCATACATGATGTAACTCTAGAGGAGAGCTTTACTGGCAGAAAACCTGATTTGTCTCATCTGAAAGTTTTTTGATGCATTGCATATGTGCATGTGCCAGATGAGCTGAGAACTAAGCTGGATTCAAAAGCTGAAAAATGTGTTCTTATTGGATATTCCCTTGAGCAAAAGGGATACAGGTGTTATAACCCTGCTACACGTGAGTTGAGGTTAAGCAGGGATGTTGTCTTTGATGAGATGAGCAGCTGGTATGCTGCTGAAAAAGAAGCTGTTGGGGCTGATGTGAGTGGAAGTGTGGTTGCACAGAATGCAGGTCAGCAATCACAGTCTTTGAGTGGACCAGGAGAGTCCTCGTCTAGTGGGTCTGTTGTTGATAGACCATGGAGTGGAAAGCTGCATCATAATTCCAGTCCTGCAAATGTGATTAGTACATCACGTAAAGGAAAAGAGAAAGTGGTTGAGCCCCTTGGTATGCCTGACATTTCTACAGGGCATTCTCATGTTGATGGAGAGTCTAGTGGCTCAGATATGAACCTTGATGAGGAGCTTGGGATCCCAGCTACTATGAGAACACCTGGTGTAAAGAAGGCTATGGAAGCCATGAATGAAAAGCTGCGAAGATCTGGGAGAGTGAAAAACCCTGTGCAGAGGTTTACCTATGATGGTTATGTGGCACATCACTATGCATATATGGCAAAGGTTGTGCAGGTTGTAGAGCCCACATGCATTGATGAGGCTGTTAGAAATGTGTGTTGGGAGAAAGCTATGGATGAGGAGATGGATGCACTATATGGAAATAAAACTTGGGATTTAGTGCAATTGCCTGAAGGCAAGAAAGCCATTGGATGCAAGTGGGTGTACAAAGTAAAACATAACAGTGATGGAAGCATAAACAGGTATAAGGCTAGGTTGGTAGCCAAAGGATATGTGTAGACATATGGCATTGATTATGAGGAAACTTTCAGCCCAGTTGCCAAGATGGCAACAGTGAGGGTTGTGATAGCAATGGCTGCGTCAAAGCAATGGTCCTCATATCAGATGGATGTAAAGAATGCATTCTTGCATGGGGATTTGCAAGAAGAGGTGTATATGTTGCAGCCACCTAGTTATGAGGATGTGAGTCACCCCGAGCATGTTTGCAGGTTGAAGAAAGCCTTATATGGCTTAAAACAAGCACCAAGAGCATGGTCTGACAAGATTTCTGAATATCTTGTCACTATTGGCTTTCATGTAGCCAATGCAGATTTCTTGCTGTATGTAAGACATGGTGATAGAGGGGTTGTGCTTGTTGTCATCTATGTAGATGACTTGATCATTACAGGGGACCATGATGCAGAGATCTTTGATGTAAAGATCTTGCTTAGACAGAAGGTCAAGATGAAGGATCTGGGGGAGCTCAGATATTTCTTGGGCATTGAGGTGATTAGGTCACCACATGGTATTGGATTACTGCAGAGACAATATGGCTTCGACATGTTGTCCAAGTATGGTATGACAGGCTGTAAGCCTATTTCCGTGCCATTGGATCAGAATGGCAAGTTGAGTGCAGATTTAGGAGAGATTTTGGAGGATCCTACTATGTATAGGCGCATAGTAGGAAGTTTGATCTACATGACGATCACCAGACCAGATTTGAGCTATGCTGTTAGGTTGGTGAGTCAGTTTATGCAGGTTCCACGGAAACCGCATTTGGATGCATTGAGACGCATATTGAGGTATGTGAGGTCTACTTTGCATTGTGGACTATTCTATGAGACTAGGACAGAGATATGTGTACATGGGTACACAGATGCTGATTGGGCTGGTAATATCTCAGATAGAAGATCTACTAGTGGCTTCATGTTTTCTTTGGGGAGTGCTGCTGTGACTTGGAGCAGCAAGAAGCAGCCTACGGTTGCTCTATCTAGTACAGAGGCAGAGTACAGAGGAGCTGCTATGACAGCATGTGAGGTAGCTTGGTTGAGAAAGCTACTTGCAAATTTGGGTCTATCAATAGACAAGTTGTCATTTTCTGTGACAACATTAGTAGTATACAGTTGGCCAGGAACCCAGTTTTTCATGCTTGCACGAAGCATATAGAGGTCCACTACCATTTTATTAGAGAGAAGGTCTTGGCAGGAGACCTTGACCTTGTTTATGTCAGCACACAGGATCAGGTAGCTGACATCTTCACCAAAGCATTGGGTACAGAGAAGCTCCGCAGATTCAGGGCTTCACTTGGTGTACATGAGATGGAGTTGAGCTCGAGGGGGAGTGTTGAGATATCGAGCTCGTCTAGTGAGGTGGTGGACACTGATGACCCGCCTGGGGGATAGGCCCCACACTTACACCACTGGCATGGTTGGTGAGATCTTGGGTGATATGTGGCCAGTGGGATGATAGGCTGTGTGACAGCCATTCTAGAGACTGGCATAGTTATAGCGCCAGCTCATTTAGTTGGGTTCACACTATAGAGAACCCTTGTATGTATTTGGTTGAGTACCTTTCATATTGTGTGTACTCTTATCTTGTATATGGTGTGTTGAGTGAAGAAGAAGAAGATTTTCAGCCTCTCACCTTGTGTGTTCTCTATTAGGGTTTTGTGAGTGTGTGTGTGCTTGCAAGAGCTCAAGCTCTCTTCCCCCCTGCATCTTTTCAAAATCTACCTGTGGAAGGATTAAGGGGGGCTCTTTTGGCTTCAGTGTGAGCTTTTTCTCATGACACCTATCTGTGAGGATATCAACCAAGCATGCCCTAGTGCTATCTTCAACAATAAAACTGTAGTCATAATCCTGAATCTGAACTACCCACTTTGCTATCCTGGCAAAAGTGTCCATGTGCTACAGTACATAAGGGAAAGTTGGCTCTACATTGATCACCACAAACTGCCTAGGCAAGAGATAGGGGCAAAACCTCTCGAAAGAAAAAAATTAAGGCCAAGACCATTTGTTCTATTATTGTGTACCCTTTCTCAGCAAGAGTCATTATCAAACTAACGAAATACACATGCTTCATAAATGAGGTGTGGGGGTCTTTCTACATAAGCATAGCTCCTAGTGTATCTATCCTAACAGTAGGATTAACATAAAATGTGTCATCCCATCTAGGTAGTGAAATGGTGTGCAAAGATCTGAGAACATTTTTTACCTCCTAGAAGGACATTTCATCCTCTTCTCCCCATGTAAAAGCACTCTGATATGTCAACTATTATAATGGAAATACTACTTGTGAGAGGAGATGTATGAACCTACTCATGTACCTGACCTTCTGCATGAAAGAGTGGTTGACGGTAATGGGAGGGCTACAAGAGCTTGAACTTTTTCTGGATCCGCCTCAATGCTTGTCTTTGAAATGACATGGCCCATGAGAACTTGGGGGTTCACCTAAAAGTATGTAAGTGTAGCATGTGAGTTCATCAAGAGGGGTATATTAATTCAAAAAAGTTATAGAATTACATTTCCAAGAGGGGTTTTTAAAACCAATTTTGGAAAAGAAACCGTAAGTTTATGAAGAAAAAGGGGTCATTTTATTTTAAGTGGTGTGTGAAAGGGTGATCATGTATGTAAGTGAAAAAAGGGGGAATAATGTGTAACTAATTAATATGTTAATCACAAGTATAGTTTTCTCCCTAATCTTGGCTATGGCGGCTTCTTCCACTTGAGAAGAAGAGTGTGCCCTCCTCTATTGAGTGCAACCATGCAAACTCTGGGCAATGAGTGTTCTACTTTCTTATAGTGATATTAGAGCTTTGCTATGATCCCTTAATTATTAAAATTACCCAAATTTTAATAATTAAAATCTTGGCTATGGTGGCTTCTTCCACTTGAGAAGAAGAGTGTGCCCTCCTCTACTGAGTGCAACCATGCAAACTTTGGGCAATGAGCGTTCTACTTTCTTATAAGTGATATTAGAGCTTTGCTATGATCCCTTAATTATTAAAATTACCCAAATTTTTGACTCCTATGTTTTGACAATTTCAACCCTCTTTGAAGCTCCCAAACCATAGAAATCAACACTATTATGCTTGAATATCTTCATGTAGGGTACATAGGGAAACCAAGGCTTTACCTCTTACTTCAATGGCATCTCCTTCTCCCTCAAAAACCTAAAAACAAAGGTGGCAAAACTTACAGCACATGCAGTGATTTTCGTGAGCTTCCATGCTCATGGAGTTCCTTAGATCATGGATAGGCCACATTAAAGCTCATTTTAACTTATCTAACCTATGGAATGGTGAAAATAAGTTACATTGAGAATCTAAAGCACCACCTTCTACTCTAACAAGCAAACGGAAAGGGAAACGGTTGTCCATGTTTTTCCATCAAGTAGATGGAGCTTCATCAACTATTGCAAGCATCAAGGCTTCCTTATTTTGCCATTGGGGTGAGTGTCTTCATCAATTTCATGCAAAACTTGGTTGAATCCTCATGCCTATGACATGATTTGGGGCTTTCTCAAAGAAACCCTAATTTCCATGATATTGGCCATTTACACATATGCTATTGGCCATGCCTATGAGTTATATGGAATGCCTTAATGGTGTCATAATGCACGCGTATGCACTCATACTTGGCATTGAGCAAACCCTAGCTATATAACTTGTGGGATAATATTTTCATGCCATTTGATAACATTTGGATGTCATACATAACCTCTCGTATGACATTTCATGTCATTCATGGCCACTCACATGCCATTTGAGTGATATCATTGAGACCATCAGATGCTACTTGATTACTATTTTGATCATTTATCATCATTTTGGTGTAAACATGAGCCATTACATGGATAATATGGCCATCCACATACATGGTGGTTGAGATTAATGTTATGTGGCTATGTTAGGATGTCTATCTTTCACTAGATTCTAAAGCTGCCAGCCATACCCATGGTTGGTGGAGGATTCAATGCTCCCCACTTGCTCCACTTGAACTCAAACCGCTTCGCAGGCTTCTCTTACACCTCAAGACAATTTTGCCTGTACCACTAATTGTGCTGATTAGCTCTCTATCGCCGCGTCATTGTCTTTTTCCCCAAATCGTCTCTAGATAGTCGTGGTCGTACAACTCATACAGCTTGACCGGTTCAAATCCGCCTAATTCCTATGAGGTGAGGATGCACCAAGATGTGCTCTAGCCTCTCCTAAGAGGGCTTCACAAAAATTGGTGCACTGTCGAAGCCATGGGGAACCCCAATCTTAAGGTTTCCACCCACAAGCTCTTATAATCATAATTAGTGATTAATTAGGGTGGCCATGCCAATGGACACTTTTAAGTGTGGTGTAAAAGGGAGGTCATGTATATAAAGGGGAATAATGATATAACTAATCAATATGCTAATCACAATTATAGCTTCCTCCCTAACGCTTGGCTATGGTGGCTTCTCCCACTTAAGAAGAAGAGTGTGCCCTCCTCTATTGAGTGCAACCATGCAAACACCGATGATTAATGAGTGTTTTACTTTCTGTTAGTGGCATTAGGGGGAATTTGAACGTAAAAAGGGCCCTGTAAGGATCCCTAATTTTAAGGAATTAAGACTAATTTTATTGAGACTCAAGGAGACAAACCTCATAATGACGCCTACTTTTGGCCCTAAAAGTAGGGGATCTCTCTAGTTTTCCCTCTCTAGGATTTTCACTCTAGGATTCTCTTTCTAGCCACTAAAACTCTCGAAACATCATCAATCTCGTCCATATAGGGGCCCCAAAAATATTTTTTATTACAATTCAAAATAATTGTCTCAAAATAACTTTCAATCACATGCACTTTCATTGTGTTTCTGAAGTTCCCTCTAAATTTCATATCAACAGTCATTAAAAGACAATCTTGTTTAATACACTTTCATTGCATTTTTGAAGTTCCCACAAATTCTAAATCAAGTCATTAAAAGACAAGGAAAACTTACGTTTTTTATTTAAAAGTTTAATTTAAATTTAAATTTTCGGATAGGTTAGCAATTTAAAATTTATATTTTATAGCAAACCCACCTAAAAATTATTTTCTTCATTGATTACTATCACATCTCCTCTTTGTCTGACTTAACAACTAAAAGATTCTCTCTCTCTCTCTCTCTCTCTCTCTCTCTCTCTCTCCCCCAAGCCCTTCTCTCATTGTAGTAGGTCTCTCTTTCAAGCTTCTCTTTGAGATCCAAGCTATCTACCATCTTCCATTGTGTCTACTATAGCACTCACAAAAATAACAAACACCTCAAATTCATCACGAGTGAGGAAGGTAGACTTGCATATTCGCATCTTGAATGAATATGCACCTATCAGAAAAGAACGTCTAAATACATAGGAGAAGCAAGAAAGAAGATAGCAGGGTCATTGTAATGTGGATCTTTGGGTTGATGGGTATTTATATCCTAATGATCCTTCTTCAAATTTCTCTCCACCTTTCACAGACCTATCCTCATTTATTCATTTTGTTGGAGAGGGTGAGAATGGGCTCCTTGGATATTGCAAACGCTTGAGTATATGTGATGCATGGAAGGTTCAATTTCTAAACTCACAAATTTATAGCTTGCAAGTCACTTTGAGTAGTGTGCAACAAGATCTTGAAATTGCACAGAATAATATTTTATAGCTATAGAGAGAGGGCAAAGAGAAAGAGGACCACATCCTCAAGTTACAGGATATAATCTCGCGTATGAAGAGCACACCCATGGGAGCCAGAGAGCGAAAGAGGACAATGAACAACATTCAGACACTTGCCATTGGTGGTGGTGCTCTCAAGCAAAGAATTCATGTAGCAAGGTTTGTTTGATTTTTGGTTATAAGTTATTCTTATTAAAGTGTATCTAGTGTTTGATTTTTTTCATTAACTGTTCATTATATAATATTACTGCTATAAGTAATCTTTGTTAGTTCATTACAGGACCTTTCTTAAACATACGTGTGGTGATAATGGTCCTCAAGATATTGGAGATATGTTACGTAGTTGCGTGAGAAAACATGACATTCTTTCTATAGTTTGAGATCCACTCTATAAGAAGGTACGATAGATACTTGCAAATGAGATAATAAAGATATAACTAACATTTTAGGCATTGAGGAAGTTCAGAATGCATGCGATGAAGTGGGCATAAGCACGAAAGGATACCGAGCTCGATTACTACTTCACAAACAAGGCATCACACGAAATATTTTTCCTGCCCCAAGAAGATTAAGATTAGCAAAGAGGACATGCAATGAAGATGTGCAACGTAAGATTGAAGAGTACCACTGCGTCAATGATGTGCTGACCATTAGAGCTTGGGGAAAAAAGCAAGGCAATAATGGTAATATTGTGGTTCCTTTACAACGAGTTCAACAATATATTTGTTGATCTACAACGTCTTCAAAAAGTTATGATCTTATCCTATGGATTACCTAATAATTGTAAGTAACTTTTATCTCTTGCAAAGTAGTTGAAAAAGTCTATGAAAAATCAAAGCTTATTTAATTTTGTTTGTCATGCAAGGTGACAAAGTTAGCTTTGTGTTGAAAATGGATGAGTGTCAAATTGTGAAAGGAAAGAGGATAGAGCGAATGAGTATCACACTCATGAATGAGGCTATGGCGTATGCAAAAAGTTCAGAGTTATCGTCTTTTCTCAGTGAAGACACAGTTGAGGGGAATACTGAGATCAACCAAACTCTTGATAGGGAGAGGATTTGCAAGCTAGACCTTCCCTCATATAGTGTCCAATATGAGAAAGAGATATGGTGGCTTGGGGCATTTGAAGTACCAAAAGAGACACATGAAGTTCTCGCTTGGATGTTTGATAGGATACCCTGGATTACCACTGTCATCAAAGCACAGATTCAGGGAGAAAAACTGGAGGTAGAGGGCAAGGGCACTTATACAGTAGATTGGCATTTGGGGGGTGACCTGAAGACAATAAAGTGCTTGCTTGGGTGTCCAGAAGGTTCCAACACCCCAAATCCTTGTCCGTGGTGCATGAGAATGGTGAGGGAAAACAAACAAAAGTCGGGAAAGAAGAGGATGCTTGAGAATCAAGATATTGAGCATGACCCCATGGACGATGTTGCTGGCAACTAGGTTGGAGGTGTCCTGTCTGCCAACATGCTAGATGTGCCAAACAAGCATTTGAGAGACCTAGAATGGAATCCTATAATTCCATTTGACCTGAAGAATGTCCACTTCTGTATACTGCATACATTCATGCGTGTGTTTGACCGTTTGCTCAAGTGTCACATAGATTATGCATTTACCATGCAAGGCAAAGAGTGACAAGAAGAAGCTCTTCATAAAGTAGAGCAACTACTCAACTCAATTGGGTGCCATGGTGGCAATGTGCAAATTACTGTTAACAAAAAGACCTCTAGCATGAATCACGAGGTTGCACAACAAATGTCCATGAGTGGAAATAAAGCAAGACGTTTTTTGGAGAAGCCAGAAAATGCCAAGGACTCAACCAAGCCTTGGAACTTGTGGAAGGATTTATGCAAATGTACAACATTTGATTGCACCAATTCAAGCCTTGTAATTTTATGTGAGAAGGTTTGGTCAGACTTCAATAAGATGGTGAAACTTTTGACCAAAAGCAGGACAGCCACAAAGGAGCAATAAAAATTTCAAGACGATCTTTCTAATTTTACGAAGTCCATGGTTGATACAAGTCCTTCCTACTGGATATTGAGAAACGAGAATGAATAACTACTGACTCTCTTAATTTTTTGCAGCACATTCTTTATGCTCATCCAAACACCTCAAGATTATGGGCATCCTCCAAACCAACCACTTTCACACCCTTTAAATTGCAATATGTCTTTTTAAGCAACTTGTTGAAATTATTATTCCCAACATGTAATTCATAATGATAAACTATTCATCTCATGGTCATTCTTCCTTATCAAATCAATTTATTCTTTTTCCTATCTATTAATAAACTATTCATCTTTTTGTTCCTTTCCTTCCTCAACCTATTTTACATACTTTTCACGTGTGGAGTGCTAACCATAGTCTTTTTGGATTGATGTGACAACCCTACAGTCCTATTGTACCTCTTTTATCATATCTATCGATTTATTACCAACCAACCTAGTAACAAATGCACATCATCCATCCTACTCAAGTTGGGATTAGCAAATTAAGGTCCCCAAATACACTTAGACAAGCTACATATAAAGGTCAAGGATCCATCTTGGATGCTTGTTAGCCTTGATGATGTGAACTATGAAGGAGTTGAAAAAAACATAGATGGTGGGCTACGGATGAGCCCAATTGCTTGCCATGAGTGGCTGACCGCCTCTATGCAACAAGCGGGTGGTGACGATTTGCAATTTTTTTCTAAGTAGGGTATGGTAGGGTTAACTTACACGATGGTTTTCCCACGACACAGTTTACCTGGGATGTAGGGCAGTAGTGCATTTCTTGTAACTTGGGTGTGTAGTATTACAAATGGGCCAAATTTGACAAAGGTCCTTTTTTTTTTTTGAGTTGGTTGGAAATTCGAAAGAACAACACACACACATGGCTTGCATAGGGAGGACTCAAACCCATGACCTTGGGACTCTCAAGAGTGCTTTCGTTACTACTTCACTAACATGCGAACTTCAAACTTGACCATCTAACACTACTCCTCCCTTAACCGACCCTAATTGCTTCCATGAGCCTTTCATAGAAAAAAACCATCCTTTAGTGAAATTTTCACGACTGAAATTGAGAAAAATCGGTTGTAATTTTGCATAAATTTGAATTTAAAGATTCAAGTTTAGTTGTAAAGCAGGTTAATCTATTCATTTTTTCAATAAAAACAGGTGGAGCTGGAAGGTTTTTTCACTGGTTATAATTTTTTATTATTTTTTGGGGGAGGCGTGGGGAATTTTTTTTCTAAAAGTGCAATATATATAACAACATTAATGTGAGGTCACAAGGGTTTTTAGACCCACTCCACGCGCCCGAAATATAGCAAATCGAATGGGCCACTGCCACGTGGTCTGCGGCTGGGGCTTTTGACAGGAAAACATAGAAAATTTAAAAGAAAATAAATAGACAAACGGTGCTGTGGCCTGCTTCAGTTTCAATGGCGGGTAGAATTCGCGAGTTTCCGATGCACTGCAGCGGCCGTTTTCACCTCAGGTTATTTCTGTCTTCGTCCTGCTCGAATTTTTCTAGAGTTTTCGCCCCCTTTGTGCTCGCTGCCAGGCTTACTATGGTCTCAGCTTACCTTTAACGTTTCTGCTTCAGTTTAGCGTTTCCTGCTTCAGACAAGGAAAGGATTTGATTCCCTCTATTGCTGCATTGTGTTTTAGCTTTGTTTTTTTTTTTTGGACAGATAAGATTAGGGTTTAGGTGCCTCCTCCTGTGGCTTCAGATGAAATTAAGTCTAAACCCTAATGCAACAAAGTAGCCAAATGCCCCGTAGCTTCCTAGGAAGACACAAAGGAGCACCGGAGCTGCCCCTTAGAGAAGAGCAGGGTATATTGTGGCTTATGTTTTCCTTCAGAGCAGACTAAAAACTGCTTTTTGGGCATCAAAGATGTTACCGTTTAGAGCGGCATTTTTTTTGTCTTTACAAAGTTAGTGTTTAGGTGCCCCCTTTTCTTCTGCAGAGGACATTAGGGTCTGAAGAGGAGTTTGTGTTGTTTCAGCATTTAGAGCTTGAATCAAGTAAGCATTGGCCATGGCTCCATGGGGAATGGATTCAGAGGTAAGGACTGATACGGCTGAGAAAGCCATGTCCTTCATCTCCAAGAGCTGGCTGGATGTTCGCAAAAGTGCAGATGAGGACATCAAGAGGATAAGGGCAAGGGCAAAGTCATTTACAGATCTGGCAAATTCATTCGACAGAGAGCTTGAGAATTTCAGGAAGGCATCTCTCAATCTAGGATCAGACAACAACACTTCTGGAAGCCTCTTAAGGACCTTCAAAAATGGTGGTGACCTTTACACAGTCCTCAACAAGTCACATTTAGAAGACCTGGATTTTTTGAGGAAGCCACTGTCTCAGTTCCGGCGCTCTCACTCCAATCCAGATCTGGCCAATCAGCAGAATCAGCTAGTGGAGCGGCGGCCAGGAACTCAGCCCAAGCCAGACCTATCTTTGCTGCGCCGTGCGCTCATTCCTCGTGTCAATGATGAGGATTTGTACTTGAAAGGCTCAGAGGGCATGAAGACACAGCGTGTGGTGAGGAATCGAACACTAGTTCGGGAATGGCAGGGTTCTAAGAGTAGCAACTGGGGGTCCAAGAAGACAAGGCCCACTCCAGAGGAGTGGGAGCCCTTGAGACGTGTGCGAGAGAGCTGGAGAGACTTGGAGGTCACTGCTGCTGCTAGTAGATTTCCGTCTGATTTTATTGTCAACCTGAAGAAGACTCAGCTTTTTGAGAATGTCAAGAAAAACTTGGTAATGTCATTGCCACATAGCTTGAGTGTATGTAGGTCTTTTACACAATTCAAAGATCATTAGGCACTTAGGCACTGCTGATGCTTGCATTTGTTCCTTGTACTTGCAGAGATTATCACCATCAAGTTTGGAGGACGAAAAGGTGCCTACAAATTTGCATATTTCTCTGCAATGCCAATTTGCTCTACTTTCATTATATTTGGCATTTGCAAATGAGCTTGATTGGTTGCTTTGTGTAATTGCAGTCGGTGTTGTGATTTTCATGGGCTATTCATCTATTCTTGTATGCAACTCTGCATAAGCTTGTGCTTATGCTCTTTTCTTGAGCTTCCTTAGGTCAACTGTCTGACCTACCTGTCTATGTCTGTCAGCCTTCGTTCTAACTGAAGCTCTTTCTTGTGCTTAGGATGTTGCTCCCCTGGATGTGCCAGAACTTTTGGCATATCTTGTAAGACAATCTGAGCCTCTGCTGGATCAATTTGGTGTGAAGAAAGGTGTGTCTCATCTCTTTGTGTGTGTGTGTGTGTGAGAGAGAGAGAGAGAGAGAGAGAGAGAGAGAAAGAGAGAGAGATTGTATTAATTGTCTATGAAAGACCCAAAGGGTCTATGAGACTGAAGTTGAGTACATATGATCCATGGATGTCAAAAAACATGAAAAATAAACATCTATGAAATTGGGCATGCTATTGGATTCATCTAGGTATATCTTTATGTTGTATTAGCGGACGTGCAAATTTCACGTTGTGAAGTTTTCGTCCAAGTTGCAGCCAGTTGATATTGTGTTAATTCTTTCTATCTTTAGTGGTGCATATGTCCTATCAACTACCTTTTTGTTGTAATAATTCATTCTATTTGTTATGATCCTTAGTGCTAGGCTTAATTATGGCTGAGTCTGCCCTGTATCTCCAGATCTCTGATAGAAACTCAGTACATAGACCTTTGTATGAATGTATGCTTTGTGTGTGCATGGTGTGTGTGGTGTGTGTGTGTGTGTGCATGGTGTGTGTGGTGTGTGTGGTGTGTGTGTATGTGTGTGTGGGAGCATATATCGATACCAAGCTCTACACCCACTATTCGGTACTGATGACTTTAGTGGGGATGTGGGAGCATATATCGATACCAAGCTCTACACCCACTATTGGGTACTGATGACATTAGTGGGGATGTCATAGTATCTAGTCCATACTATGCATGATGGAGTTGATGGTTTATTGTCTTGTGGATGACTACCGTGAGGCTATAAATTGCACTTTCTTATAAGGTGAATTTGGGCATGTTCCTGGATTCATCTAGGTATATATTATTGGCCAACTGTTAACTTTTAGCCATCATTAGTCTCTAGTTAGCATTTGATTGAACAAAGGGCAATCTAGATCTCATCTTTGCTAGCCCTGCCTCTTGGGCAGGTCCTATCAGTCCGTATACATAACTAAACTAAAACCTTGACCTCGGGGTAGCACACCCTCTTAACCTCTATTATCGTAACCCTCAGTTAACGATGGTCTTAAGTCCAATTAGGGATGTAACAATGGTCATCAATAAGTGGTTATATTATGTCAATAGAAAAGGGTGCAAGCCTTTGGTCCTGTTGTAGAGACTAACGGACGCTTTCATTTTTTATGCCTTTCTACCTTTGGTCAATGCATGAGGAGGTGGCAGGACCAAGCAACCTAGGTCTAACTATCCAGCGCAATCTGTGGCTTTCTTTTGGCTCAGGATAAAGAGTGCTTATCTAGGCTGAGTGTATCTCGTGCTCCAAATTGGAGGTAATGTTGTATATGCAATATTTCTTGACCTCAACAACATTTGGATTTGGATCTTTTTGGGTCACTATGGCTTTCTCTTGACTTTTATCTCTTCCGAAGCCCATTGTGAAGATTGTGGTATCTTTAGGGTTAGCAGACCAGCAGCCATGGAGGTTCAAATTGATACATGGTGTGGTGTGTAGTAATGAGAGAAGGGTAGAGAGATAAGAGAACAAAGCTCAAGAGATTGTATTTGCGCGTGGCGAAATGCTGTATCTTTCTCAACACTCTACTCGTCGGTGGGGCAGTGACACTTGGCTATACCAGTGACATCACTGCTTACACACACAAACACTTAAGTGGCTATAAGAGGTGGTTCACATGTACTAACTCACTTAAGTGAGTGTTCGCACACACAAACAAGGGTTGTTCACACTCAGAGACCCAACAAAGATTGCAGCCATCTTTTATCTTGCCTTTTAGCTTCAAACTTGTTTCATTTTCATCCGTTATGCTCTATGATTTGAGCATTCGTTTTTGTGTGCAGAAAGGTCCTGAAATTGCTTGGGAGAAGTTTGAATCTATGTGAGGGTGGGAGTTGGTGTGTGTCATACCATTGCCTATTTGGCTGAGTTGTTGCGTTTTCCTTTTGTTGCCACTTTTGGTTGCCGCATGGTTAGTTAATGGCATGCTTCTCTTTTTATTCCAGTCGAGGCCCATGCTTGAAGAACTACATCACTTTCTTCTATCTTGGCCATATACTCTTTTCATGTGGGCTTGGGCTAATTTACAATGTGGGTAAAGCTTTGCCTGCCATGACATTTAAATTGCCATGAATGCTAGGAGAAAACTTATAATTGGGGATGCAACTGTGTCAGAAGGGGATTGTCATCTATACAAACTAGGAGTTCTTCACAGCACGTTTTTGTTTGTCGTTCCTCTAAATGAATGGCTTGTTTACCTGTTTCTTTGGACAGACGTTGCAGAAAAGGTTTGCGACTTGCTGCAGAAATGCAAACGGAAAGATCAGCTATGCTCTCCTACCACCTCAGCAAATCATGATGATCCGCTTGCAACAAGAGATTCGGCAAAAGCGGCTGATGAATTAGATCTAAGAATCACAAGTGTAGTACAAAGTACAGGTTATCATTACAAAGGTGGATTGTGGGGTGAACAGGTCGTGAAAGATAGAGAGCAGGGGGTTCGAAATGTTGCAATTGTAACAACGGCCAGTTTACCATGGATGACGGGGACTGCTGTAAATCCATTATTTCGTGCCGCATATCTTGCCAAGAACGGGAAGCAGGCTGTGACATTGTTAGTTCCATGGCTGTGCAAAAATGACCAGGGCTTTGTCTATCCAAATAATCTGTTCTTTGAGTCGCCAGAGGAACAAGAGGTTTATATTCGTAACTGGCTAGAGGCAAGGGTAGGATTTAAACCAAAGTTCAAGATGATCTTTTACCCTGGAAAGGTGAGCCTCTTCTGCTGACTAGTAGAGAACTGCCACTGCTTTAGAAGTCAGCAGTCCACACACGCACATGCAGTCACAAGAAAAATAAATAAATGTATGTGTGCCTGTATTTGTAAAATCTTGTATTTCAAGTATATCTTATTTGGTCTTTTTTTTTTTGCAATGTGAATTTTTAAGTCTTTTTTTTTGTTTTTTTTTCTTTTGCCACAAATGCAGTTTTCTCAAGAAAAGAGAAGCATCTTAGCTGCAGGTGATATATCTCGCTTCATCCCCGACAAGGAAGCTGACATTGCAGTTCTGGAGGAACCGGAGCACCTGAATTGGTACCATCATGGAAAGCGCTGGACTGATAAGTTCCAGCATGTTGTTGGAGTAGTGCATACTAATTACCTAGAGTATGTCAAGAGGGAAAAGAATGGCGCCTTTCAAGCCTTTTTGTTGGAGCATGTCAACAATTGGGTATCACGAATATATTGCCACAAAGTAAAGCACAAACACCAATTGAACCAGTTAGATAGTTTAAGTGCTTCTATCTTTTAGTGTTGGACTGGATATGGTTTTTGCTCTTAAGTGTGATAGAACGTACGCAGGTTTTGAGGTTGTCTGCTGCTACTCAAGAGCTCCCGAAATCAATTGTATGTAATGTCCATGGAGTCAGCCCAAAATTCCTTGATATTGGTCAAAGAGCTGCCAAAGATGAGCTTGGGATTTCTAACTTCTCGAAGGGTGCATACTTCCTTGGGAAGATGGTGTGGGGGAAAGGTTACAGGGAGCTAATCGATCTTCTCGAGAAGCACCAACAAGATCTGAAAAATCTTAGTGTGGATATCTATGGCAGTGGTGAGGACTCCACAGAAGTAAAAGCTGAAGCTGAGAAGCTTGGTTTGAGTCTTAAGTTCCATCAAGGAAGAGATCATGCAGATACTTCACTCCATGGGTAAGTAAGCAAAAATTTGTCAACTCTACTAATATGGCTATCTGGGCTTAAAGAGTGTGGCTCTGATTGTGTGCCTCTTCCTTTTTTATGAAAAATTGGATCCCTGCCTCCCCCATCTCTGAGGGCGGGGGTGGTGCACGAGCACACTCTTACCTGCCCGCACACTCAATGTATCAATATCTATCTTTGACTTGTGTCTCTCAAGAATGAGAATGAGAACCATGAAGCTAGAGGCACCCATACCGGCAGTCACCCACATGCACGCAGATATATGAGAAATCAAGACCATGAAGCTAGATTTGGTGTTGGGATTGCTGAATGGGAGCTTGAGCATGAGTAGACTGACGGGGATGTAGTGAAGTCTTGTATACAAAATGCTAATGGTTCATTTGACTCCAATTTGAGCAGGTACAAGGTTTTCGTGAATCCAAGCATAAGCGATGTTGTTTGCACCACCACAGCTGAAGCACTTGCAATGGGAAAGATTGTGGTCTGTGCTGACCATCCTTCAAATGAGTTTTTCCGGTCCTTTCCCAACTGCCTCATGTACAAAACCTCTCAAGAGTTTGTCCAAAAAGTGAATCAAGCAATGGCGTCCAATCCAGTACCCCTTTCATCAGAGCAGCGGTATATGTTGTCTTGGGAGGCAGCAACGGATCGATTCATCGAGTATGCTGAACTAGATCGGCCTTCTAGAAAAGAGATTAAAATGGTTACCTCGGATGACATTGTTCAGAAGAAGACAATGACCTTGTCAATGTCATTGCCAAACTTGTCGGACCTCGTTGATAATGGGCTTGCTTTTGCACATTTCTGGGCATCTGGAAACGAGGCTGCAAGGTTGATCTCTGGTGCATTGCCTGGTACAATGAACTATAACTCACAACATAGTAAAGATCTCCATCTTCCACCTCCTGCAGTGG
>NC_141100.1:7419264-7466764 GCF_041138505.1 Cibotium barometz | reverse complement strand
ATATATATATATATATATATATATATATATATATATGTATATATATATATATATATATACATGTACATGTATATATATATATACATGTACATGTACATGTACATGTACATGTATATATATATATATATATATATATATATATATATATATATATATATATATATACATGTACATGTACATGTACATGTACATGTATATATATATATACATGTATGTATATGTACATGTGCATGTATATATATATATATACATGTATATATACATATACATGTACATGTACATGTACATGTATATATATACATACATATATATATATCATGTACATGTATATGTATATACATACATACATACATACATACATACATACATATATATATATATATATATATATATATATATATATATGTATGTATACATGTACATGTACATGTACATGTATATGTATATATGTAAATATACATGTATATGTATATATATATATATACATATGCATGTATATATACATATACAAGTATATATATATATATATACACACATATATTCAAAGAAAATTTTGACATGTATTAATTAAAGCTTTGGTGAGAAATAGATTTAAGAGAAGAGGGAGTGGAAGATGTGTATATCATCTTCTGGGAGTCCACATCTAGCACATTGATTAGATGACACATTGAATTTAGCTGCCTTGACTTGGGTCCATAGGGCTCTATAAGCAATGAGCCATGCTAGGCATGACTTCTTGGGGTCAGTGTGGGGGTTCCAGAGGTTCTTGAGGATGTTGTACCATTTTTTCCGGTCCCACTGAGTGTTCCATCTACGGTTGAGGGGTAGGTGGATGGGTGGAGATTTAGTAAACTTAGGGATGGGGAGAAGTGGTTTGTTGCCTGTCCATTGGTAAGCACAAATGTTGAAGGCAGAGGGGTTGTTTAGCTTCCAGGTCTCCTGCTGGTCCCATTTCGAGGTTCTGCTTTGCACGAGGTCCAGCTCCGGGGTCCTGCAGTCGAATTTAGCATGGTATCTGAACATCCTAAGGCTTCTCCCAGTAAAATCTGCTTCCAGGATAAAGCTTTGCCCCATTTAGATACGCTATGGAACGTCATTAGAAGCGAATATCTATGGCATGCATGGATGCTTAGAATAGCAGCAACGTTCAACAATCCAGAAATCAAAGGCCCTCCGCTTTCAGTTAGCCTAAGCACATCATGCAGCAGATACTGGTCTAAAAGATTGCCTTCTCTAATCAGCTCTGAGAAAAAGCTAGAAATCAAATACAACAAGAAAGCCTCAGACTTTACCAAGTACAAACTGGACTCAATCAGAGAAAAAATCAGCCCAGTCATGACCAAAGACAGATCACTAATTGACGTAATTTGCAGTCAGTAAAGACAATCTTCATGCAGCTATCATGTATCAGTATTTTCATTGCGAACCCCCACAACAGGTTACAGTAGACGCCTGAATCAGGACACTTTCAATGTACAGTATAAATGCCAACCAGATCCCTGCAAGAAGACAGAGACAATGAGGGATAAGCCTCGGAAAGTGACCTTCAGGACAGACGTGCAGCCACCCGCGAAGTCCTCTCTACCTTCTGCAAAAACGGTGGGAAAGCATCAGAACAGAGAAGCTGAGTTCAAGGCCAATCAATAACTTAGCGGGGAGGAGACTGCACCGTCACCATCTGAGTAGAAGTGCATACAAAAGAAGGCTCATCAAATCTAGATGGCGTTGACGAATACAACAAGGGCACTTCTGCTGGTAAGGGGATTCAGCAGCAATTCTTCCAGCAAAGAAGTTAATAACAACCAAAGATATACAAGCTGCTGCATGACATCAAAACAGATTCACCTGAATGTAAAAGCAGACCTGACTCGAGCCCGCATGGAGGGAACACAAAAGAGAATACCAAACAAGGAGGAAGAAGGACTCCAGCCACGGGGAGAGGCCTCCATCACCCTCTCCGGGACGCCACCAAAATGGTAGATAGCAAGGATGAGCACCGCACCAAGCCTCCCGACGTTCCTCTGTGCATCGAAAAGGACAGAGCGTTCTGCAAGATCGTCTGCTCGGAAGAGAAGGAAGCATGCAGAATGAGTAGGAGGCGAACGGGTCTTCACCCCCGCCGTTCCTCTGCGCCAAGCCTCCCGCCGTTCCTCTGCGCATCGAAAAGACCAGAGCTTTCTGCAAGATCGACTGCATGCATGCTGAATGAGTAGGAGAAGACTGGTAGCCAATAGGAGCATGGCCCGCATGTGCCGACACGTGTTCTCACATGCGTAGACACGTGTTGGCCATTGCCTCTGGCCACGTGTCCACTGCATGTTGGACACGTGGCCCTTGTATCTCGGATTCCTCTTCTAATCAATTCTGCCTTTTTTTTGAAAAAAAAAAAAGAGAAGAGGGAGTGGAGTCGTGGAGAGAAGGGATGGAGAGAACAGAGCATTCTCGTACGGACTGCGGTTTCATCCCTCTTCTTCCTTTCTTGGTGGCATCTCCCAAGCTAGAAGTGCTCAGTTCCATTAGCTCCCCACTCAGTTCGTTGTGGGGGAGGCCGCTAGTAGGCGCTCCCCCTGTGATAATGCCTACTAGATGGAGCCACCATCAATACGCCTCAGATTCTGCAATCTGCTACCACACGTTCGGCATCAATGCCACCCCTCCCAACTATGGTGGACAAGACTTCTAGCATGCAAGAACCGGCAAAACCGCCCTCTTGCTCATCCATGTAGCAGGACTCCCTCTATTAAACGACTGCTTTTCTGGAAGAAGAACATTTCAATCTTCAATCTTCTCCGATCCTCGTCCATTACCCTTCCACTAGCCTCCATGCAGGGAGCTAAGAAATCCAAGGAGATGGAGGCCTCCTGCCCCAAGAGCGCTAATTAACCCGCTCTTCATCCCAGGTGAAAGAACAAAGGCAAAATTGCTCCCTGAAGTGCGACCTGGCGGAACCCTCCACTCATTCCAACAAGAAGCCCATGCCTTCAACGGAAAGTAGCACGTACATGGAGGAGAAGGAGGTCAGACGGCTCCTCATGGTGTGGCACAAAGACAAGGTTCTCGGATGGGATTGCAAGCTGGGCTTGATGGTGAAGAAAGAGACGACCTTTTGCGTATTGAGCAAGAAGATAATAGAAGCCCAAAAGGTAAAATGTCTGTCTCTTTGCCCATGGATATGGGGCAAGATTGGATTTTGGTTTACCTGTCCCGAACTCTGATAGGACTGTGTCATGGCCCTCGTTCCTCAGCTGATGTGCTCAAAGGGTGGGTTCGGTCTAACTGGTGGCCAAGGGACATGGAAGTAGAACACATTCAAATTTTACCTAATAACTACTTCTGTTTTCTGTTCAAAGTAGCTGGGATGACCCTTAACATTCTAGGAGCAGGCCAATGGATGATACGAAACTCTCCCTTGTCCTTGTTCTGGTGGTGGCAACCTGATTTTTCCTCGAATGGGCCCAAACCAAGTTTCCTGTATGGGTAGAACTCCCAAATCTTCCCCTCCATCTTTGCTAAAATATATTGTGGAACCTTTGGGCAAGCGTCTTGGCCAGAGACCGACCACAGACATGAACCCTCGATGGCACCCTCAGGCTCTGGTAGAAGTCGACTTGAGTAAAGAGCTTCCTGATGAAATTTCTATTAACTTTGACCACATCAATAGTATTACCCACCAGCCTGTTTTGTATAAAAATCTACCCAATGCTTGCTTTCATTGTAACAAGCCAGGCCACTACATAAGGAACTGTCCCCTTAAGACTTCCCAGGAAAACATGGGATCCCAACTGGTTGATTCGCTCCCAAAAGAACAAGAGGGGTTCCAACCAGTAATGAGGGCTAAGGGACCTAGACTTCCCTCTAATAGGCCTCTAGCTCGTGTGAGGAATTAGAATAGGTTTACCTCGTTATTGGTCGATGTTGATGACCCAACTCTACCAGAGGATGAAGGTATGAAATCCTTAGATGAGGATGAGGTGGTCCAAGGTTCTCAGTTTAATTTCACAGAAAGATTGTAAAAGGAAATTGACCAAATGGACTTTAGTGAAGAGTCTCTGATAAATGTCTTGACCCTGGAGGAAGAGAAACTTCCTAGCTCCGAACACAAAGATAAAGAAAGTACAGGAGGTTCAAGAACTCCAATCCCTATCTAGGACGATGGTCTCCCCCTAACTATGTGGAGCGTCCCTCACCCAGCTCAGAGTTACCTTGGTAAGAAGTCACGACCTCTAAACGAAGAATTTCCAAAGTTGGTCTTAGTGTGTGAACTCTCTTGTTTCTAAGGAGAAAAGAGCCTCTTTGAGGGGTGGGCACATTCCAAAAACCCAGAGAAAGTAATGTTTAAATCAATTATCTCATTCAAAGCGTCCAAGATAAAAAACTGGCTTTTTAGGGAAAAAATACATGTTGACTGTGTGTGTCTCTAAGAAGTAAAGACCTCTGGCCTTCTTCTTAAGTCCAACCTAGAGAAGGCTCCTCAGGACCTAAATTGGTTCTTTACCGATCATAGTCTTGGAAGTTGTGGTACTGCTCTGGGCATCCATACACGATGGCATAACTATATCAAGGATACAATAATTGACCCCACCAACAGATGGATTGCTGTGAAGATGGTCACAGATGTGGAGTGGTACATTGTTTTGGTTTATGCTACTGGCACTAGGCCAGCTTTATGTCAATCTTTGCTTCAGCTTCACTTGCTGATCATTTTAGTAGGAGACTTCAACATGGTGGAAAACAAACAAGACATATTTTGTGGATTGGGGCTCACTTTGAAGGGTCGTGAGCGCAGGGACTGGCTCTCGTGCAAAGGCTTTCATGAACTGGTTGGCTTTGCTTCAATCAGAGAATATACGTGGTCCAATGGGAGGACTGACTCTCACTTGAGGAAAGCAAGACTTGATAGGTGCTACATTAGTGGTAGCATTGCCAAGGATTACAACAGTACTCAAATCAAAGTTCTGGAAACAACCCACATTTTTGACCATAAGCTGATCCACATCTCCCTCCTCAAAACAGGTTCTCAGCCTAAGCTGGCTGGTTTCATGCTGACCCATCCTTATTCCACCTACTTATGGTTCAGGAAGGAATTTAGAGTATATTCCATAGTGCTTTCCACTCACAGATTTCTCCTGCCCGAGCTTGGTCACACAAGCTATTGGACAGACTCAACAGCTTCTCATAAACATTAGAAGCCAGAGGGATACATACAGAACAGCCATGAAAAAGGCTACTATCAGAGAGCTTGAACTAGTAGAAAACACAGTCAATCAAGGAAAACTGGAATGCCAAGGAAAGTATCTACCTTTAAAGTCAGTCCTGAAGGAGGAGAAAGATCTTGAATATAACAGAATGCAACTCTTCCTAAGAGAGTGGTGGGCAGGTAAAGGTGATAGACCCAATAAGGAAACATTTAAATGCCTTGAGAAAAAGAAGGAAAAGACCTGGTATTGATGCTGAGAGATGCGAATGGTCGGCTTAGCTGAATCTTCTGTAAAAAACTTGACAATTGTTCATTCCCACTTCTCAAAGATCTTTAGCTCACCTCCTGTTAGATCCCCAGACAAACAGAGAGCGTGTGCAAAAACAGCCATGTGTAGGAAGCAAATAGTTCCTTCATCGTTAGTTGCTTCCTTAGAAAAAGAGCTTAGAGAAGGATAAATTGATGGTGCTTTGATGCCCTTAAAAATGGAAAAAGCCCTAGATTTGATGGACTCCCTATTGAATTTTATAAATGCTTCATAAAAATTCTAATACCATATCTGCTATTGGTATGGAAAGAATCTCTAGCTTTTAGAGCTTTGCCTAGGCAAGTGAATGAAGGTGTCATAAAGCTCATACATAAAAGAGGAAATAAGGAACTCATCAATAATTGGAGACTGATTACTATGCTCTCGTCTACTTATAAGATCTTTGCCAAAGCACTAGCAATCAGGTTGTTTGACAATCTGAATATGTGGATCAGAAATGAGCAAAAAGGCTTTGTAAAGGGCAGGTATATTTTGGATGCCATTATTGCATTAAGGGAAGGAATTGAGCATGCCCAAAGTTCTAACCAGGACTTCATCTTCTTCAAGAAGATAGATTTTGACAAGTCTTATGATAGACTCAACTGGGATTTTGTATTACAATCTTTGCAGGACATGGGCATTGGGCCTTGGTTCATCAAGTCTTTTCATACTCTTTTTGGGAATGCCTCTACGAGAGTTGTTGTTAATGGAGAGCTATCTCCCTCATTCACTTTAAGAAGGTCTATTCGGCAAGGATGTCCTCTTGCCCCTCTTCTCTTTGCCATTGCTGGAAGATGCCTTGGGATGGCTTGTTGATGAAGAAATGCAGGACTAGAGATTAAAAGGGATAAATATCCCAAGAAGCCCAAAACAACTATGTTTACAACAATTTGTAGACGATTCGAACACCCTCATTCATAATGACCCTCTTTTTTTTGGGAATGGCTTAATAATTTTTGCTTGGCCTTTGGTTCGGTCATCAATCACTCCAAAATAAGTATCAAAACTCTTCCGTAGGACTTGCTCCAATGGCTCATAGAGCAAGGATGTCAAATTATTCCGCAAGGAAGGATATTCAGATTACTTGGCATTCCAATGGGATTTGGTGTCAGCATGCATCAAAGATGGGTATGGGTTATGGAGAAAGTTAAAATGAAATTTGCCAGTTGGAAAGGTTTGCAAATCAGCTTAGCAGGAAGAATAGTGGTTTTGAAACACATTCTAATCCATGCAACTATCTTCTTCGTGTCCTGTCGGAGACCATCCAAGGAAGAAATTAAACCACTCAAGGATCTATGCAGGAACTTTCTATGGGGAGGCATGTAGACACCTTTAGGATCCCAAAGATTGCATGGAAATATTGTACATTGCCGGAAAAATAAAGGGGGTTTAGGTATACTAGATATAACAGAATTGGCTGATAGGTAAGTAAGTGGATGGTAAGAAGTTTGCTGAATTCGATGGAAGACTGGGCCTTGGCATTCTTCCTCGTTCTCTATCCAAGAGTGCAACAGTTGGAGGAAACTACTGGCCCTGACCCTCTACTTTAGTAAGATCCCCATTAAACCAAAGGGCAGTTTGCTTGTGAAAAGAATGTAACAGACTTCAAAGGAACATCACGCTCAATGATAACATCAGATTGAAAGGAGGCATCTTCCACCAAGATTCAATCTGGTTTCCATGTTCCCCTGCATATGTATAGAGCATAAAAACTCTTTAAAAAGGGCATTTCAATCAGGGCTGACATTTGGGATTATAATGAGAGGACCTGGATGTCTAGTTTGATGCTCAAGCAACACTTCAGGCTTAATGAAGACAATGTAAATCTTTTTATGCATAGGATGTCACTCTAGCATAATCAAAATATTCACTTCATACAGTCAAAAGGATCTCTTTTGCCAAAAACTTTTGTTTGGAAAAATCAGAACTCCCTTCTGCATATGAACCACGGTTTAGAGACTATGATTGACAATTATACTTTAAATTAAACAGAAGGTGGACACTAAGCTGGAACAAAAATCAATGGAACTTTCAATTCATGAATATTTGGTCAAAGTATATCCCTCCTAAAATGTCATGTCTGATGTAGCTCATACTGCATCATGCCTTGTGGACTAATGACCGTGCATCTTCAATAGGGTTAGGTAATGGTATATGCTAGAGCTGCAACAAGAGCGGGAAACCATTCCCCATCTGTTTATGCATTGTCAGAAAGTCAAACCGGCACTCTTCTTTTTGCAGCAATGCATTTATCCCAACCACTCACAAGAAAGAGCTTTTGTTGGGAGAAGCAAATGGTTTTTCAACTAAAATGCGGAATTTAATTAGATCATCCTTTCTTTGGAATGCATGGATTAATAGAAATACTATGCTTTAAGAAAAAGAGTATAATGTGTTGTAGGGATTGAAAAATTCCTTGATACGCTGCAAATGCGGAGTGCTTTAAAAGACACCATGGAACTGCTATTGGCCGAGATAGAAGAGCTGAATGAAACTCTTCTGGATAAAATGGATGATGTGGATGAGGACACCATGAATATTATAAGAGACATGGAGCTCAGCTAGTTTTCAAAAAGAGGGAGTTAATGGCAGTTGCGACTAGAGATGAGGACCTAATGCATTTTATCATGGACCTCATTGAGGTCAGGAATCATTATGAGATGTCAGACATGGTTTAGAGTTAAGCTTCTTTGTAAAAAGCTTTTTGTAATAAGTCTGTAAAGACTGTAAGATTTGACGTTTACTTAATATAATTTAAAGCTTTTGCAAAAAAAAGAAGCTTTGGCTACCCTATACCTTAGGGTGTCCCCTCCTCGCCCCCCCCCCCCCCCTTTCTCCTCTTCAATGCTCGAAGTGATAAAGAATGAGATGTCTTGCTTTTTTAAAGAAAATTGTGAGCCCGAAAAAAGAAACATTATGGAGGAAATGGTGAGCCCAAAAAAAGAAACATTGTGGAGAAAATCAACTTTTAAAAATAGAAAGTAATGGAGGCTAACATAGATAGAAAGCAAGCAAAAATAGAAAGCATGTGGATCCCAACACCATTCCTATTTTTTACCTTACAAAAAAACCTTAATAAACATAACAAGATTTTAGTGTCGTGAATGTAAGGTTTGTACACACCAACTACTCCAACATGGTATCAATCGCTTAGGTACGCGATTGCATTCTACATTGCGATTGTTTCTTCCCCTTCCAACTGTTGTGTTTCCTAGATTTCACAACAGTAGGCTGTGTTTTCTAGAGCTCACACCAAGTGGCTGCGTTTTTCTAGAGTTCAAAATTGTTGGCTACGTTTTTGCTTCTACATGCATTTACAGCTGGTGTGAGATCTGAAGGCTTATTTTATAGCGTGGACTACAGTGGATGGTGTTTTCTCACGTGTGGTGCATCCCAACAAGCGGCCCCGACATCTCTGCTTCTTCCCCGGCTTCCCCTCCCTCCGGTTAGTTGTTTCCAATGTGTTTTGGTGGACTATTTTGCTGCTATCTACCCTCTTTCTCTCTCAAATTTGAGAGGGGGCTGATTGGTCTTGGTACCTTGCTTTGTTGGAAAGTGCTCTAGAGGAGTCTTTGAGTGCTCAGATTTGTGTACTTTGTTGCAGTGGATATAGCTCCCCCCTGTGTACGAACAAGGATGACAAGTTGGACGAAACAAACTATGCCCATTGGAAGCTAAATATATACGGATCTGGTTCATCCAGAAGGGTTTGTGGGGGAGATTGTTCATGGTACTGAGAAGAAGCCCGAGCATCCTTAGAACTCGAGGAGGTGGACCCAGGATCAAGAGGACGAATTCCTTGCAGAATTACAAGATTGGGAGAATCGTGATTTGAAGGTGCATTTAGTGCTTGTGTGCGGACCATCACAAAGGAGGTCTCACTGGCCATGCAAACTCTTATGAGTGCTCATTAAGTATGGTCCAAATTGGAGGATCTCTTTGCTCGAGATTCGTCGATGAGGGCAGTTATTGCAAGGGCAATTCTACGATGTATTATTTCCTACTTGGAAGTTCTATGCAGTCATTTCTCATGAAGGCCAAAGTTATCCATGATCAGTTACTAGCAATGGGTGCTACTTTGTCCTCTACTCAATTGGTTGCCCTTATCCTCACCAAGCTTCCCCTAGAGTATGATGTGGTTTCTCAAGCTTTGAGGTGCTAGGTCACAACCATTCAGCTGGATTTTGATGACCTTAGCTCCTTACTCTTGGAGAAAGATTTTGTCCTCGTTTCTTAGGGTAAGATAAAGGTGTCCCTTAACGGTTCTGATCAGGCACTTACTTCAGTTCAGAAGAAAGGTCGGAGTCATTGCTTCTCATGTGGAAAGAGAGGACATTTGTCCAAGGATTTTTTATCCAAGAAGAAGGACAAGACCGAGGGTAAATCTTCATCTCAAAAGGAGGGTAAAGGAATGACACACAACATTGATACAGATACTTCTAGTAACACATCTAAGGGTCCCAAGGTGCTTCGGCTCGGGAGGACCAAGATGGTGTACTTTTGTATATATGCAGTTTTTCCCATGTGCTTCCAACCAAAGGAGGCTTGTGTGGGTGGGAGAGGGGGCAGGTAGTAGCTCCATTATCTAGTGCGTGGGAACCATGAGTCAAAGTTCCAAGCATTAAAAATCTGGCAGGACATGGTTATCTTTGGTGTAGCAGAGATTATGGACTGGATTTGTTCCAAGTTCATTGTTCGAGGATTTTGGAACGTAATGTGTTCACAATCCACTGTTGGGGATTATGAGCGCGGTGTGTCCAATAACTCATCATCTTATTCTTGGAGTTCACTGCACACTTGTGTGGGAATTCAGAACCAAGCAAATTTCCTTGATATTTGTGGTGGCATTTTGTTTCGAGGAAACACGGGTGCTCTCTCTGAGGTGATTCCGATATCTACAGTACTGGAGGGTACATGCTTGCATCTTCATCAACTTATCTTCTTCAGACTCTTGCTCACTATGAGCTACAGAGGGGGTGTTAGAAATTGTGCGTCTCAATGTATTTAGGCTTTCCCTATTTTATGGGATTTTATCTATTTTATCCTACTATAGGAAGCCGTGAGCAATCGGCCAGCTCCCTTACTTCGCTATAAAAGGGACTTCTCATGTTCACTTGTTAGTCAAGCTATTCCAAGCACGGTGCAACACTTTCTTGCTGGCTATTGCCATTGTAAAGCTTCATGCTATTATAAAATGTGATCTTGTCCACAAGCTCTCTCTCCTTTGCTCCCTCTTCTCGCTCTTGTTTTGTCTATGCTTCCACTTGTGTATACTCCAACAGTAAAGCTAGGTAAGACCCAACACTCACTATCAGAAGCTAGTTTTGTCAATGTGAAATGCCATGTCTGTGTAAAGTAGATGACGATAATAATAAAGCAATTAGATGAATTAACAACACCACAAAGATTCCTTGACAACTCACTGAACCCAATAAAACAAATTGCCACTCACAATTTTGAAATGTAACTAATGGAAACGTGCGTGTCGCAATCATGTGCCACAATCAACTGCCAACTTGCACCATTTGTTAATTCCTTGTCCAGTGGGTGGGTGAGCCTCATCTACACCCCACCCAAAATTCTAGCAAGGAAGTCAATAATCAATTCCCAACCACCCACTTACTCTATGCCAAAAATACACTTGTCAGCCACTTCATGACATAATTTGCAAATCTAGTGTAGTACACGAACGGCCAAAGATTGACAACACCATGCCAAATTGATTACAAATTTGAATAAAATTAATTCAAGCACCAAGCTCTTCACTACTAGGTGGCCGCACACTACTAAGAGATGCAAGGCCACTTGAACAAGGATGCAACGCCAACTTTTAGAGCAATTAATGAGGGATTAATCAAGAACCAAAATTAAAACTCACACAACAATACTCCTGGTTTTACCCCCTTAGGATAATTATCAAATCAATAGAGCTGAGAGAAATTAGGGAAAGGTTAGAGAGGGGATTTAAGCTGTGTGATTAAAAGAGGGATTAAATCCTAATCATTGGTTGAGAGAAATTAGGGAAAGGTTAGAGAGGGCATTTGAGTTGTGTGATTAAAAGAGAGATTAAACCTTGATCGTAGGCAATTAATCTTTGGTATATTAGAGAAAAGCTAACCAAGTAAAGAGAGAGCACCTTTCACATGTCGTTGTTGGGAACTTGGTTGCTTACCCATCATCTCCCAACTATTGCAAGACCATGCTCCACCGTACAAAGACAATAGCCCTCTCTCTCTCTCTCTCTCTCTCTCTCTCTCTCTCTCACACACACACACACACACACACACACACACACACACACACACACACACACACAGAGTCACTCACTAGCACACAAGCGCTACCAAAAGAGCAACAAGAGAATAGGGTAAAGAGCTAGAGCACAAGGAGCTAGAGCAAGCTCTCAATCAACACTTAAGGGAATTTCCCTTTTGCATTATATAAATTCACTTATGTACAAGGGAGTTATAAGTTTGGGCATCCACACCTAATAACTACTTGGGTGCACTTATTAGGGCTAACCTTATCTAGGGTATCTTAATCACACATTAGGTGGATGCTGACACTTTCACTTGGCTCAGTCATCCCTTGAGTACATCATTAAGTGGGAAAGAAACAAGTTATTAGTTCCCAATCTGGAAGATAACACATAAGTAAGGGTGGGCAAGGATCTTTAAGGTGATTCTGCCCATCATATGTGCACATCCTTTAGTGACTCTGCATTGCTTGTGCATGCTCTTAGCTCATTGTAAATGGCCAGTATCCACTAATGATTGATGCAAACTTCCATAATAAGGGTGTAAGCTTGTTTTAGACGTAGGTGTAAATTTCAATAATAAGGGTTTAAGCTTGTTGTAGATGCGTGTGTATGCATTATTGATGCATGTCATTTTGGACCATGTTAACCTTGAGTTGACACTCTGTGCACACCTATGGAAGCTTTTAGCCTTTAAATAGTCTTTTCCCTCACATCTTGGTTCTTTGAACCTTCACATGGTATCACCGCTTACCTCTAAGTCCTGTTCTTGTGAGTCCCACCACTTACAATCATCTCCTATAGGTTTTAAATCAAGGCAAGACTTAACGAGTCCCCCTACTTCAATGACACTCCTGGTTCCCACAGTCAAGCCACCTATAGATGGTGCTCAACTAGCACCCCAAGCTCACATAGAGACTCTTTCGGTCGATAAGTTATTGCTTCAGATGATCTCTGTAGATCGCCATGATTTCTTCAATCCCTTAATTGATAAGGAGGTGATTTCACTTGAATTTTGTGGTTCCTTTATCTAACCAATATGTGGCAATCTTTTGTTTGATCATTGGAGATGGAATCACCATGTGTTTTAGATCCCCTCTAGTTACAGATCTATATGGGCTATTTAGACCCCTTCAAGCTACATCACCCATCGATAGTACTCCCCATGTATCAAATGGCAAACTCTTTTCCCCCTTCATTTAGGAGGGTGATTTAGCAAGTATGATATCCCATCAACTACACCCCATGTTCACAATGCCCTACCTAACAACTGATGATTCGATGCCTCAGGGGACCCCTGTGACATCATTTCTACCTTACTTGCACTACCCCTTATAGTTGATTGGGATGTCCTTGACATTGCACCTGATAAGGTAACCAATATTTTTTTACTTTCTACTATACCTAGCGGACCTCAGTGGAATGGACTCCAGGACCTTCCAAAGAAATCAACACAATATCCCAACCCCATTGAGGAAAAAACTAGGTTCACAGTTGCATGGGACTTCATGAAGGAGACACAATTCCAATTAGAAGGACCCCTAGGCCCAATTCCCCTGAATCCTTATAAATTCACGTTGAAGGTAGCTATAATTAAAGGATCCAAGAAAGGAAATGTGTTGTCTCGTCCAGATATTTACTTAAAAAAATCAAAATTTATGATATGACGAAGCCCAATGATGTTGGGATCAATGCAAATTTTGGTGTTGAGACGACAAAGGAAGAACTAATGTAGGGGAAGATCAAGGACCCACAAACTTAAAGGTGTATCATCTAAATGACTAAAGCAAGCCAAAACCTATACTTCCCCACCATCCAGGCAATTAAGTGAATCTAGAACAAACTCCTTGAAGACTCTCCCCTCTTATTTAGGTTCGGAAGGAGCAATAACTTCAATGAGAGTGCTTGCCTTTGGTCGAGAAAAAAGAAAAAAAGATACGATAGGAATGAGCATGGTAATGTTTGCTCCAATCACACTCACATTGGGTGAAATCACATTCGAGAATGGTAAGAAAGATAGGCAGTATGGTTTTTTATGTCCAAATTGTGCATCACGTCGAACGGCTTGGAGGTCTTTGGAATTAAGAGAGTGGATGGATACGAGAATGACCAAAACCTTGTAGATGTGTTAGACACAGAGTTTGAGGAGCATACTGATGATGGAAATCCCAATACAACTTTTAAAGATGTTCAACAAGTTTGGTAAGTACTTTGAGGGCAAGGAGTTAAATGCCACCTTACTATTAAAACTGAAAAGTGGAATGTCTACAACAATCCTAGATGGGGGAGCTAGAGTTAGCATAGCCACAAAAAAACAATGGGAGAAATGGGGGTCACCAACTTTAGATTCCACTATCTTGAAGATTAAGCTAGATGATGTCTCACCCCATGGGTGTGGTTACGATCAACAAGTTGAGCTAATGTGGACTTACCTTTGATGGACTTTTAAAAAACTACAACGTACGATGTGATATTGGGAAGGCCATTTATGAGATAGCTTAGAATGGTCTACGGCTATGGAAGCGACCACATTTATGTACAACAAAAAGAGGTCATTATGAAGGTCAACCTTAGAAATCAAAGTCACCACCCTATGACAAAACATCCTATTGAGGATTTAGACTTTGTCACTACAGAAAGGACTACTCTGAGGATGGAGCTAGGAGTATTTGTGTTTTTGAAAAAGTCCAAATAGATGATCTCTCGTATTTGTTGAACTAAAATTTAATAGAAGTGGCTTCCTTAAACCTAGAGAAGATGAGAGTTGGTTGCACATCCTTGCAAATGATTGACACGAAGATAGGAGGTTCTCGCTTTTGTGAGGATGATAGAATGGAAATAGCTCCATCATGACGATGGAGCTATTTTGGAATTGAGACTATACCATGAATTGAGTCTAAGGAATTGAGAGCTCAAAGACTCCTTAAAAAGGGCACAAGGCACCTTAGCAAAGCTGCTCCAGTCATTATCTCTAAATCAACTTGAAAAGTCACACATAGTTCACACAACTACAATTGAATATGAAAAGTCACACATAGTTCACAAAATTGTAGTCGAACTTGAAAAAGACTTAAAGAAGAAGAAAACCAAGCCCATCAAGATTTTGGCTAAGGAACCCCCTGAGATTGAAATTGACCATGGTTAGCTCTATTACTTTTAGGAGCTATTGAGACCCAAGAAATGCTTATTCATACCTGCAAACACCTGTTTTCTTGAGTAAGACTAATATCCCTTCCTAGTCCACTTGAATTGAGGAACTGATGAAACTTAGTCATTTGGCCAAGCAAAAATGGATCTAAGAATTGGCAATGAAGGACCGAGAAGCTAAGGCTAAGATGAAAGCTCTACTGAAGGAGGAAGATGAAGGGAATACTAGGCTAGTTCTTGAGAATTTCACAAAACTATAACATAGGTGATAGGTTCATTAAAAGTGACAAGGCAAAACGGTCCCTTGGTGACAACCCAGTGGAGGTCTTTGAAGAACCTATAGACATTAAGGAGGTGGACCTAGCTAAACCTATAGATCAACCTAAGCTGATGTACATTGCAAAATACCTAGCCTCTAAGGAAGATAAAGACTTGTTATTTTGTCTTCTCAAAGAGTTTTGTGAGACATGTTTGCTTGGTCTTATACAGATATGAAAGGTGTGCACCCTTCAGTTTAGTTATGCACATGATTCTTCCCATTGTGGCTGAAGCAAGGCCTATCAAGTAAAGGCTACATAAAATGAATCCAATGTATGCTCCACTTGTCAAGGATGAAATTCAAAAACCCTAGATGTAGGGTTCAACCTTAGGGTCTCCATTGATCTGAAGAAGGTAAATGCAAACACTATAAAGGATAGCTTTCCACTCCCTTTCATAGAGCATGTACTCAAAAGAGTAGCATGAAAGGAAGTTTATAGTTTTCTTGAGGGATTCTCAGGATATAATCAAGTCATGATTCGAAGGACCAACACAAGACTGCCTTTGCTACTCAATGGAGAATTTTTGCTTATAAGGTTATGCCCTTTAGACTTACCAATCCTCTTGCCATGTTCCAAACATTGATGAGTATAGCCTTTAGAGAACTCCTTAGAAAATTTTCAGAGGTATTCATGGATGATCTATGTGTGAATTCCTCTCGGAAAGAACACCTAGCTTGTGTGCAAAAAGAATTTGAACTATGACGGTTGTATCACATATCTCTATACCCAAACAACAAGTGCCAATTCACGATGCACCATGGAGTAATTCTTCGACACATCATTTCCAAGAATGGTATATTCAATAACGAGAGTAAAGTCAAGGTTATAATGGAACTTCAAGGGTGTTCAACGATTCATATGATATTATGAATATATTATCAAAGATTTATTTTCATGTATGCAGACTTGGCACAACCCTTATACAAATTGCTCATTGTCTTTGAATTGAGTGAAGAATGCAAGGAGGCATTTCAGTAGTTAAAAATAGCATTGCCTTTGGCTCTAATTCTCAAACCACCAAGATGGAAGTTGGTTTTTCACGTGCACATTAACGCTTCTACTTTTTCCATTAGCTGCATCTTAGCATAACTATGGGAAAACAACATGGATTTTCCTATAGTAGACAACTCAATGATGCCAAGAAAAACTACACAACCACACTGAGAAGGAAGGATTGGCCATGGGGTATGTAGTGAAGAAGTTTAGATATTACCTTTTGGCCAATAAGTTTGTGTATTTTGTTGACCATATGTACTTGGTAAAAAAACCTTGTGCTATTAGAAGGATCACTTGATAGTTGTTAATCTAATGTAATTTGACTTTATAGTAACAATTAGGAAAGACTCCTAGCATGTTCTAGCTAATCATTTATCATTTTTCCATAATTCCAAATGGAGAACTTCCCATAGGATTGGAAGGATGACTTACCTGATGCATGCCTATGTCACTTAAGCATGGTACCACATTGGAGCCATGAAATAGCTTGTTTCTTATCTATTGGTTTCCAATGGATGATGAAATGACTCGAGACCGATCTCGTAAGTTAATCAAGGTGGTGTATCTATACACACTTATAGCCGACAACTTGTATCGATAAGGCAAGGATGACATTTTGAGACTATGCATTCATGATTATTATTACATCGAGATTATAGAAGAAGCCCATGCAAGAATTTCTAGGTGTAAGATTCCTCCCCAGCCTCTCAAGATGTCTAGCATCTTCCTCTGTAATCAAATCCCTCTTCAGAAATATAAAAGATCTTGTTTCTATCAGTTTTGGCCTAGAGAGAGAAAATCTTCTAGAGAGTGGTAATTTAATTTTTAAATATTTTTGGCTAAAAAAATATCTCATCTTATTAAAATAAGTTTTCCTGAAACAGAAGTTCAAAAAGATTTTCAGAAGGTGCATTAGAAATTAAGTATAATCTGTTTAAGAGGCATTATCCTAGGGGTCCAGATTTTCAAAAAAAATTAAATTAAGATTCTTATGGACCAATAAGATTCATCCAAATGTAGGAAGGAGATAAATAGAAGAATAAAAGGAAAATCTCTAAAAAATGAGTAAATACTCACACATAAGATGAAGAGTTGACTAAGAACAAGGTTAATAGTTAAAAAAGAGAGATATTTAGATGAAATGATGCATTTTTGACACCTCAGTGTGGGAGAATTTCCCTCATGAAGGAGACACCTATTTCACATGTGTGGGAGATTTTTAAACTCCCAAATAATGAGATATTTTTATCTCTCCTCTCTCCTGTTTCGACTAGATCCAAAAAGTGGACTAAACTGACCCAAAAATGGTCAAAAAATTGACCAAACTGATCTGAAAAATTCTAGAATCAGTTGGCTTGGATAGAAGCTCACTTTTTCCTATAAATAAAAGCCTTTCCCTTTGTTGAAGCTTAATAGTGTTTTTGCACTGTTACCTTACTTCTCCCAAGAGTCAAAAAACTGTGAATTTACTCATAATTCATTAGTTTTTTGACCTTCCCTCTTCTAAAGATTGGTGGCCACTCTTGTTTCAACAAGAGTAGAATTCTCAAACCATCAAGCCAAAGGAAAGCTCTCAAATTCCTTCGTAAGTTGGAGATTCTTCTCTTTTCTATTCATTTTATGGTTTTTTATGATTTTTGTCTTCTCTAAATTGAATGTGATGTTATGCCTCATTGAAAAAAGGCATTCCCCTCTCTTCTTTTAGTAAATCCAACCATTCTTATCCTAGATGAATGATTAATGGATAAAATCAAGTTTTTCATAATGTTTCTCTTTGATAAAGTAAAAAATGTTTACATTAGAATGATTTAAATACTCTTGGTGAACTTCTAATTAATTGTAAAGAGTTAAAAATTAAAAAATGGTTAGCTATACAAAGGAGGTTATGGTAAAATTTTTGTAAGATTATAAAAAATAAGTTTTAATTTTTTATTCAAAAAGAGTAATTCCCATCGTATATGTATTCTTAAAATGTTACTTTTCATCCTAAGTATAGAAAAATGCTTACTAAAAATATTTTATAAAAAGAAAGTGTTACTTTCTTTAGAATTAAATTCTATGTATAGAAGGAAGCTTATTGAAATTTTATTTTGATCATAAAAGAATGATTTTTATCATAATTGATTTTTATGCATAAACATATGCATAAAAGATATTTTTTTATATATTAAAAGTGTGATTTTCATCATAAATGATTTTTATGCATAAAAGATATTTTTTTATATTAAAAGTGTGATTTTCATCATAAATGATTTTTATGCATAAACATATGCATAAAAGATATATTTTTTATATTAAAAGTATGATTTTTATCATAAATGATTTTTATGCATAAACATATACATAAAAGATATTTTTATATATTAAAAGTGTGATTTTTATCATAAATGATTTTTATGCATAAATGGGTGCATAAAAGATATTTTTTATATTAAAAGTGTGATTTTCATCATAAATGATTTTTATGCATAAACATATACATAAAAGATATTTTTTTAATATACATATGCATAAAAGATATTTTTTCTAATATTAAAAGTGTGATTTTCATCATAAATGATTTTTATGCATAAATGGGTGCATAAAAGATATTTTGTAATATTAAAAGTATGATTTTCATCATAAATGATTTTTATGCATAAATGGGTGTATAAAAGATATTTTTTTATATTTAAAGTGTGATTTTCATCATAAATGATTTTTATGCATAAACATTTATTTTTATCATAAATGATTTTTATGCATAAACATATGCATAAAAGATATTGTTTTTATATTAAAAGTGTGATTTTCATCATAAATGATTTTTATGCATAAACATATGCATAAAAGAAATTCTTTTATATTAAAAGAGTGATTTTCATCATAAATGATTTTTATGATGATAAAAGTGTGACTTTCATCAGAATTGGATTTTATGCATAATTGATGCATATAAAATCTTTATAATTAAATAAGGGTTCTCCTTAATCCTCTGTTAATTTTCGTAAAAATTAAAAAAAATGAATAAGTCAATAATATGTGAGAGGAAATTCTACCCTTTCATATTAACTAAGATGGGAATGAGAAAATTCAAATAAACTATCAAAGTCGGAGATCGAGATAAATGATTATTTTATTCCTCCTAGGAATTCATGATTAGTTTAGAAATCTGTAAGCAAATATTCAATGAATGAAATTTTAGAAAAAGAGAAATTGAAATATTATCTTTCAAGAAAGATAGTTTAAGAAGAACCTTTCCAGACCCAAAACTCTGATTCAGACTATTGACCAAGACCTAATTCCTTCGCTAGTTTCAATCAATGTCCAGTTCAAGAAAAATACACTAAAAACACCCACCGAATCCGAAACTAAGTTAAGACTTTTGATTTTGATCTGAGAATTTGAGGAATTCTGTCTGGAATTTCAGACCTGGATCTAGAAGTATTGGGATACGGATTTAAGATTTATTCATGGTATTCAAACAAAATCAAAAGTGAAAACTTGCATAGAAACCCTGTTTTCTTAAAGGACTGTCTTACGCCAGAATGCTGGAGGGAGCATTTGGCATATGTGTTTAACTAAGGGAAGTTCGGTTGCAACAGCTGGCGGGGAGTGTTCGAGGGATAGCTCACGCGGCAAAAACCTACCCAGGTCTTGACCAGCCTGGGTATGGTGAAAAATGGTGTGCTTCCAGTACGATGGGCGAGGGCCGACGAAGCGGTCCTTGAGTGAAGTGCCAGGACACCTAAGGAGGATCCTAGAGGGTTTTGACCAGGCGATGCACGGGCTCGCGGTGCTTAGGACACCCATACGTATGTCGGAAGATATATATATGTATGTTGACGAAATGATTATTGTAATCTGTTTTTTACTGAATCTCGTTGCTGACCAGCTGGTCCCAATGAAGAGTCCAGATTGGTACTGTTTTTGTGAAACAAGGGATTGAATGAAAATTTTGAATTATGAAATCTGTGATCATATCTGTTTTGTCAATTGATTATTTTTATATGAAAGTTTTAAAGAGGAGTGTGCGTATCTGTTTTCTAAAGCTAAAGTTAAGAAAGGCATTTCAATTATGGGTGGGTGAGTACTTGTTTGGATCTACCGATTCCAGTGGTAGGGTGGTGGCTAACCCATGGGCCGGATGGGGTTAGGCTGGAATCAGTGGAGTTTTAATAATCAAACTAAAAAATCTTAGGATTACTCTAGGATTCGAGTAGTTAGTTAATTCTCTGATAATTTTCTCAATTGAGTGGATCAACGGCTGTGCCTGATCTTGATTAGGAAAAAAGCGTTGAAATCGCTCAGATGATCAAATTATATCAGTGATAGTTTCCTTCTATCTGGTTTATTCAGGGAAAGGATAGTTTAGATTTGATCTCGTTAGAAAAATTCGTTAAGAAAATTCAAAAAGGTGGGATCGTTCCCGCTTTCCGGGCATGGGAAATTTTCTCGGTTTCGGTTTTCGGAGTGACCACCAGCCTAGTCTCGTGCTTGGACATTCGTGGGCGAGGCCCTGAGTGAGAAACCCTGCCTCGCGCATAACGGGATTGCTTCCACTGTCAGCTACCGGGAGTCCGGTGCGCAGAGGGGGCAGAGGGATCTCACAGTTGGTATCAGAGCAGAAATTGCCTAAATTTTTAATAGAAATCTTGGAAAGAAATGTTTTTCACTTGTTAATACTATGAGAATGAACTTCAAAAATTGAAAACTTATAAATTGAATTGGAAATTTATAAATGGACACCCCGAACCTATCTGGAATTCCTGGACTCTCTCAGAGTCAGGATATGATAGCTTTTGCATTTGATCACCTCATCAACTCTGCGACGACCCGAATGAGCAGAGTGAGACTCGCTCGCCATTTTGAGAGTCTTTACTTTCCTGATCCTCTTGAGCGACGTCGATATATGTGGTTCTGTGGAGGACGGTGTATTAATATCAGTACCAGTCAGCGTCAGGCAAAATATTTCCTTGGCCATTATTCTGATAAGACTAGGGCTTGTTCACCATGTTCTACTCTGTGATCATTCACCCAGGAACTTCAGAACTTCATGCCGATTTTTTAGACTTCTTAGCTGCTTTATCCCGAGAAATAGAATTAGAGCACCTCTTTGTAATGAATCGTGTGTACCATGGTATGTCTTCTTCACAGTTTCGCTTCTTTATACAATTACGACTGAGGAAGTGATTTTGGAGCCGAGCTGCTCTATGTACATATTGCAACTTTTATATAAATATAGAATGTTTTCTGAAGAAAAATTCCCTGTTGTATAAGTGATTGTTTATGGACGATCTGATAAAGAAAAATCTGTTATCGGACATATGTCATAGATCTCCAATGAGATCATTGTCTTGTTTAAGAAATTGTTTTCCGAACCTCTTAAGTCTTTGGATATCGTGGATGATATCAAAATAAAAATTTAATAATATATAAAATTTTGGCAGAATCATGAGACGAGAAAACCGTGGCCGTCAGCCATACCCTCTCTCTAAAGATGATGAACTTGACCCTGATGTTCGCAAGGCTCTTCATAGGACTCAGCCCCAGGACCTTTCAAAGGAGAAGGGGAGAACCTGGGTGAGGCTGTGGAGAAATGGGTGGAAGCCATGGAAGAATATTTTGACGTCACAGGCTACAATGAGCAGAGCAAAATGGCTCTTGCCTGGCTGAAAATAGTGGAAACAGCCAGGGTAGCATGGAGGAACCACTGTGACACCAACCGTCTGGACAGAAATACTCAGTCTTGGAACGACCTAAAAACCTATCTAAGAAAGAGATTTTGTCCCCCTGGATTTTTGGAAATCAAAATAAACGAATTCTTAGAGCTAAAGCAGGAGAGCAAAACCATCGAGGAATATCACCAGGCCTTTGCCCTTCTACTCAAATATTCACCACCTCTAGATGAAGAATAACTCATGGCCAGGTTCATTCGGGGAATGAACGAACCCTTGGACACACTGGTCAAAAATGCCAAGCCAGTGTCCAGGCTGAAGCAGTAAGAATGGCAAAAGATTTTGCCAAAGCCTTTGTAGTAAAGGTCCCGCCAAAGCCTGCACCCTCTAACTTTAAAAGATTCAAAGCCCAGGGAAGTACTTCAAACTTTCCACCCCCGAAGAGGCAGCAAGGCCCGAATCAAAATCAGGATGGAGAAGACTCCAAAGTGAAGGAAGACCCTTCCCCCTAAATTTTTTCTCAGGAGCCCCACCTCTTTCAAGAAATCAGAGGGATGAGCTCAGAAGTGAAAACCGATGTTTTGGATGCCAAGGTTTCGGTCACCAACTGAAAGACTGCCCGACTCCTGCCATGTCAAGGGGACAGGGAAGTCAAGGACCCCGAGTTCAGAGACCAACCCCTTCATACCAGTCTAATCAGGGTCCGTCTCGCCCAAGCCAGGGAAACCCTAAAAGAAATCCAACTCAGCCATCGGCCTCTGTCCAGAGTAACCTCAGAACTCCTTCCCAAAAGTGGGGCAACCAAAGAGAAAGAGTTCCACCTCAGACTGCAGCAGCCAGAGCAGTCACAATTTCAGATGTAGTAGAAGAGGAAAGAGGGCAGATCTTTGCTGCAATTGAAAACCAAGGACCTAACCGTCAGTTCTCAATCATCCATACTCCAGTAGAATATCAGGGTAAGCCTTTTAAGCTTTTGATTGATTCAAGAAGTTCTCATTCATTCATTTTCCCTGGATGCTTGCATAAGCTAGTCTTAGAACAGAAATCAGGGAAACCTATGCAAGTTGAATTGGCCAGTGGGAAGACTCTTTTCACTCACCATGAGACAGATCTTATCCAGTTCAATCTAGATGGTAATGTAACCGACTGTCAGTTCAAAGTCTTACCTCTGGGAGTTTTGACCGGGATCCTTGGAATGGATTGGCTCCACAAAAATCAAGCTGACATACACTGTCACAATGGAAACATTTCCTTCCATGACCTTCACACAGGAACAAAGTTTAAGGAACTGGAGTTTCCGGATCCCTAGACCTTCAGTTAGTAAAAGCTTCTAAGTTGCTGAAAGGACTTAGAAAGAAGCAGCAAATTTATGTTGTCAAAATGAACCCAGTAGACTCAAAGCTTAAGGCTAAAGAACCAGAATGGTTAAATGAATTTGATGATCTATTCCCAGTAGAGCTAACTGAAATGCCTCCAATCCGAGAAGTAGATCATGTGATTGAATTGACCCCCGGAGCTCAGCCAGTAGCCCTACGCACGTACAAAATGCCAGTTTCTGAAGCCATCGAACTTAAGGAACAGCTTAGACAGCTGTTAGAACAAGGGTTTGTAAGACCCAGTGTTTCACCTTCGGAGATGGAACACTTAGACTCTGTGTGGACTACAAAGGTCTAAATCAGGTGACAGTTAAGAATAAGTATCCTATCCCAAGAATTGATGAGCTTCTGTACAGGCTAAATGGAGCCCAGATGTTCACAAAGATAGATCTCAAATCCGGGTATTACCAGATCAGGATCAATATCAAGATATACCGAAAACAGCCATCAATACTCGCTATGGGCATTTTCGCTATGGGCATTATGAATTTACTGTCATGCCATTCAGATTAACTAATGCCCTAGCTACATTCAATCGCCTAATGCAGGACATCCTTAGAGAATACTTGGATGATTTTGTTCTAGTTTTCTTTGATGACATTCTGATTTACTCAAAGAATGCAGCTGACCATGAGACTCATGTCCGAAAAGTTCTTGAGATTCTAAGGAAGCACCAACTCTTTGCCAAAAAGAGCAAATGCACTTTCTCTGCCGACCATGTTGAATACTTGGGCTTTCTAGTATCCAAAGATGGAATTTCTCCAGATTCCGTAAAAGTCCAAGCAGTCATAGATTGGCCTGAATCAAAGACAATGAAAGAAGTCAAAGGATTCTTGGGATTGACTGGTTGGTATAGGATTTTTATACCAAAGTATGCTCTCATAGCTTCCCCCCTAACTAACCTTCTCAAAAAGAATACCCCATTTCAGTGGTCTGCCAAGTGCTAGAGTGCTTTTGATAAGCTGAAGACCGCCTTGGTAACCAGTCCCGTTCTGAAGCTGCCAGATTTCTCTCTACCCTTTGAGGTAGTAACTGATGCAAGTGGTTTTGCCCTAGGAGGTGCACTCATGCAGGAAGGTCATGCAGTGGCCTATGAATCCCGAAAGCTCAGAACGCATGAGAGGAATTATGCTGTTCATGAGACCTGGAATTACTTTCAGTAGTCTATGCCTTAAAATTGTGGAGACATTACCTACTGGGAAAAAGATTTACTTTGATGATGACAGACCATCAGAGTTTAAAGTGGATCTTTACTCAGAAGGACCTCAACATGTGCCAAAGAAGGTGGATGCAGACCCTGCAGGAATTTGATTTTGAAATCAAGTACCGCCCAGGAAAAGAAAATGTGGTAGCAGATGCCCTCAGCAAAAAAGCCTCCTTGCTTGCAATTACTGTAGTATCAAATCCTTTGATTATTGAAGCAAGAGAGAAGATCATGCAGGATAGATTCTTTAGCCCTATTGTTATCCTACTTATGCAGGAAAGCAAAACTCCTCAGGAGTTGAACAGAGTTCAAGGGTACAGCCTGGATAATGGCATTATGTATTATAATCGCAGGCTATGCATTCCCAATGATGAGGATACCAAGGATCAAATTCTGAATGAAGCCCATGACAGCCTTATAGCAGGACATCCAGGTTTCATCAAAACCTACATGTCTGTAAAGAAAAGCTTCTTTTGGCCTCGTCTGAAAAAGGATGTACTGAATCATGTACGTCAATGTTTGACATGCCAGAAAGTCAAAGCTGAAAGAGTAAAAATGCCTGGGAAGTTACATCCATTGGACATCCCCCAGATGAAGTGGGAATGTATCAATATGGACTTTATTACTGGATTACCTTCAGTGCAATCAGGTTACAACTCCATTTTCGTGGTAGTTGACAGACTAACCAAAGTTGCCCATCTGATCCCAGTAAAAGAAATCTTATCACCCTGAGACCGATGGTCAAACTGAAAGGGTAAACCAAGTAATCAAAGATATACTTCGGTCATGCTATGGTAGGGAACCCAAGAATTGGCTAAGCTATCTGCACCTAGTCGAGTTTGCCTACAATGCTTCTTATTACCGAAGTATCGGGATGAGCCCTTTTAAAGCTCTGTATGGACAAGATTGCTTAAATGTCCAGACAGATACTTGGCGACATGGAGCAGCAGATGCAGCCAATTCGTAAAGATATTAAAGCTGCCCAGGATCGACAGAAGAAGTATGCAAATAAGAAGAGAACAGACAACAAGTTTGAAGAAGCAGATATGGTCTTCATTAGAGTACGGCCCAAAAGAAGTTCTCTATCTCTTGGGAAGTACAAGAAGTTATCCCCCAGATATTATGGACCATATCTGATTACAAAGAAAGTAGGTGACTTAGCCTACGAGCTTCTTATGCCTCCTCATCTCAAAGTTCATACTGTATTTCATGTAAGCCTTCTAAAGAAATATGTGCCAAGCCCAAATCATGTGCTTGATGATGAAATCCTAACCTCTTCAACCCAAGGGCAGATGGAACTCCAACTTGAAGAAATTCTTGATGTTCGAGAAAAGATTCTCAGGAAGAGAATTCTCAGAAAATTATTGGTAAAATGGAAGTTCTATCCTTTTGAAGATGCCACCTGGGAGAATGAAGCCGATCTCTTACGGGATCACCCCCAGTTTGCGAGATGAGGGCATCTCGCGTTTTTCAAGTGGGAGAGAATGTAAGATTCCTCCCTAGCCTCTCAAGATGTCCAGCATCTTTCCATGTAATCAAATCCCTCTTCAGAAATATAAAAGATCTTGTTTCTACTAGTTTTGGCCTAGAGAGAGAAAATCTTCTAGAGAGTGGTAATTCAGTTTTTAAATATTTTTGGATATAAAAATATCTCATCTTATTAAAATAAGTTCCCCTGAAACCGAAGTTCAAAAAGATTTTCAAAAGATGCATTAGAAATTAAGTATAATCTGTTTTCAAGAGGCATTATCCTAGAGGTCCAGATTTTTGAAAATTTTTAAATTAAGGTTCCTATGGACCAATAAGATTCATCCAAATGTTGGAAGGAGATAAATAGAAGAATAAAAGGAAAATCTTCCAAAAATGAGTAAATACTCACATAAGATGTGTTGAGGGATTTGCCATGCAGGACCTCGATCGAGATCCATAGGTGCCATGCCAGAACTCCGTTTTGACGCCACACGGAGGACCTGGATGGAGGTACATGCATTTGGATCTGTAAATGTAGTGATGCAGCATATCCATATCATTTGTACCTCGATGGAGGTCCATAAAATAAAATTATTTTGGTTTTAATCTCTATTGTTCAGACCTCGATTAAGGTATATATATCAAATCTTACGCATCCAAAAGTTGCAAATCTCTACCGTACCGAGGTCCTTCATAAAATCTGGACCATTGAAAATGCGTGGATCAAGGTCCTTCATGAAATCTGGACCATTCATTTTAAAAATATTTATATATTATTAAAATGATATTTTATTAATCTAACTACCTAATGGTAGAGATAAGGAAGCTCGAAGATGCCAGGGCATTAGTACAAGAATGTCAATGACTTCATGAAGCCAAGCTAAGGGCTAACTGGGTCAGGGATACAATGTATCCAAGAAACAAGCCAACAAAGGAAAGAGAATTGGATCTACCTAGTCCGATTCTAAAAGAGACGAAAGAGGGATCTCAAGGGAACACAATGTCAAGAATGTTTGAGAAAGATGCGTAGGGTGAGTCCATCCATTCAATGGAACCATCTGATTTGCATTTCACCCTATAAACCCATTTGCAACCAATGACATTTTTACCTTGTGGTAAGGCAACCAAATCCCAAGTTTCATTATGGACCAATGTGTTCATCTCAACATCCATTGCCTTCTCCCATACATGCTTCCCAATAGCTTCTGTATAGCATGTAGGTTCCACATGCTTCACCAAAGAGGTCATATATGCATAATGCATAGTAAAGTCATGATATATCAACCTGTCAATTGGATACCTGACCCTTTGGGATCTCCGCAATGCATGCGGATCACTCTAAATACCTGTCACTCTAACATGTGGAGGCACATATCTATCCTGCCTTGCACCTGGTGTGCGTAAAACTGTGACTACTCCCACGCACTCCACTGAGGTATTGTTTGCTAACCTCACCTTGTACAAAGACCGTCCACTCACCTTTATTCCAAAATTTTTGGATGTGGTTTTTATATGCATGTTTCGGTCTCATTATCAAGGACCAAGTGGGATTCCAAAAGCAAAAAGTGTATCTTTCAAGGGTATAGTATGGAGCCAAAAGGGTTCAACCCTAAGGCAAGGAAGATCGTAGTTAGCTATGATGTGGCATTCACGGGGAACAACCCCATCAAAGAGAGGCTTTGTGCACTTTATCCATCAACAAAGATGTAGCTCCAATAGATAACCCCACTAGATGCACTTTTGTAGTCTCCGGTTCAATGGAGAAGTTTCAATGGTAAAGGAGAGGCCCACGCACATTCCACAGGAGGTGGAATATAAAGATAAAGATGAGAGAGGCTTGCTGAAATACGAAGAAAGCAACACCATATCCCAAGTGAGTGAAGTAATGATTTAACGAGAAATCTCCCTCGGCTCTTGATAGTGATCAAAGAGATTAGAGGAATAGAAGAGGGCACATATGCACAAATTTGTACATTTTCTCTAAGTAGGGCAAGTACATGATCATAGTACTTTATGTGGACGACCTCATTTTGTTGAGAACTAGGAGGAGAAGATCTAGCACACTAAGTTTAGAGGTGGAAATAAAGTAATGGAATAGGGATTTTCATTGATATAGGTGGCATTGGACATGCCAAACCTAGACGCATACCCTTTCCACAGTATGACTGAGCTAATGAAAGCCCTAGCTCAGCTAATACATAGCTCTATCTAAATCAGGTTTGGCATTGGACATGCCAAACCTAGACGCATACCCTTTCCAAAGTATGACAGAGCTAATGAAAGCCCTAGCTCAGCTAATACATAGCTCTATCTAAATCAGATACCAATCTATTTTTATAACTTCATTTTTCATATTTTGCATATATTTAGTTTTTGATTTTGTGTAGTGCTGGTATAAGCACTTGAAATTGTGAACATAGATACAATGATTAAACAAACATACAATGGAGCTCAAGCCCGTATGAAACAGTTACACGTGTAAAAGCACTAACACGCTGGTGAAGGCGACGTATAGCGACCTATAATCACACTGTTCACTTAGAATACAAACTTCATTCAATTTTAAAAAATTCGGCTGCAACGAATCCTGCAAGCAAGCGCCATAGTCTTTGATCGCAAGCGCCTAAGCGCCATAGCCGTCGACAGCAAGCATCTCTAACTGCAGGCGAGCGCCGTCGCCTGCCATAGCTGCCAGCTTCGTTACTTATGCTAAGCTGCTAACAAGCATTAGTTCAAACAAATTTCATAAATTCGCCTGCATTGCTCGCGGCTTCTACACAAGCGCTTCAGCAGCACATTCAGGTAGACAATCCGTTCAAATCTGTCTTCGGTTTCTCTTGCATCGCTCAGGATTCTGCACAACATTTCAAGCAAATCGTTCAGCTTCTCTCGCATTGCTTAGAATTCGGCCCGAAAGATAAGTTCAATTTCTCGCGTATGGGCTTAGAATTCTGCACAGACATTACGTCAGCTCGTTCAATTTGTCTTTGTTTTCTCGCTTATGGCTCCGAATTCTGTAACATGGCCAGATTGTTCGCAAGCTTTATTCGACTTCCCAAAATCTGATAGACAATTTGTCCAATCTGTCTTCGATTTCTCATGCATCTCTCAGAATCGTGCATTCTGTAGTGCAATTTTACCAAAAGATGAAAGAACGGGAGGGAGGGAGGGAGGGCGGGCGCGCGGGGGGGGGATGTGTGTGTATTCATATAGTGCGCGTTTGCTCAAGCGGAATTCCTATTTTTCTCAGCTAAGATGTCATTTCTTGCGCAATTAACCGCACCTTTTGTCGAAAACCTTCGAAGTTTAAAGCGTCTGTGGCAAAGAGAGGTCTTGGCAGCTGCTTCGATGAACTATTCTGGTTCTTGTATGCGGTTAGGGCTTAACGTTCAGCGCTTTTTCGTTTGCTCTATGTAGGCAAAAGATTGAACGTTTTTCATAGTTAATATCTCGTACGCAAAGGCTTTACAAATCGGCTGGCTTGTCTGTAATACATCCCTTTTGACTCCGTTAAAGACATGCCGCAGAATCCCGAAATTGAGACATTGAACTAAGCCATTGACAGCAATGGAACAGCGTCTTGTGAAAGTGATTTTTGCTTTCGTTAGATTGTTTGGTTTGCCTGCAAAGCTGTAGGAGAAGAAAGCATATTGTAGGTGCACACGTCTTTGACTTGGCATCAATTGTTCATCAGAAGAGAAGCACGTTCTAGCAAAAACCAAAAAGACGCCAAAACGACGGAAAAACCTTAAAATGACAATTTGTTGATTCTGCCCTTGCGTAAACATATTCTAGGCAGTGTAGTTGCATTCCATAAAAGCTCAATCGCATGCTTTCTTTCGATGAGTTTTCTGTATAAAACGTAGTCCTGCTAACGATTCTCTGATAACAAAGAAAACTTGTTGTGAATTTGTAGTGCGAATACCCCTCTAACATAAAAGGTAGCTCAGCTTGAAACATCAAGAAGATGTTCTACTCGAACCAGCTGCTATCCAGAAAAGGACCTTTCGGTCAAATCTGGTAAGTTGCAAAAGTTCTGCTTCATGTTTCAATAAGACAGCACAGAAGTAGCAAATCTTCATTGCGTTCACATGCCAAACTCTCACCTTCATCTAGTGGTCTGTGAGATAAAGCCAGAGGCACTTTGACACACTGAGCTGAAGTACTGACACCATACGCCAGCCTGTATGCAAGCCTTGAAAATTCTGATTTCCAAATGATTTTCCGAGAGTTCTATTGATCCAAAGTTCAGCAGTTTTTCCTCAGCAGTTCAAGCCAGCCAGATGATGCTAGAAAAAGTTACAACGATTCTTTTGCTAAAAGTTCTAAGCTCAGCTCTGATACACAAGGAGTAGAATGAAGTTATAAGATTCTTTGCAAGTCCTACATTAGTTAGATATACTCACAAAACCTGATACCACTATAAGTCACTTCAACAGCTCCACGTTGAAATCTCTGTAGTACCATTCTAACATACAGAAGTTCATTTTCTATGGGATAGACAGAACAGTAAACTACGTCCTCTTCAAGGTTAAACACTCAATTTTAAAACCTGTTCTTCTACATTTCGTTCCAGGATTGCAGCAACTATGCATGCAAAGATAAACAGAAGAAAAGCTGAACAGATCGACATAGCAGAAATCTGGTAAGTGGTTAATGCATACTACCTTTTTTGGTTCAAAAGTTGTGTAAAAAGTTCTTGGCAAATTACTATGGCATTGAGGTTTTGCGAAAATGTACAGCAACTGGTTTTTTTCAGTGAACAGATTCTAAACCCTGTTGTACCACTAGCACTACGACTTTCTGGAATTCTTATGGGTAAAGGGTCTTCCCAACTTATCCAGTTCTTTGCTACTGCATGCCCTGAACATGTCTAGCAATTTGTGCTCCTCTCAGCCTGCCTTGTAGGACGATTCATATCAAGCAATATTGGGACTCCAGAAAAATGCTTATACCTGTCGTGTGCAATCTTGTGCAGGAGGGATAGTGCTAATTTATGACCGTAAAGTGAGATTCTTCTCAGGTTATGTTCCTTTTCGAGTACATTGAAGTTTGTTCGCTTGCATATACAAATATCCTGTCTGGCATGATACTGACAATTTGACGATTGACTTACATTATTGGCTATTTTGCAGAGGATGTGAACAATCTACTGGTTAGAGTTCTGCCATGCTAAAGAGACAAGATGCAAAACATACTAATAAGTAAATCAGCAAACCAATTATCGTTGTTCATTCTAACCTAATTAAATCTGTTGCTCTTGATCAAACACAGATTCAGATCAAACTGGTCACAGCTACTAAAGAGGTGGACACAACATCACTTCCAAAGGAAAAATCTCAAGCAAGGTACAGAATTGCTTGGAATAGAAAATAATTGTTCCAAACATTGCCCACACAAGAAAACTTAACAGCTGCAATAACTGCAGATTTGAAGCTATAACAATAGAATACGGGTTTGACGAAGAGTACAGCGAAATTGAGAGAGTAATGTTACGGCCAAGAACACCAGACGATGGAGAAACAGCACAGGTAAGTTTCTTGTCTAAAGACACCAAATGTTAAAGCCTTGCATAAAAATCAGAAGTAAGCAATTACTTTTGTGTGAAATGCTCAAAACAAGAAGGCCTGGAGATGAGAGTTCCACTACTCCCCCATTTAATGATGACACCTGAGATGCTGATTTCTATTCTTCATTTCAGACTCGTCTGTTTAATGATGACACGTGAGATGCTGATTTCTATTCTAAAGTATGGCAATTACTTTTGTGTGAAATGCTTGAAACAAGAAGGCCTGGAGACGAGAGTTCCACTGCATTTCAGACTCCCCCGTTTAATGATGACACCTGAGATGCTGATTTCTTCATTTCCAAAGCATTTGTTGTCTGCACACTGATGCTGGTCAATTTCAAGATTGTCTTTGAAAAGATTGTGTGATGATTCTAGAACACTTTCAAACTAAAAAAGCGTCTTCTTCTGAAATTGCAACTATCATTCATTAGCATAAAATTAGAACTTAGTTGTTGTAATGAAGGTGAAGTGAAAAGCCGCCAAAATTTCCTCGTATATACATGAGTGGAAATGGGCTCCACAGATCTGCATCTATCTCAAAAAGGAAGCTCAAACTAAAATAGCCAAGAATATGTACTTCAATTCCAGCTTGTTGAACACCTGGATTTCACACATTATAGCCCATAATACCGTTGGTGTGGTAATCTGAATCACCTCCAGGTGTGGAGGCACCTTCAGGGAAAACCTATCCAAGACTGTCAAGTCATGCATTGGAGTAACTCAGCCAGGCAACCCAGTGACAGGAAGAAGGTGCTAGAGAGACACAAAGCAAATTGCTTTTGTGTGCATGGGAGAAAGCAAGAGGGGCAGCTTTTGTGCATAGGAGAGGGTCAACGATTGGAAGTGGTTTTTACCTCTCTTTTCGATCTAGACTAGTATGAGAGACATGTGGCTTGCCAACAAGGTTAAAGCCAAACAAGATTAGATATGAGTAACTTGTTACTAGGAGACTAACCCACCCTAGGCATGTGAGCATGGGAGCATGGAAACATGCTCTAGTGGGGCAAGGGTTAGATCTAACCTTGGATTGAGGTTAGGGTCAGGCAACCAAGGGTCACATACACTAGGAGACTAGCCCACCCTAGGCATGTGAGCATGGGAAAATGGAAGGACAAGTGTTACTCTAGAAATGGAAGCCCAAGAGTTACTTTGAAAATGGAGAGTCAAAAGTCACTTGAGAGCTCTCCTATATAATAGGGGTACTCTCAAGGGAGGTTCTCTTGTGTAGAGCATTGTGTCTACTCTCTTGCCATTTCAAGCTAGAGCCAAGTTCTGCTAGAGTGAAGTCATATCTCTTGGTGGTATGGGACACTAAGGTAAGATATGTGATACTTCATTGTATTTATGTGTGTACCCTTGGGCTCGGGGGTGGTTGGTGGATGAGTATATACCTAGTTCATGCATGTTTACGCATGGTTATTAGCTAGAGAGACCTTTAGAGTTTTAACATAACTCAAATGCATTTTATGATGGTTGGGCTTTTTGAGGCCCCTTTGGCCCTTTCATATGAAAACTCTTTGGCAACGAGACCTGCCATAAGATTTTTTGCATTCAGCAACCACACATGATCGATGCCCCAAGTGTCTCTCAAAGGGGCTGATCTACATTCTCCACAAGGAGGGCAGCAACAAAACTTGATGCTCTCCACTAGTGGCCCATTATGGTCTTGGAAACAATTCACTAACATACTATTCCTAAAACACCCCAAGTAAGAAGTAAGAAGTCTACTTACATGTGTGTCCACGCAAGACCCAAACATGCATAAGCATAGCCATCAAGCATTACCAAGCATCTGCAATCCATGGTCATCTACACAAACGACAAATGCATCCATGAGGACATAGGTGGGTTTGGTTAGCACTCCTCCCAACCATAGGATCCAAACAAACCAATGCGACCCCAGAATAGCCCGCACCCTCATGGCATGCATGTTCTATACCACACACCCTCAATCCAATAGCCCGCACCCTCATGGCATGCATGTCCTATACCACACACCCTCAATCCTCATGAGACTGTCACCGGTGTGGCTAGCCAGTAGCGGGGTCCTTGGGAGGCCCCATTACCAAGGTTAGGATCCTGCCAAGTAACTCACATATGAGCCACAAACCCAACCATAGAGCCCATATTCCACTTCACACTATAACAAACTATTTGGCCAACTGGCTTTTGGAGAAACACAGTTTTCAAGTTCACTTTCAAAAAACAAGTACTAAGGGATGGCTCTTAAATTGGGACACTGATCTTGCCATATTGTACATTTCACTTTTAGTTGGATCACATGGCTGATATCTTACTGTATTGGGCACCCTTTGTTATCAATGTGGTTCCGCTTTGGATGTCTTGCTGTATCACCAGATTGCAATCAAGAACGCTTGCCATTTTTCAAGAGGGGGGTATGTCATGACCCTGTGAAATGGGTGTAGCATAAGTGTGAGCATGGTGGTATTGAGCAAGATAAAAATTTTAAGATTCATACTTGGGTGGTCGGACAAAAAGGTAACATGTGTGGACAACCCCAAGTGTGAAGGGGGACCAAGGGATTAAAGTTCATAAAGTTTATAACCTTGGGTGGCCCCAAGAAAGTTTTAAAAACCATAAGTGGCCCCTAGGAAAGTTCTAATAGCTTCAAGGGCCACTAGGATTTTTTTTTTTTGGGGGGGGGGGGGGGGGGGGCTTCTCCACTTTTAGAGTACACGCCTCCCTCTCTCTCTCTCATGCTAGTTGGGTTATACATTGATGAGGTGGCTGACTTCATTACACGGGGAGGCGGAGATGGAGTTGATCTAGCAGGTACCTCAGTACATATTATGCTTTATGCTGATGATATTGTATTAGTGTTTGAGTCTCCAGGAGGTCTACAACAGCATCTACATGCACTCGATGATTTCTGCACACAGAGGGGTCTTACTGTGAACCTTGGGAAAACCAAGGTTATGGTCTTTCATACATCGAGACAGGGCAGGAGTCAGCTGACATTCACTCTCGCAGGACGCCAGGTGGAGGTGGTGACACCATACGTGTACCTAGGGGTTACCTTCTCTGCAGCAACCACGCGCTTCACCATGGATTCAGTAGCCAGAGCTAGATTGACACGAGGATATGCAGCATTGGCTATGCTAGAGAGACAGTGCCGCCAGGCGCATTTTCAGGAGCCCCGGACGAAGGGGTGGCTATTTGACACATTAGTCACACCGGCACTGATGTATGGAGCAGCGGTATGGGCGCCAGGCCTTGCTACCCATTGGTGGACACAGATAGAGAGACCACAGGCCCTCATGATGGCACGTATGATACGCAGCAAACCGTCAGTACCTCTCATGACATTATCCGAGCAGAGTTTGCTGCGCCTCCTATGATGGTAGAGGCCATATTACATACTATATGCCTGCTAGACAGATTCAGAGAGATGCCACATGACAGATTGTCATACAGAGCTTTTGAGGCATCTAGACAGCTGGCTGAGGCAGGAGACAGAGGATCATGGTATGCACAGGTCACACATTGGTTCTCACAGCATGGCCTAGAATGGATCATCTACCACCATTCTAGTATGACAAGGATGCACCACATATCCGTCTCTCTCATAGTGAGGAACAGAGTATTGAGACAGGACCTATGGCAACTCTATACACGAGAGACATGGATATCGCCTACACAGCCTCTTCCATCGAAGATGCTATACTACAGAGATCACTTCATGAGTATCACTGATGATGGATTTATAGAGAGGCCTAGATACATGGAGGGCTTTTTACCTCCCGAGTAGCTATTGGTCAGCTTAGAGTCTCATCACATCAATTGGAGATCGAGACTGGCAGAGCAGCACGGATCCCCCGAGAGGAGAGGATATGCAGATTGTGCAGAGAGGAGGTGGAGAGTGAGGAGCATTATGTATGCAAATGCAGAGCATATACAGCCATCAGAGAGAGATATCCCATTTTATTCAGAGAGCCACATTCCCTACGCCAGATCTTTGAGGCAGCACACCAGCGCATACTAGGGAGATTCATTCTAGACATACAGCGTCACAGAGAGACATCATTACAGGCTCAGACAGCTCCAGGGGGGGGACGACAGACACAGATTACTACATCTTTTCAGAGATCCACCCCGCTCCCAGCCCCTACACAGTAGGGAATTACTCTCCAGAGAGCAGAGACACTCAGAGCCCGCAGGAGACAGAGGACACCTGGCTTTCGAACACCACGCCTATACCAGAGAGAGATGACAGAGATCAGAGCTCAGTTTCACAGAGAGGGTGCAGAGCGACTGGCTCGCTTTAGAGCAGACCTAGGCATGTTCTTCAGGGAGCTGTGGACACCCCCTTCATTGATGCATACCATTTTATATCCCCAGTATGGTACAAGATGAAGCTAGCTAGGTTGCATATCATGATTGTATACTCCATGTATATAGCTTTGCATTCTCCTAATAGTAGAGCTCCATCCCCTCCCCCACTCATTGTACTTATTGCACACCCAGATTCAGCTTTTTAGTTCACAACTTTTTCATTCGGTTGGAATGACAGAGGATACCCCACACAGGTACACTGATTTGTCTCATAGGCCGAGTTCGGTCTTTTGGAAGACGTTAATAAAATCTTTCTTTGTTTCTCTCTATCTCTTGCTTTTGGGGAAAAGACAGCAGTCGGGCAAGAGCTCCAGGTGTGGGGCTTTTTCTCTGACTCTTACTCTTGGAGGGACTGCAGAATTTCGTGGACTGCAAGGCTGCACCTCTCTTATGCTTGCTTTTTGGAAGGACTGTATGCGGGCAACGCAGATTTCAGGGCTGGTTTCATGAGGGGAATCACACAGGCTGCTGTGATGTGCTACAGAACAAGGATATAGGTCTCCACTCACTGTCACTTTTGTACTCCCCCATATTCATGTATTCATGTATCCATGTACTCATGTACCCCATTTTGACTAGTAGCATTAGCTTCCCACTCTCCCTAGTTGCTGCTTCCGAATGCTCCCTACTGATGTATTGTAGGGCTAGATACTTACCTTCAGTTCTTTCTTTTCTTTTTCAGACAGTGTATCAGATGTCACATGGTTGTAACTTTGGTCTCATAGGTCACTTTGGCCTTTTGAAGGCGTTAATATAACATTTCATTTCTCCCTCTCTCTTTAGCTCTTGAAGAACAGGTTGGCTGCTGGCTTTGCAGAGCATACAGGCGCCTATAGATTCTCTCACTGGTTCTCTCTCTCTCTCCCGGCTGCAAGACAAGAGGGCAGGACAGAACGGGGCTTTTCCTCGTGTACAGACTTAGCAGATTAGAGGAGATAACAGTGTGGTGTTCTTGGGACACAAGGCTGTGTAACCTCTATGCTAAGAGATCCTGAGGATTGGCAGATTGGACTTGCAAACATACGAGCCATGGATGGCCATGTTGTAATCATCTAAATATTTTTCGTTGAAATTGAATAAAGAAATACCGAAAGGGACGCCAAGCTTTGGGGCCAACAGGTGTCGCTCTCTCTCTTATTTTGGAGCACTCTAGCTCTTGTTTATTTGTTTTTTTTTTTTAAAGCTGAACTACAATTGGATTGGGTGACTGCTAGTCTACCGCACTTTGGTTTCTACCAGAGGCCGGTTTCACAGCCTTTATAGGGGCCTGGGCAACAGTCGGCAGAGTCAGATGAGAGTCGGCCAGCAGCCAAACACTCCATATATAACATAAGACAGCATTAAATATTTAATGCTTCTTTGATCTTAGTTGTGGCAGACAGAGCCGACGGACAACATGAATCTCAGCCGACCAACCTTCCCTGGAAATATAAAAGGATGGATCTTACCATGGTCTAAAATCATCAGATAAAAACTCAAGTCTACATCCTTAGTCAAGCATGTGTGCTTAGGCAGCCTGCCTTTGCTTACTTCAACATCCTTTGTGCTCTCAAGTCCAAGACATCTGAAGCTCAGCCTCTTCCCAGAGTTCTTAGAGCACCGACTATGGGCTGGTGTATTCTCTCTAAAGATAGCTTCACAGTCGTCTACAGCTTATGTAGCGTTTGGTCACTTTGTCCTTGTGTTTGATCATCACTTAGTCAATTTGTCCGCTCAGTCCTGTGGACATAGTTCAGCTTGTATTCAGTTCTCCATAAGAAATAAAGTAAATACTCTTGCTTGAGGAGGAAGGGGGGGCTTTCAATGGGTAATTGGTGTTGAGATTTGAGGTGATATGAGAGCTAGAGAGAATGTGATAAGAGTTGAGAATTATCCCACATGCAAGAGAAAAGCCAAATTGTACTCTCCTCATATAAAAGGGAGACATTTCAAGCAATGGAGCACAATATCTCAAGTCTTTTTAAGAGTACAAGTTTTCATCTTGTAACCTAACTGAACTTGAGTCTAATCTTAATTAGCACACACTCACAATGAGTCTCCTTTATTTCTATCCACCTTAGATTAGCAATGTCATTAGAGTAGATTAGTGTGTGATAAGGATGTGTAGTTAGGAGAGCTCGATCCATACTTTCAACATGGTATCAGAGCCTAGGACTAGCTCTCCTAGTTTAGGTTTAGTTCATTAGAAAATGATTAGTGTTAGGAGATTTTAGAATTTGAGTGTTCTTTTCTCTTCTCCTCTCTCAAGCCATCTAGGCTCTTAGCAAGTGTTTAAGAGATTATACTCTTGCTTAGGTGTTTCTATCATCATTTGGAAGTCTATGATTAGGTTCATTTTGTTTGCAAGTTATCATTAGCTATTAGCCTAGCAATGTAAACTTTCACTCTTATAGCCTCGACAAATAGCAAAATGGTGCTTTACTCAAATCTTAGTAAGTAGCTACAAGTTGCTTCAGAAAATACAAGCATATCCATGAATCCAAAGAAGGGCACATAGCAAAGATACGAGGCAAACTGTTGCAGCTCTAGCCCGTAACAGTCTCACATAGTAGAGAGAGGTTTGCAGCACTTTATTGCAAGAGAGGAGGTGAAGCAAGAAGAGCTACATTGTTTGTATAACATTGTTACATGCACCGAAGCCTTGCTGTACTGATCCACAGCCCTAAGCATACTTAAGAAATTGATGCTAATTACTTATGATTAAGACACAGAGGAGAGAGAAGAAGAGAGAGATTAGTGTTCAGGTTTTCTTGTATTACTATGTTACAAAAAGGTAACTTACTGCTTGTACATGATGTAGGCATGTGGTCAGCCCCATAGGTGTTGACCTGGGCCCTTCTACTTATGATCTACTACTGACATGGATGATAGATGACTGAACTTCTGAAATATGACTTGCTGAAAATGCCATGATGCTTAAATATATGCTATGGGGTGCAGTCGGCCAGCTGTCCTGTAGTCGGCCAGGTCCGATGGACAAAAAACACCATATAATATATTCCATGCTGTGCCTATTGTCCCCTTGCTGTCAGCCACTGCCTGGGCCCTCAGCCGCCTGCTGTTGGGACCCCTGATGGGTGCCAACAACAGTTCTGCTGCCTGCCAACAGGGTTCCCAGCCACTATACATGATGCTTATGCTTTGGCTATTGCTGATAGTGATGAAGATGGTTCTGTGCTGCTTATCATGATGATGCTAATGCTGATGTGACACTGCTGATGATGATCAAGTTGGTGACCATGCTGATGATGATGTCAAAGTTGATGAAGATGCTTCTGATGCTGATGCTGATGCTTCTGCTACTAACACTGCTACACTAATCAGGGATTAGACAGTTCATGCTGAAGATTAAGCCATGGCACGCGCGTGCGCGTGACATTCCCTTTTGCTAAACTTGATGACGAGGTGGAACTCTGTCATCCTTCCTCCTTGGACTTGACCTTGAACTGCTACTGCTTTTTGACTTCTACTAATAACTGATATTTTTGGTCTGAACACCTTCACTCCTAATCTCCACTTCAAAGTCTTTGATAAAGAACTCAGCATCTATTCATTGTTGTCCCCATGCCTGATTTCCCTTAACCTTGACACAATGGTGGGTCCCCTCCCGGAACTGATCATGCCTGTTGCTAGGCCTTTAGAACTCATCTGAGAGCTTACTGAGGTACTGGGTCTGCGTACCTACCCTCAAGGACTGCATCCTCTAGCTTCGCCTATTGCAAACCACTCCATCTGCTACCCTGTTGCATCCTTCTTGCTAGAACTGTGCACCTTCCTTGGGACATAGCTTAGTGGGCTGAACCTGAATGCTCTGATACCAATGTTGCATGCGCAGAAGCCTTGCTGTACTGATTCACAGCCCTAAGCATACTTAAGAACATTGATACTAATTACTTATGTTTAAGACATAGAGGAGAGAGAAGAAGAGAGAGATTAGTGTTCAGGTTTTCTTGTATTACTACTATGTTACAAAAAGGTAACTCACTGCGTGTACATGATGTAGGCCTGTTGTCAGCCCCATAGGGGTTGACTGCTTATGATCTACTACAGACATGGATGATAGATGACTGAACTTCTCAAATATGACTTGACTTAATGCTGAAAATGTCATGATTCTTAAATATATGCTATGCGGTGCAGTCGGCCAGCTGTCCTGTAGTCGGCCAGGTCTGATGGACAAAAAACACCATATAATATATTCCATGCTGTGCGTATTGTCCCTTTGCTGTCAACCACTGCCTGAGCCCTCAGCTTCCTGCTGTTGGGACCCCTGATGGCCATTCGTATATTCGGTTGTGGAACTAAGTCTTGGGCTTGATTTTTGCGCACTCATGGTATTTGTAGTAAGTCTTGGGCTTGATTTCTGCGCACTCATGGTATTTCTCTCTCTATTGATTATAGTAGCCAAGACTCTTTTATGTACAAATCATTTCGTGTGCATTCATTAAAGAAATAACACGAGTGTCTCCCAAGAGCATCCCTATCATTCAGTGGATCCAAGTCCATGGCCTCTCCTGGGGTCACTCGGAGCCTAGCAAGCACCATTGGTGCTGTTATGTATGTGCATTCATTCGCAGGAGATGGAACACTCCTCACTTTGGGCCACCAACAACAGTTCTGCTGCCTGCCGACAGGGTTCCCAGCCACTATACATGATGCTTATGCTTTGGCTATATTGCTGATAGTGATGATGATGGTGTTGTGCTGCTTATCATGATGATGCTAATGTTGATGTGACACTACTGATGATGATCAAGTTGATGACCATGCTGATGATGATGATGATGTCAATGTTGATGAAGATGCTTCTGCTACTGCCACTGCTACACTAATCAGGGATTAGACAGTTCATGCTGAAGATTAAGCCATGGCACGGGCGTGCACGTGACAAACATCATCTTAAGCTCCTCCATGCAGTGTTTGTAGGCATCACTCTTCAAGGTTCAAATAGCTCACAAATAAAGTAGAAACAATACGAACGAACTGTGTGCAACAAAAGCTCTATAATACGTCAAGCGTAAGTATACAGAGCACTACTCTTTCTAAGAGCAGCATAACTAGGCGTAATCATCACAAAGGAGCCGAGCTAGCAAAATTGCTATTCTAGCTGCCAATTAGAGGTGCCATCACTAACGTGTAGCGCAACTTGGTTGTGCCGGACTGAGTAGATCTGGCTGATGTCCACACGGCACAAGCTCTCATTAATCTATAGAGCATAAGAATGAGCGGCTTGCGAAGGCATCAGTTGTGGTGGCTACCTCCACAAATGGCATCTTCATCAAAGCTTCTACATCAACTATGCAACCCACATGCCGCTGACGAATGAGGCCACACATTTGTCAAGCTAAAAAGATAAGCCTTACAAGATAAGGGTTATTGCATTGTTTAGTGTGTTCACATGAGTATCTCTACTTGTGTATTAACAAAGTGTGTCACATTATAGTGGACCTCAATGATTGTCTCCATGACACATAAGCTTCATCACATGGATCATTCAAAGTAAACCCTTGTAAAAGTGGCCAAAAGAGCACACTAGTTTGTGTGAAAGAGAAGAATGTAACCCGTGTAAAAATGCCGCAACCACATGAGTATGCGAGCGTATGTGTGCAAACCATAAATGGAAAAATGCCTCTAGCTCCAAAACTGTCCTCTAAAATAATTTTGTATGTCCTATCCTCTGGCACCGATGATGTAACCAAGGTAGAAGAAATAGCCAAAATTTGTAATCCTACTCTTGGAAGAGACCTCTAGACCTCAAAGATAGGTCAAGTCTCTATCAAAAGGGGGAGAGGGGGGGGGGGGGGGACCTCAGTCTTAGAGATGACCTCTAGACCTCAAAGATAGGTCAAGTCACCAAAGTGAAAAGCCCTGTGACCAGTACACTCTTCGCCTGCGGAGAAATGCTCTATGAAGTCCAACGCTGAGGAAAGCAAATAATTATGATGATTTGGCTATCCACATATATATATGCACAAATGCTACTGGTCATCCAGTATATGGTGTCGACCTATTGTCCACGACCTACCACGTGTTGGGACTTGTGCCCTGATTACTCATAGGTGCGTCACATTCTCCCCTACTTGCATTGCAGTTGTCCTCAGTTGCATGGCCCCCTAATAAGCTTATCACCACTAGCAGTACGGAAGAGGATGGACGGAAGAGGCCTAGCCTGGCCGAATGGTCTCCCCACCCCCAAATCTCGATTATCCACTATAAGTGGGGGATGAGGGACACCATGGGGTAGAATGCCCCTTATAGAAGGGCCATGAAGACCGGAATCCACCATGTGGGATATAGGCTGCCAACGTGGCAGCATAGGAGAGGAAGTCGATGAAATTCAACGCCAACACCCCCCCCCCCCCCAGAATGAGACGCCCGAACAAAACCAAGCAATAGCACCCGAACAACACCGGGCAAGAGCCCAAGAGCTGAACAGGCTCTGATACCATACCAAAAACGTGGAAAGCTGCCCAACACCACCACCAACAGTGCGAAAGAGGATGGACGGAAGAGGCAGAGGCCTAGCCTAGCCAAATGGTCTCCCCACCCCCAAATCCCAACTATCCACTATAAGTGGGGGATGAGGGAGACCACGGAGCAGAATGCCCCTTATAGAAGGGCCATGGAGATCGGAACCCACCATGTGGGATATAGGTTGCCAACATGGCAGCATAGGGGAGGAAGGCGACGAAATCCAACGCCAACAAAGCTCTCAGCAACAACAACAAACAAGACTTGTGTGTGAACTCATCCTCATCAAACCAAACTGCGCTAGATTGAATAGCCCTTCAACTTGAGGAGATACTGTAGTTGCTTTTGACAAGAACCCTACTTGTACTAGTGCAAAACAACGTACTTTGGTACCAAGACCTCCTGTAATCCTATGTCAACCACCAACAAGGGTTCGTCCTTAGGCGGAGCGCTTAGCTCTGGCCCATGATATTCCACAAGGTTGCTTGAATGAAACACCGAATACATCCTCCAATGGCTCAATAACTCTAGCTTGAAGACTATATCACTGAGCATCTTGATAATCTTGAATGGACCTTTCTTCTTTGGAGCTTGTTTGGAAGCAACTTGCTCGAACTATTTGAGCCTCTGCTTCACGATCTTCAAATAAACCCAATCTCCTTCTTTGAAGGTACTACCCCAACGATGTTTGTCAGCCTCTTGGACTTGCTTTCTCCGCGCCTTCCATATGTCTTCATGAACTTGTCACAATAGTTTGTCCAAATCTTGAACTACCTGATCTGCACCATAGTTCCTTGTGGAAGATTGAATCATCGATTAATAACCGGACAACCGTAAACCACCTCAAAGGTAGAGTGTTCTCTCTTGGTTTGTTATCCGCCTTAAGAAAGGACTTGGTCGACATCTGCACTATATCATTGATGGCATGCTCCACCAATGGCAAGAACTCCTCCCAAAGTGTTTGGTGCTCCTCACAATAACGCCACGGCATCGTGATTATAGTTTTGTTCTTGAAGTCCGGGTCCTCAGCATACATCGCCTTCAGCGGCATGAAATAATCACTATGGCAACCCTCTCATAGTATGCACCGGATGTGGCCTTCGACTCAACGTGGTGGTTACCACATTCTCCTTACTAGGCAAATAATTCTGAGAGGTGAAAATGCCACCACCGTAATTGGCGGGGAGACAAGTCTTGCTGTGACCGTGTCAACAAATGTCTCAGAGATTGGTGATCCATAGGGATCCAGAACACTGAACTGCCACTTCCAAATCGCCTACATCACTACGAGCAACTCTTGGTCATACGGGAAATGCTACAACTTAGCATCACCGAGCTTTCGGCTCTCATAGGCAACAGGGTGCCCATGCTACTGCAACACTGCTCCATGGCCTCCCCCACTAGTGTTGCAGAAAATCATGAAGGGCTCATCTAAATCCGGCACCTAGAGAACGGGAGCAAATGACATAATAACTTGAGCCTCTCAAAAACAAGCTTGCTCAATGGAAGTCCAACAAAATACTCGATCCTTCTTGTACTCCCAAGCATAATGCTCCACAAACGCCTGTTAAGGCTAAGAAATCCACAAAGCTCATGTACACATTTTGATATGGGCCACAAAACATTGGCTTCACTCTTCTCCGCATCCATCGAGATTCCATCCTCAGTGATGACATGTCACGTGCATCCCACACTTGGATGCCACGTAGACATATCTGAACAAGAAGGTGCATGACTTGGAGTGGAAACTGGTCCCATGTGAGCCTAGTCCGAGACGAGTCAACCAAGGTTCCACTCTACGCGTCCGAGGCCAGGTGTGCATTGTCCTGCACATGAAGCAGTGCCAGTCTGTATTGTGAGTCTCCCTCTGGAATGATGTCAGATGATCTGCATGTTGGGTTTATGACTGGACACCAGGTGTCTGTAGAATCATGTAGGATTGCATGTAGAATGGGGTCAAGCCCATACGGCTACCCAAGAAAGGAGATGACATATCTCTTGCATGGGCTTTGGGTAGGCTTAGGCCACCCAACAAGGGCTGGAAGAAGGTGTGCCAAAGCCGGAGATCCCATCAAGTAGTCCACGGTGCTGGTTACCTCTTGAGTGAGCCGATGTGCACGAATGTCTCCGTGCAAGGATGGTTTCAAAGCATCCACAAATCGCTCAACCTGCTTGAACCGGCAAACGTTCTAGCAAAAGCTTCCCCAAACCAACGAGATAGTTGGTTATTGATTCCCAATGATTCTGCATAAAATAATGACTTTCCCCAAACCCGGACTTGTGCCACTCTTGGCGCCTAGGAACTCTACCCAACAAGATAGTTGGTTATTGATTCACCATGATTCTGCATAAAATAATGACGTTCCAAACCAACAAGATAGTTGGTTATTGATTCGCCATGATTCTGCATAAAATAATGCCTTTCCCCAAACCTGGACTTGTGCCACTCTTGGCGCGTAGGAACTCTACCCTATCCAAGTAGTCAACACACAAAGATGCGAGAAAAGAAAAGAAAAAATTGTAGGTTCATTAGGCCCTGATACCAATGAGAGAATGGTTGAAGGTAACAAGCGGAAGCAAAGGAGAGACTTGGAGCAACCCACAATGATCCAACACTTGAGCAAAATGATGAATGAATTAAATGGCAAAAAGCCTATTCTTATATACAGCACAAATAGCCAAGTTGGCAAGTAGAAAAGACCCATTACAGGTGAAAATACCTACAACTAGGGAAAGTGCCTACAAATGTGGGAAAAATACCCATGACCGAGTAAAATACATCAGATAAATATGTTGCATAAATGGTGCACTAAATGGGATAAATGCTGTAGATGAACATAGTCCAACACCTCCTCTCAGCTCTAGCATGGTGGACCGACTCCTATACGGGTCATGAGCTGACCAATAGAATCTCGAGGAAGAGGTTTAGGAAAAATGTCAGCTAGGTTATCCTGAGAGGAACAATACTCCAGAGAAATGATGCCGTCAATATCCGGTACTCAAGCTCAGTAGAAGAAATTGAGACTGTATCATGCTTCTTGGATCGCTCGGAAATGAGGCCGGAACCTAAAGTGAAGCAATAACCAAAAGTGGACCGCCTGGTTTCTTGGTCATCTCCCCAATCAACATCAGAGTATCCAATAAGCTCAATGCCTCCTCTGAAAGAGAGACCATAGTCCAAGGTACTAGATAAGTATCGAAGAACCCTCATAGCGGCTTGCCAATGAGAATATCAAGGAGTGGAAGAGAACTGACTAAGAACATTGACATTGACATTGTAAGAGAACCCACAAGCCTCTAGTACTACGTACTGTCCTCAAAGATGGAAGTAGAATCTTCTCAAGAAAGCTTGGAATTAGGATCCATTGGATAGGAAAGAGGACGGCACTTTGGGACGTTCGTCAAGCTAAAAGGCATGACCACAAATTCATAGTGGGCCTGTTCTGTACAAAAGGTTGTCTTGGGGATGTCCCCCTCAACAATCCTCACTTAATGTACCCACTCTTCAAATCGAGTTTCGAGAACACCTTAGCCCCATTCAGCCTCTCGAGAATATAATCTATTCGAGGCATCGGGAATCTACTCTTGATAGTCAGCTTATTGAGTGCACGATAATCGACACACAAACGAGAAGACACATCTTTCTTCTTGACAAACAGGATCGGTGCTGCAAATGGCAACACGTTGGGGCGGATGAAGCCAGATTGCAACAATTCTTGGAGTTGGCGGGTCCAACTCCGCTTCCATGGCCTTGGAAAGGCGATATGGAAACTTGCTCTGGGGTTCCGAGCTTGGGAGGAGATCGATCTTGTGGTCCTCCGGTCTGGACCGGGGGAGCTAGGGAGGGAGATTGTCCCGAAGAAAAATCTTTTGGAACTTTTCATGGAGAGCCAAATACTTTTCGAAAGCTCTGGGCAATCTGGATGTACATCATTGCACAATGTGCGCCTTTCCTGATTGCTTGTTTAGCCTGCAAGTGACTTATAAGCGGAAAGTTCGGAATTCTTGGCTCACACTTAATGGTCACTAGGACATATTTGACACATTCCGACTAATCTAGAAAGTGTGCTTGTCCCACTTGACATCAGGAAGGAACCTGTGAAACCATTGAATGCCCAATATTATGTCTGCTCCTACAAGAGAGGCAACGATATGCCCTAAATAACTAATTTAGCACCTAGAGCTTCATACTTGATGCTCGTTGTCATGCCTGTGCTAAAACCCTCAACTTGCTTGTCCACCGAAGTCAAGACGAAACGGGCACGCCAAGCGGCCTGTTCCATGACCACGTCCTCTGTGCTGCCGCTGTCAAACAAGACAACGACTCTCTGGCCACCTATGTAACCAAAGGTCTTGAGCAATTCGTTGCACTCATACTCCTGGTCATGGACGCCCTTCTGCTAATCTTCGAGCTCCCGGCTAATGATTGCTCCAACTGAAGCATTGGGATTCGAAGAATTAGGGACAGCCACTGGGGTCTATGTGGGAGCTGGGCTCACCCTGGAAGCTGTGGAGACTGAGGCAGCGGTCTTTGGAGCAGGAGTCTTCTTAGGACACTCCCGAGAAGTGTGTCCTTTTGTATGACAAAAGAAACACCTACCCTCCCCTTCTTGTACTGAGCAATCTCCTCAGCACTTAACTTGCCACCAGTCTTGCCTACATCCGCTTTCTGGTCTGGAGTAAGCTTGGGCGCATTGGTCGAGTTCTTGGAGCCAGAGGCTCCCGTGCTCTGTCCTGGGAAAGACCCTGTCTGGTTCTGGCCTTTTCCCCTCAAGGTGGTAACCTTGGGAGTAGATGGCTAGGAAGTCTTGGGCTTGCCACCATTGTGCTTCATTTCAACACTGCGTGCAAGCGAAAGTGCATCTTCGAAGGTGGCTGGCCTAAACATACGCACTTTCCACTAGATTTGCGTGTCCAAGCCATACAGGAATTGCCCTTTCTTGTCCATATCCGATAAGCCTAATTGCAAACATAAGATCGAAATTTTGTTGGCAAACTGAAGGACTGGTTGCGTGTTTTGACGCGCTCCCCTAAACTCATCTTCGAGTCGCTCAAAGTAATGGGGCGGTAGAAACCACTGCTTAAGGTCACGGACAAACTCATCCCAAACATAAGCTACCATACCTAATTTGGTGTGGGCATGAGCCCACTGGGTCAGGAATGGCCTCACCTTCCTC
>NC_141100.1:7266764-7414264 GCF_041138505.1 Cibotium barometz | reverse complement strand
CGCCAGAACTCAATATTGCCGTGGATGAGGAGGTACAGCAAAGCACCGTGCAAGGGTTAAAACCTGTGAAAGAAGCTGAGGCTGCCAGATCTGTAAGGGCCAGGCAGAAAACACAACTACCATTCATGGAAACACAAAGTTATCAGTTTGTACAGCCCAGACTAACAAACTTGCTGCTTGTCTGCAGTCTGAAGGAACACCTCAGCACAAAAAAGCAAGAGCACGAAAAAAAGCTAAAAAGAGAACAGTGATGGACTTGGATTTCACTGAAATTCCAGCTCAAATATTCAATACATGGCTTAAAGAACCTGCAGACATTGTGAAAGATTCCCAAGGAAGGGGAAAGGTAACAGTCTCAAGGCCTTTCATTCTTTATTCTAAGTATAAACAAAACACTAATCAGCTTCACTTCAAATCCACATTATGCTGGATATCAAATACACAAGCAGAAAATGGCTGACTTGGCATATTTATGAACAGCGATGTAAGCTCACTCATGATGCCACTATTGAGAGATACTTCTGCTTCCCATCCTCATCATTGTTGTGGAGTGCTGACTCTGGTGTTGAGTCAACTTGGGCACCACCACTTCTTGAGCTCTGGAATCTGAGCAGGGCAACCAGAAAGAGCACACCATCAATGAATACTGACTCTTCTGGTACATTTCTCATCATCCGAGGTCTAAGCAGTTCATCATTTAAAAGTCTGATAGGTAACAAGAACTCCATATCATATTGATTTGCAGAGCTCCCAAGACAGCTAAAAAGACGGACAGCAGATGAAGCAGAAAAGACCTTTGAAACACAGGAGTTTGAAAATGTTGAGCTGCCTCAAGCCGATATATCCATCAATGAAGCTGCACGAATTGTAAGATAACAACCGGCTACAGTCTAACAGAAATAGTAGAACTATCACTCAAAAAAGGCTAGCAATTTCATGTTAATTGTAAAGCCTTCCTGCCAAACCTAGCATGAGAGACTGTACATCAAAATTACTGTGGGAAAAACTAAGTTGATGCTTTCTAATGTCACATTAGCTGCAAGATATTCAAGATGGAGTAGAAGTCCCAAGGTATGCGGAGTATGGATCGATCGAAAAACTCCGATCCGCTCTTCATACACCAAATACCAAAAATCAGGATGAGCTGTTGGTAAACCAGTTGGGACTTACACCCAGGCTTTCAGGTAGGAAAAATTTATAACCTTGTTTTCAGGCTGTCAGAGCAAACTCAGCAAAATGTTTGTTTGCTCTCAGCAAAATGTTTGTTTGCTCGCAGCAAAATGTTTGTTTGCTCTCAGCAAAATGTTTGATTGCAACCACTCTAAATAAGTTGTTTGCTCTCAACAGGTCAAAGTGGGAAATCACAGACAGCTCTCAAAATGACGACTCCCGGATCAGGGAGGCTCTCCCTGGACAAAGACGTGGACTTCCCCAAACACACAGCAAGGTAATTGAATGAATGTGTGCAAAATGGGTGGAAGCAGGAGGGGCAATGAGACACGTTCTGCTTAATTGATGAGTATTTTTCACAGAACGACGAGGTCCCACAGTATTGGAGACTTGTCCCCAGGCTTGGAGCTCCTGCCAGATGACTATCTGAAGGAGACAATCGCTACAAATTACGACACCTTCGGAGATGGAGGTGTCTTAGCCGCCACCCTGAGCCAATTCGGTAATAGAAACACTTGGACTGTAAAGGGGATAAGGAAAAGTAAAAGCTGAGACCTGTTAAAAAATATGTGCTTGTGGTTGTCTGTGCTGCAGTGCTAGAGGAGACATGGCCATCGCAGGAGCCTCTTCATCCGCAACTGCAATCCATTGACAAAGTTACCTCTTCCATACTCCAGTGAGTCATATTGCCCGCTCATTTTTTTTCTGCCCACTTTCCTTGGGAGAAATTATTTCTGTACTTTACAACCTGCAAGTCTGCTGAGAAGCCTTCTTCTGATTTCTCAGGATCCTGCGTCAAGGCTTCAACCAGCACCCCAAAGGCCACGTCTCATTGGATGATTTGACAAGAGGCCTGGACAGGTCGCACGCCGCAAAACTCTTCTACCAGATATGCGGTACTGTAAAAACTGACCTTTGATTTCAGGGATCTCGAAGTATTCTCGCAATCCGTAGACCAGTAACCGATCCGATTCTTGGTGGTTGCAGTTATGGCTTCAAACGGGTTCATCTCTGTCGACCAGGCGAAACCATATGGGACGATTTTGATGCAAAGGGGAGCTTACTTATGAGAATCGATTTGGATGCACAGGGGAGCTTGCTAATGAGAATGAGCGCAAAGCTTTCAAACTTCTCTGGTTCTCGAAGTTTAGGGCGTCGTGTGTACTTAGTATGCAACAGCTAGTTTTTTTTCCTCGACTAAATTAGACAATTCAGATTTTCCTCAACATTTGAAATTATTTGAAGAATTACGTAATCGCTACAAAGTCGAATACAAATTTTCATTTTCATTCTCATTTTGTACTAAGTTCTGTTTTCAAATACAAATTTTCATTTTCATTTTCATTTTGAAGTTGTCTTTAATAAAGAGTAGATAGATAGGTAGGTAGGAAGCATGTCTTTTTTCATTTGAGAAAATGCTTTTTTACAAGTTGATGTTCTTTAACTGTGTCTATGATTGTAAGAATGGTGGGGTTGCTGGACTAGGTAAGAAAACATTGAGTTGATATTTGCACATAAATATGTATTCTTACTTTTTTAGGAAGTAAACATGTTGCATGCTTTGAGATTGCCAATTAAGGACAAAACAAGTCTGGGACTAGGGAGGAGTGAGCTGAGCGACCATGTGACGTGGCGAGCGAACGTATTCATCACCCTTAGTGGTGTAGTGGGGAGTTAACTCGACGCGTGTGAGGACGCATGTCCTCATACATTGAGAGGGCTTGCGATTGCTTTATGTGTGCATGCACGCCTAGGATGGATTCATGGATGCATGGGGTCGAAGAGCATAGCAATGGTTGGGGAGAGTGGGGTCTTGAGGAATTGGAGGACATGAAGAGGCATCGGGAAAAGGAAGCTGGAGAGAGGGAGAAGAAGAGAAACATTCCAAATTGGTTGAATGAAAGACTACAAACACATATTCAAACTCATGAAAAAAAGGTATGCCTATGAATCCCGAGCTGATGAAGCGTCAGATTGACATGTTCTCTCAATGTAGTGTGATTCTATTATGTCGTGGCAAACCTCCTACACAAAGGCGAAAATAGGTAGGTGGTTGTGTCACGTAGGCTATAACGCCTGTGGGACCGACGGCAGACCGGATGGCCATATCCGGGGTTCAGTGGGAGAGGACGCCCAGAGTCATGGGCGGCCAGGCTAGTGTGGACGGCAGGCCACACACTATATAGCCTGGGGGATGAGGGGCAATCCTCATTCTTCCTCTATGGCTGGGTGGTGAGCCAGAGGCCGTCCCCTCCTGTGGTAACGCCCGTAGCGACGTTACGGATATCTAACACTGGTATCAGAGCGTGGTTCGATGGGGTCGTCAGAGTCCGCGCGTGACCGGAGCCCACTAAATGGTTTTCAACCATTCATCTCCTTATCCTTATCTCCAATGGAGTGTGTGGAGGGAGGCGGCCAAGACAGAATGGAAGGGAAGAATTCTCTCACTCTCTCTCTCTCTCTCTCCCCGTCACACACAACAATACGAATTGCAGGTAAGAGCTCGTTTTTTTTTCTCTGCGTTGAAGCTTGTGTGCGAAATAAATTTTCGTTTGGTAATGGTGAAGCTTGTCTGCGAAAAATCGTTGAAGCTTGTCTGGAACGAAAAGCGTTTCGTTGAGCTTGTGTGTGGGGGGGGGCACCAGCCCCACTGTCTGCGAAAGATTCGTTGAAGCTTGTGTGTGGGGGGGGCGGACACCAGCCCACGACCCGTTTTGCTGAAGCAATGCGACGTTTGAAGGTGGGGGGGCGAAGAGCAGCCCCACGGCGAAGACCAACCCACCAGCCCCACGGCGAAGGCCAGCTGCGTTTCCTGCCCCTGCTTGTGTCTCTGCCGTCGAAAGCCTGGGAAGAGGTGAAGACGCACAACCTACGCAACGCAAGTGAAGACGCACAACCTACGGCGATGGCGCTGGTGTTGCTGGCGGGTGGATGGCGGGCGGGCAAGTCGGAGCGCCCTGCTGAAGCCCGGCCAGGTGTGGGCCAGCCCTTAGGCAGGCAGCCCAGCGGGCGGCCAGGCGGGCGGTCAAGCGGGCGGCCATCCCTGAGGCGCCAGCGCATATGGGCGGCCTGCCTAGCGCACACTGCCCAGCGCACAGCTGGCAACGGCCACCAACCAGCAACGCGGCGGCGGCGGCCAGCCAAGCCAATGCAGCAGGCGCCACCAGAGCTGAGGAAAAGAAAAAAGAAAAAAGAAAAAAAATCATTTATTTTTTTATATATTTTCATTATTCATTTTTAATAAAATTAAAAATGAAAGTATATTCATACGGATCCTCTCTCTCGGCTCGGCTGGGGAGGGATAATCCCGGCAAGGGATAATCCGATGTTTCTGTTGTGTATTCCTAGTTTATTGCATGGTTACATTGCAAGTAAATAAAAACGTCTGCCTGTCCCAGTGTGTCCCCACCCACTAGTCCGGTAGGTTTTTTAGGACTTCTCTCCTCGGTCACGGGCCTTACCCCGACCGAGTTGGCTGGCCGTAGACGCCGATCGTCTCCTGTTCGGAGGGGCGCTCTCCGGGCACGTCTCGTGACCCGCAGGTGCCTTCCACGTCTCGTGACCCTGCCCTTGACCTTGGCATGCCCGTAGAGGCCGCCAACCTGGTTGACCCCGCTCCGGCCGATGAGCTAGATTATATGGACACTGACGTCGCCGAGGGGGACAATGACCTCTTGGCAGACCACGACTTTGACCAGTACCTTACTGACCCTGCCGACATCCTCACGGAGACGGAGCGCTCTAGTGGGATGTTTAGATATGTTAACACGCAATTGACGACCTTACAGAGGGTCCAGGATGACGTTGTCACGATGTTGCAGGGCATCTCCACACGACTAGATGTGTTGTCCGCTATTTCGACATCTTCTCCTCTTCCTCGTGATAGATGCCCACCTGCGACACGCGTGAGCGCAGCCTCACCCGTGGTCACGGGAGGGCAGGCCGCAGTGCCTGCGTAGAGGCAGCCTCGGCGTTACTTAAAGATTTTAAGTTGCCTAGTTTTGGCGGCGAGGAACGAGAGCGTAACAAGGATTCTGTTAATTTGTTCTTAGCGAAATGGTCGGACATTCATGAGCTGCGTAAGCAGCCTAGTCATGTGCAGCCCGTAAGAGGCTAGTTTCTTATTGTATGGCAAGGCATACAAGTGGTGGATGAGTCTTACCACTTGGGTAGCTTTCGAAACAATGTTTCGAAAGGAGTTTTTGCTAGGCAAGGAAGAAGAAAGAAGTTGGGATGCGTGGGACAAGTGTTCGATAGAACACAAGACCCTCACCCAGTACATCTCTGACTACAGAGAGCTCATACTCAAGTTGAAGGGAATCGATGCATTCCAAACATTGAGGGGCTTCAAACGAGGCCTAACAAATGATTATCTTGAGTATGTAGAGCCCTTGCAGCCTAAGGACCTCTCTCAGGCCATCAAGTATGCGCAAATCTATGATGACATCAAGCATCGTGGTGCGCGAGATGGGGCAGGGAGATCAGTGGATAAACAAAAAAAGGGGTCGGGGGTTTAAAAGAAAGGGGTTTCCGTAGTGAAAAATCAGGGGAGAGGACGGAGGGGAGTCAGGGGGTCGTTGGTCTAAAAAACCAAGACCCTTCAAGAAAAAACGAAGTTCTAAAACCCACAAAAAGGAGCAGTACTTGCAAGCACAAAGAGAAATTGTTGCTTCAACTGCAATGAAGTGGGGCACAACAAGGCTGATTGCCCAAAGTTAAAAGCAAGCACTAGTGGCAAGGTGCCTAAGAGCGATGGTAAATCCTCTAGGCAGTTGCACATGGTGCAGACGCTACCTCTCAGTGCTCGAGAGTTCAGAGAGGTTACGGTGAGTCATTGTGATGAGCGTCACGCTTGTTCAGTCACACCAGCTATGTGGCATGACATGGTGCGCATGTATGGCGCCATAGGTGGCCGTAGAGTCACTGTCTTTATAGACGATGCGGCTAGCCATAACTTTTTGAACTATTCATTGGTCAAGAAGTTGAAATTAAAAGAGACCGCAAGTGATCATGAGTATACCGTTGGTTTGGCCAATGGTTATGATAAAAAGGTATGGAATACCGTGGTCTTGGGAGTCCCTTTGATCATGCAGGACTATGAGGCCGTGCTTGACTTCCAGGTCATGCATTTGGCTAGAGCAGATGTTTACTTAGGCAGGGAGTGGCTGTATAACCTCGGTCCTAGCCTAATTCGGAGTTATTTACACAACACATTATAGTTTGAGTCTGGGGGTAATATCATCACCCTACAAGACACCGTAGTGTCCCCTTTTCACCACTTATATCATCGCTTGAGTTATGCCACGCAGTCCGCAGGTAGCACAAGTATACACTTGTTACCCTCTTGTAAATTCTGTTTCCGTAGCTGAAACTGAAAGTAATGTTTGCGTAGACAAACATGGAAAACAAAGCCTTGGAAGAGACCCACTGTTTTCTGAAAACCTTGTTTGGCATGCATGTGATGATGAAACAACAAAGTCCAAGGCAAAAGAGACTCTAAAAACAAAGTACGTAGATGCTTTGAAAAGTTTATCGTAGGAATTTCAAGATGTCTTTCCTACAGAGCTTCCAGATGGTTTACCACACCATCAAGGGAAGTAGACCATGGCATCGAAGTTATGCCTCGGTCCAAACCAATAAGCAAGCCTGCTTATAGGTTGAGCCACTCCGAGGCACAGGAGGTGGAAAAGCAATTGACTGAATACTTAGAGAAAGGGTTTATTCACCCTTGGGCATCACCGATTCTTCTGGTAAAGAAGAAAGACGGTTCTATGCGCATGTGCATAGATTATCGGGCTCTTAATCAAGTCACGATTAAGAATAAGTACCCTATGCCACGTATGGACGAGTTGTTTGATCAACTCTATGGGTCGAAATATTTCTCTAAGATAGACCTGAGATCTGGGTATCATCAGGTTAGAATTAAGGTCGAGGATGTTGCGAAGACAGCATTCAAGACACGATTCGGTCACTTTGAGTTTTTGGTTATGCCGTTTGGGCTAACCAATGCTACAGCGACTTTTATGATGCTGATGGACAGTGTTTTACGTCCATACTTAGGAAAATTCGTAGTAGTTTTCCTAGATGATATTCTTGTGTACAGCAAAACGCGTAAAGAACACTTGGCACATTTGCGATTAGTGTTCCAGTTATTGCGACAACACAAGCTATTTGCGAAGGAGAGCAAATGTGAATTTTTTGAAGAGAAATTCACTATTTGGGCCACATTATATCCACCCATGGTACGCGGATGGAACCTGAGAAAGTGGAAGCTATTCTCAAGTGGCTAGCCCCGAAAAATCTCGAAGAACTGCAAATTTTTCTTGGCATGTCGGGGTTTTACCGACAGTATGTAAAGGACTACACGAAGATCGCAGTCCCGTTGACGGATCAATTGCGCACAAAAACAAAGAATATATGTTGGAAGGGAGACAAAAGAAGCTTCGAAAAACTTAAGGTAGCCATAGTAGCTGCACCTGGTTTGACTATAGTTGACCCTACTGAGCCGTTTGTCTTGGAGACAGACGCTAGTGGTGAGGCCATTGGAGCCGTGCTTTTGCAAAGGGGACGCCCTGTTGCATTTGAGAGCAAGAAATTAGATAGGGCTCAGCGTAACTACTCGGCTTACGAGCAAGAGTTACTGGCCATCGTACATGCACTTAAAAAGTGGAGACACTATTTATATGGTGCCACTTTTTAAGTACGTACGGATCACGAAAGCCTGACATGGCTTTCGAGTCAAAACAAGTTGAAAGGTTGGAAAGCTCGGTGGGCGGAGCTCCTATAGGAGTTTGACCTTCAGATTCGCTACCAAAGGGGTAAATATAATGTTGTGGCAGATGCGCTTAGCCGCATGCCACAAATTAATGAGTTAAGCTTTACGGTTTTCAAGAATGAGTTCTTGGAATCACTCCGTGGCTTGTGTGAGCATGATCCTGTCTTTACAGAGGTCTGGCACGCTGTACGCGTACGCACTTTGTCACAGCCACGCCCACCTTCCTTGTTGGCACGTAATGCTAGTCCGGAGAGATTGCCAGTAGGTGCGGCGGGTAGCGAAGCGAGAGTTAGTCCGGAGAGGCTAGCCGAGTCTTCGGGGTATAGTTTTGAGCCGGAGAGCTCAGACGTAGGCCCTTCATCACCTTTGTTTTCCGACACGGTTTCAAAGGATGATGCTAAACTTCGTCGGGGGGAGAAGTATGCTAACTACTCCATTGACGACGGGTACTTACTCTACAAGGGTAGGGTGTGTGTACCAACTATTGGTGACTTTCGAGCATGCATTCTTAGAGAAAGTCACGATAGTCCAAGTGCTGGTCATCCCGGGATACAAAAGACCTATGCACTAGTCAAACGACAATTTTATTGGCCTAGTTTGTTCAAGGACGTCCAGACTTATGTGCTGCAATGCAATAAGTGTCAGGTCAATAAGCATGAAAGGCTAAAGGTTGGGGGCTTGCTCCATCCTTTAAGCATTCCTCAAGGGAAATGGGAAAGCATTTCCATGGATTTCATCACCGGTTTACCCACGACAAGTCGAGGGAATGACTCGGTCTAGGTGGTGGTGGATAGGTTAACCAAGATGGTAAAATTTATTGCCACCAAGAAAACGGAAACGCCAGAGTTGGCAAAACTCTTTATTGAACATCTCTACAAGCTATATGGCTTGCCCGCAGATATAGTGTCAGATAGAGATAGAAAGTTCAACAGCCACTTTTTCAAGAAGTCTTCAAAAAGCTGGATACTACTGTGAGTATTACGGTGGACCATCCGGAGTCTGATGGTCAAACAGAAAGGGTTAACCAAATACTCGAGGATATGTTGCGTTCTTATGTAAGTAAGAAGCAATCAAATTGGGAAGAATATTTGCCCATATTGGAGTTTGCTTATAACAGCTCCAAGCATTCAGCGACTGGATTTACACCATTCATGTTAATGTATGGATTCCAGCCGAGATCTCCAATGGCTGTAGGCCTAGAAAAGGAGAAGATTCAATCTGTCAAGGATTTCCTTGAAGATATGAATAATATGCTCAGAGCCGCACGTGAGAGCATTCGTAGCACTCAGGATCGCGCTAAAACTTATGCAGATAAAGGACGTAGAAAGGTGACCTTTGCAGAAGGTGACTTTGTATTCCTCAAGGTTCCTGCGCAGTCAGAAACCATGAAAACGGGAAAGTGTGATAAACTTTCTCCGAGATATTGTGATCCTTTTAAAATCCTTAAGAAGATTGGGGACGTAGCATATAAACTTGAGTTACCAGATAGTTCTCAAGTCCATCCTATCTTCCATGTCAGTAAACTGAAGAAATTAGTTCATGGGTTAGAGAACGCAGTTTCTCCAGAGATTTTGGTGGACTTGATAGAGCCACCAAAGATACCACATGAACCTGAAAAGATTCTACAATATCGTGACAGACAAACCCGACATAAAGTGTACCAGGAGGTACTTGTTAAATGGACAGATAGGGATGAGAAGGTAGCTACCTGGGAACGCCGTAGTGCAATTTCCAAAAGGTTTCCCCAGTTTGTTTTCGAGGACGAAAACTCTTCTTAAGGGGGGATAATGTCACATAGGCTGTAACGCCTGTGGACCGACGGCAGACCGGATGGCCATATCCGGGGTTCAGTGGGAGAAGACGCCCATGTGGAGTCATGGGCAGCCAGGCTAGTGTGGACGGCAGGCCACACACTATATAGCCTGGGGGATGAGGGGCAATCCTCATTCTTCCTCTATGGCTGGGTGGTGAGCCAGAGGCCGTCCCCTCCTATGGTAATGCCCGTAGCGGTGTTACGGATATCTAACAGGTTGCAAGAAGAGATTGTGCATGACAGAGTGGTATCAAATGTGTTTTATCTAGGGAAAGGTTTTTTCAATGTACTGTTCATTAAGGCACAATTTGTTTCTGAGGGCGCCTCTCTTCATGGGCCATAAGCCGGTGCATGTCTTTCCTTTTGACCCATTGTTTGATGTGAATAGGAGTCTTCAAGAAGCTTGCCCAATCTGGGGAGAAGTATTGGGTCTCCCTCCTTGGCTTAGGGGGTCGCTCTTAGAGATATTGCTAGAACATTAGGTCCTATGTTGTATCTTCCTGGTGATGACGCGGGGGGTACACAGGCGAATAGTGTGTGTGTCTCGTGGAATACCAAGATAGAGACTCCTATATAAGTACATTGAAATTGATCTGGGTGAGCTAGGTAAGTTGGATTTAGGTCTTAAATTTGGTCCATTCCTTGGTGCTTGTTTCAAGGGTGGGGGATTTGGCCATATTGCTAAAAACTGCTTACAAGCTTGGGTCTGAAATTTTGGAAGGAAAATAGTATTAAAGAAGCTCAACCTTGTGCTGATCAAGGAGAAGTGATGAAGGATAAAGAGAATATTACTAAAAAAGAGGAAGGGTCATTGGGGGGCAAGTGGATCAAGCCAAAGGGTAAACTGAATCTTAAACAAACTAAGGAGGAAGCTAGAAAGAGGGTAAGCCAATCAGAGAAGCGGGTCAAAGGGGAGAAATCTCAGAGTAGCCTAAGCTCAATTCTATATTCAAATCCATATAGCCCACTGGTTGAGGATGATAGTGGCACTTCTTCTGTGCAAAAGTTTAACTGGCAAGTTGAAGAGGCCTGGAAGGGAATAGTGAGAGAGGGACAGACTCAAGGGGGAGGAGAGGAGGAAAAGATGGTGCCAGAAACAGCTCTCACATGAGTTTTCAGAAGGGCTTCTTGGGGTGGACCTGGAATCTCAAAGCCATTAAAGATAAAAATAAAAATGCCTTGTTTTGGGGAGCTCTTAAAAATTGGGGATTGTCTGTATATGCAATACAAGAGCATAATCTTTTTGGGGCCAAAATTCTAAGGAAGGATAGGTTTAGGGATTGGTCGGTGCTATATGGGGATGTTAACTCGGGTTATAGTGGTGTAATGTGTGTGATTAAGAGTCATTTGAACCCTACTATTATAGCTAATCACCCTAATGGTAGGATTTTGGTGGTGGAAATTATGGTCAATGGGGGGAAAATAATATTTATGGAGCCCATAATTATAAAATTAGGAGTAGCATGTGGGAGTGGATTAGTAAGATGAATGTGTTGAATTGCTATATTATTTTGGGGGATTTTAATATGGTGGAGAATCGGGTCGATTGGAGTGAAGGGAGCTCCATTTTGATGCGATAGGAGAAAGGGAAATGGGATGAGTTGAGAGGTAAAATGGGCCTGGTGGATGGATGGTCTTTAGGGGATTGGAGAGATAATCCGGGGCATACTTATTTTAGTCTTCAATATTTGAGCGATGGTGTGACAACGCTCGCGCAGGAGGCACGATGGAATTGCTTCTCAAGGAGTTGTAGAGCTTGGAGACCTCAAGGTTTACAAGCTCAGCCATTGGAAAGATTCTTCACACACGACAGTTGTGGTTCACCAAGTAATCTCTTGTTGGATGTGTTTCAATGGGGGTTAGGGTGAGCCATAACATTTTTGGCGTCGTTTTGCTGGGGAGCCATCCCTTGGCTTTTTCCATTGTTTTTCCTCTAATCTACACATTACCCACTGCCCTTTATCTTGATTAATGGTTTCCCATGAAAAAGATGTGGGTTTGATGGAGATTTGTGTGTGATTTTGTGAGAAATAGCTCTCTTTTTTGTTTTGTAAGGAATACTTTTTTGTTTAATTTTGAGCTTAATTTGTTGTTTTTGTTGTTAATGTGGTTTTTAATGTTCTTAGGGCTTGCACATAGAGTGTAGTAGGCTTAGTTTGCATCCATTGCATCAAACAATGCATTAAAATGTAATTTTTAGAGTGAATGTTAGCTCTCTTTATAGTTAAATATAGAACTACAATCATTGATTTTAGCTTAATTCATGTGTTTTTTGTTAGAATTATATGCATTAGAATGTTAGCAAGGATTAGGAGTAGCTTAATCATGAAAAAACATAAAAAAAACTCTTGAAAATGACTAATTTCTCTTAATTGACTGGTTTTTGTCATTAAGAGTGATTAATCCACTTCAAAAGACAAAAAAAATTAGAAAATGTATTATTTGGGGTCCAAATTGATCATGTAGGTAGTCGAAATTAATGTTTTTGAGTGTTTTAAGAGCATCTACATGCTTTAAAACACCTAATTACATCAATTTCTTTATCAATTGGAGGAATTTGACTCTCTTTTGCTTAATTTTACTTTAAAGAAAGACCAAAATTAAGAGTCTAATTAATCTCCTATTTTAGATTAATTTACACATTTTTTGATATACATAGCTTAGCATTCCTTTTCTCTATCCAATGATGTGCTCAATTGTGTGAATTAATTAGGGATTAGTGGTTAATTATAGCCCTTGATTAGTGGTTAATTATAGCCCTTGATTAGTATAAAAGAGAGAAAGATTAGTGAAAAGATTAATCCTTGATTAATTTTTAATCACCTTTTTACATAACTCCTTAAAGCTAATGAGCATTTAATGAGTGAGTAGATGTCCATGAGTTGTCAAATTGTCCATTTTGGGAGTCATTTATGAAGGATGTAAGGGAATGTCATAAAAAGGTTGACTTTTTTGATTCCCACTTACCTTTTTGGGAAAATGCCCATATCTCCTTAATATAAAATTCAAAAAATCCCCCTCAAACAAGGAAATTCGAATTTCCCACTAGACTCCAAAAAAAATTTCAAAAAAATGATTCACACATGAACAATTTCTGCACTCTCACGCCTTAAGGTCTCATGGTCTAGGGGTCCGTGTCCAAAAAAACAAAAATAAAAAAAAAATGGCTCACGAGCGAACCATTTTCTGCACTCACACCTTAAGGGTTCATTCCCTAAAAGTTCGCGCCTAAAAAAAAAGTGAAAAAATATTTCATGCATGAACCATTTTTTGCACTCATGCCCTAAGGATTCACCTCCTAGGGGTCCGCACAAAAAAAATAATCAAAAATCGGTTCACGTTTTAAGGTGTTTCACAACGTGAAACAGTCCCCACGCAAAAAAAATCAAATCAAATTTAATTTTTGAAGACCGGTTAATGATGTGAAACCCTAAGCAGTTTACAGCGTAAAACAATCCAAAAAAATTGAAAAAAATCCATGAAGTCCGCTTCACGTCACTCGTGACCTGCACCCTATTGGTTCACGACGTGAAAGGGGGTCCGTCGGCCCAAAAAAAAAAACCCCAAGAAACACCCATGTTTGGAGGCTCATATCTCCTAAACCGTGAATCCGATGATGGACGCTTTAGTGCTCATCAGAAAGCCAACACATTGAGCTCTTCAAATTTGGTCTTGGCCGTCCGAAGTCAAATTCGATCATTTTGGCATCTGACCACCAGCAGCTTCAAAATTCGACTTGAAAATAAAGGCAAAAACGGTCCTTTAAAGCACTAAAAACTACCCAAAACAGCGCGAAAATGACTATGGACCATATTCGGACTACTTTTTGAGGGTCTAAACGACAAAATCACAAATGACTTAGAGAGACAAAGTTGTTGTACTCAAAAAATTCTACAACTCTTTCATAATATAGAGTTTTTCCAAATTTCTTTTGGAACACCTTCAGAAAAAGGCTGCGAAAGAGGAAAAAAAATCCCGATTTTTTTTTTCATCTTGAGACAATGATGGAAAATAGGTTTTAGGACCTTCTTTTTCATCTGGGAAGTTACTGCATGAACTTTTTTCGGACAAATATCCCTAAGAGATTGTTCACGTGCGTGTAGCGTCTAAGCTAATTAGGGCAAACAGACACTCGTTTGACCCAACAAAGAGTACTCCATGCCTCTTGAGGCTATAATGGGCTGTGAGAAAATATAAAAAGCAAAAAAAAAACACGTGTGCTTGCTCATTAAGGAGCAATTAGGCAATTAGACATGGTACCCAACAATAGAGGGACTACGTGGGCCGACACCCTCACTAAACCCAATGGCTGACATCTTCGAGCCATTGAGATCTATGCCCCAAATGCACCTCCCAATACCATTTGCCATGCCAACAACAAGTGTGTCATCGGGTTTAGCATTCCCTGTCACTTTAATCCCACTGGGCTTTGGTCCTTTACCTAGCATTTCCACAATTCCTATAGGTACCAACCCCTGGATGCCCACACCTTGGATATACTGACTAGTCTAGGAAGGGGGTAGCCCAAGGACTCAATGAGTCCCTACCATCAAGAGAACTCACATACGGCCTCAGTGACATACAAAATACGACCGTTTACAGATCTCCAAAATTATGGGCAAATACGACGAAAAATAGATCTCCAAAATTATGGGAAAATACGATGGAAAACTAATCTTGTTCAATTCATTCAAATGTTTGACCAGAGATATGAAGCCTTTGGAAATTCAAATTGCTCCACCAAGGTACATGCGTTGAACCTATGCTTAGAGGGAAAAGCTAGTCGATGGTTCATCACATTGACGTTGGTGATTAAGATAAACTTTAGAACCTTGAAGTCAGCCTTTATACATGGCTTTTCAAGGCAAGGTGATCGGTGGAGTGCAGTGAAAGAACTTTATTCAATTGAGCGTAAACCAAATGAAACCATTAGGAAACTTTATCCTTCGGATAAAACTCTTGGACTAACGATGTGAGTCATGGGAAAAATTACACGATTCTTGATTGAAAAGATGTTTCATGATGGGCTTAAAGAATAACAGCTTACACAACTTGATCATTGTATCCAATCCAGAAACATTTGATCAATGTTGTAACGAAGCAATATGTTTAGTTGACAACATGATGGAAGATGATCATGCTACGAGATGTTCCTCATCTAAACAAAGTGAAGCAATGGCTAAAGAACGATCAATCTTGGAATTGACATTCCTTGAATTTTATGCAACCTTGCTTAAAAGCTTTCAATCGACATCTCTAAGAGAGGATGAAATCCTCCAAAACCAAACATCCTTAATGCCTCTACAAGTGAGGAGTAAAATGCCTTGTGTTGAGTGCAATCACTACGACCATCCCAATCCCCATTGTGCGTACAAGGCACCTGTTTTTCTGTACTGTATATATTGTAAATCCTTTGGTCATGATACTATAAAGTGTCCCAATTCATCAACAATTGACTCAAAATCTCCATCTCCCGTGCACCAAATAGAAACAGTCCAAAGGGTAGAAACTCCTCAAGAAGTAATTAATAGAACACTTCAGTGTTTCTATTCTCGTGGAACTCACAAAGTGGCAGACTGTACAGTTTGGAATACTTCCATGCCCATAGTCACTAACACTTTGCAACCCATGTGTGAATGATGTGGTATTAACCACATGTTCTAAGATTGCCTAAGACGAGTTGCTTCAATGCAACTTGTCTCACAAAATATAACTCTTAACATCTTAAGTGTACAAAATGGGCAATTGTCCAATGTACCCTTGAATGTGCTTACACGCTTACAAGCTAAGGCACGAGAGACAGTAAAAAAGAATGCAAAAGATAATACTTCGAAATGGGTAGAAGAACATGCCTTAAAGAAGAAACCAAAATAGAAAACAAAACCTTCTAAATCCAAGAAAAACAAGGGATAACAAACTATTAAAACCAAGGTTGAATTAAAGGACACAAAAAAGGAGCCTGTGGGAGGACATAAACCCGAAAGGGAACATAAGCCCAAAAGAGCTAGAAGCGACACATGATGCAAAAGCCACCACTCAAACCACAACGCCCACATGTGTGACACCGGATACAAAAACCATAATTCGATCTCGTCGCATGGGCCAACATAAAGAAAACTTGACGATCCAAAGAAAGTTGGAAGATGAAACAAGTTCTAGTACGTCACTTAGTGAGGAGGAAACAAGTTATGATTCATCACTCAGTGCACTTAATAGACTAATCAAGAAACTAGAACCCACCCAACCACCCCAAATTGAAAATCATGATCATATGATATATGAGGAATGCAAAAAGTAAGCTCAGGAGAGCATGCTTAGCATGGTTGAGTGTCTTACAGGATCACCGATTGTGATTGAACCTCATAATGCTAATTCTAAAAAAGCAACCAAAATACAAAACCCAAAGGAGTACCGCTTTCCCTTTCAAGAGGAAGACATACTCTCTATAGAAGAGTCATTAGAGACAGATTGCACGAATTATGCGGTTGGGAAAGCGCGTGAGGAATTCGATGAATCTCTTACAAAATTAAAGTAATCTCTCAAAACCTCATTTGGAGGAATGCTCTTCTCTCATGGTGAAGCCAACATAGTGTCAGCACTCGCATCTTTAAGGGCTCAACATGAGTTATACAAAGACATAAAGAGCTTCATAGCATGAGACTGTGAGGATTCACAAGTTTCCAAATAAAACTTAGTTAGAATTGTCAGAGGACCAAGTGTGCCATTGTAAACATAGGGGTACTCTTGAAAAAGCTGAGAGCAAAGCTAATTGGGGCAAACAGACACTCGTTTGACCCAAACAAGAGTACTCCATGCTTCTTAAGGTTGTAATGGGCTGTGAGAAAATATAAAAAGTAAAAAAAACACACACGTGTGCTTGCTCATTAAGGAGCAATTAGGCAATTAAACATGGTGCCCAATGATAAACCGGCACCCTCATTGAACCCAATGGTTGATATCTTCAAGCCATTGAGATCTATACCCCAAATGCACCTCCCAATACCATTTGCCATGCCAGCAAGAGTGTCATCGGGTTTTGCACCCCCTGTCACTTCAATCCCACCATGCTTTGGTCCTTTACCTAGCATTTCCACAATTCCTATAGGTACCAACCCCTGGATGCCCACACCTTGGACGACATACTAACTAGTCTAGGAAGGGGGGTAGCCCAAGGACTCAATGAGTCCCTACCATCAAGAGCACTCATATATGGCCTCAGTGACTCATACAAAAATACGGCCATTTCATATCTCCAAAATTATGGGCAAATACAACGGAACAATTGATCTTGTTCAATCCATTCAAATGTTTGACCAGAGATGTGAAGCCTTTGGAAATCCAAACTGCCCCACCAAGGTACATGCATTGAACCTATGCTTAGAGGGAAAATCTAGTCGATGGTTCATCACATTGACGACGGCGATCAAGACAAACTTTAGAACCTTGAAGTCAGCCTTTATCCATGGCTTCTCAAGACAAGGTGATTGGTGGAGTGAAACGAAAGAACTCTATTCAATTGAGCATAAACCAAATGAAACCATTAGAGACTTTATCCTTCAGATAAAAGTCTTGGACTCATGATGTGAGTCATGGGAAAAATTACACAATTCTTTATTGAAAAGATGTTTCATAATGGCCTTAAAAAATAACTGCTTACACAACTTGATCATTGTATCCAATCCAGAAACATTTGATTAATGTTGTAAAGAAGCAATACGTTTAGATGACAACATGATGGAAGATGATCATGCTACAAGATGCTCCTCATCTAAACCAAGTGAAGCAATGGCTAAAGAACGATCGATCTCGGAATTGACATTCCCCGAATTCTATGCAACCTTGCTTTAAAAGCTTTCAATCGACATCTATCGACATCTCTAAGAGGGGATGAAATCCTCCAAAACCAAACATCCTTAATGCTTCTACAGGTGAGGAGCAAAATGCCTTGTGTTCAGTGTAATCACTACGACCATCCCAATCCCCATTGTGCATATAAGGCACCTGTTTTTTTGTACTCTATATATTGTAAATCCTTTGGTCATGATACTATAAAGTGTCCCAATTCATTAACAATTGACTCAAAACCTCCATCTCCCGTGCACCAAACAGAAATAGTCCAAAGGGTAGAAACTGCTTAGGAAGCAATTAATAGAACACTTCAATGTTTCTATTCTCATGGACCTCACAAAGCGGCAGACTGCACAGTTTGGAATTCTTCCATGCCCATAGTTACTGACACTTTGCAACCCATGTGTGAACGATGTGGCATTGACAATTGACTCAAAACCTCCATCTCCCGTGCACCAAACAGAAATAGTCCAAAGGGTAGAAACTGCTCAGGAAGCAATTAATAGACCAATTCAGTGTTTCTATTTTCATGGATCTCACAAAGTGGCAGACTGCACAGTTTGGAATTCTTCCATGCCCATAGTTATTGACACTTTGCAACCCATGTGTGAACAATGTGGCATTGACCACATGTTCCAAGATTGCCCAAGAGACAAGTTGCTTCAATGCAGCTTGTCTCACAAAATACAACTCTTAATATCTTAAGTGTACAAAACGGGTAATTGTCCATGGCACCCTTGAATGTACACGCTTACAAGTTAAGGCACGAGATATAGTTAAAAAGAATACAAAAGATAAAACTTCGAACATGTCTTAAAGTAGAAACCAAAATAGAAAACAAAACCTTCTAAACCCAAGAAAAACAAGGGATAACAAACTATTGAAACCACGGTTGAATTAAGGACAGGGAAAAGGAGCTTGTGGGATATAAACCCAAAAGGAGACATAAACCCAAAAGATCCAGAAGTGACCACATGATGCAAAAGCATCCACCTCAAAGGCCACCACTCAAACCACAACACCCATATGTGCGATACCGGATACAAAAACCAGAATTCGATCTCGTCTCACATCATGGCAAACATAAAGAAAACTTGACGATCCAAAGAAAGTTAGAAGATGAAACAAGTTCTAGTACGTCACTTAGTGAGGAGGAAACAAGTTTTGATACATCACTTAGTGCACTTAATAGACTAATCAAGAAACTAGAACCTACCCAACCACCCCAAATTAAAAATCATGATCATATGATATATGCGGAACGCAAAAAGCAAACACAGGAGAGCATGCATAGCATCGTTGAGTATCTTACAGGATCACCAGTTGTGATTGAACCTCATAATGCTAATTCTAAAAAAGCAACCAAAATACAAAACTCGGAGGAGTACTACTTCCCCTTTCAAGAGAAAGACATACTCTTTATAGAAGAGTCATTAGAGACAGATTGTACGAATTATGGGATTGAGAAAGCACGTGAGGAATTTGATGAATCTCTTACGAAATTAAAGCAGTATCTCAAAACCTCATTTGGAGGAATGCTCTTCTCTCATGGTGGTGAAGCCAGCAAAGTGTCAGCAATTGAACCTTTAAGGCTCAACATGAGTTATACCAAGACATAACAAGCTCCATACGAGACTGTGAGGATTCATAAGTTTCCAAATAAAACTTACTTAGAATTGTCAGAGGACCAAGTGTGCCATTGTTAACATATGGTACTCTTGAAAAAGATGAGAGCCAAAAAGAGGACGAAAGTGAATGGGAATATGAAACAAAAACAAGATCTGAAGCTAAAACACAAACTGAAACATCCATAGTTCCTCTTGAAGATTCTATCATGGTATGGTTAGATTTTCCTACAGGTAATGATGTTAAGTGCAAACGCGCATTGATTAGCCCTCAAGCTAGTCCATAACATTATGACAATAGACACTTGGGTGTCATTGGGACAACCTAAACTCATCCCTTCAGACAATGGTCTTGCAAGAGGAGCCAATGGACCTAACATTGAAGTTCTCGGTTACTTTAGCTATGCTACTTAAACAATCGATGGAAATGTGGAATTTACATTCCATGTTACCCTAGATTCCCTTGAGTATGATGTTGTCCCTGGTGGAACTTGGATATGTGACTCGTTGTATTAAATTGATGAATCCATGCAAACAGTCACCTTGAACGCTCTTGCAGGCATTGTACAAATGTTATTTACGAGAGTACAAGTACTTAGAGGAGCTGGAACTTCCAACATATCTTACTGAAAAGATCCCTCGGATTCTAGTTTTTGGAACTTTCCAATAAAATCATCACAGTTCAAGCACATCTTTATCCAACACGAGAACATAATCTCATGACCCTCGAGTTATGGGATTTGTTAGGTCAACCAACACTCATGGCTATTGCTAAAAGAATTCCCTTTACACAAGACTTGAATATGCCACATGTTTGGGGTACTTTGAACATAAAATGTATATTGAAAACTAACCCCATTACTTGCAAGTTTTTTGTGGTTGAGTATGTGTTGGAAGTAGATTTGATCTTGGGGCTATTGCTACCCAAGCACCACTGTGCTTTGCCAGCAATAGGGTCATCATGATGGTCAATGGCACAAAGTTGACAATACTATTGCTAAAAGAATTCCCTTTACACAAGACTTGAACATGCCACATGTTTGGGGTACTTTGAACATAAAATGTATATTGAAAACTAACCCCATTACTTTGCAAGTTTTTTGTGGTTGAGTATGTGTTGGAAGCAGATTTGATCTTGGGGCTATTGCTACCCAAGCACCATTGTGCTTTGCCAGCGATAGGGTCATCATGATGGTCAATGGCACAAAGTTGACAATACCATACTACAACGAAGAGGATCCAACCCTAATGGATTTCTATGATGTTGAACATAAAAAGTTACAAAGCCTCTTCCGTGAAAGCCCCTGTACACAATGACCTCCCATATGTGTCAACGACCGACTCCGATAAAGTATCTACTCCTTCAACCCCATCCTCACCAACCAAGTTCGATGCTAAAACCTCGTAATTGGTAGCTATTCCTGAAGAAGTTCCCCATGCGCAACCATCTATCCTCTAACAAGGAACTCAAAGGAAAAGCCTCGGAGCCTATGCCTCTTGATCGACAAACCTCACCAAAGGAGACAATCGCATGCTTGAAAGACTCATCATTGACAACCACTCTACACGAGACTGTAGCCTCATCATCATAAAAAATACCCATGAGTCTCAAACATGTAGCCTCAACGTCAACTAATGTGAAGGAGGGCTCACAACCTTCCACTTTCAACCAAAAAGAAAAATCCACCAAGACAACAAAAATCAAGGTATTTTAATGGTATCAAAATGTGGGTGGAGAAGCAGCTACTTGTTGCTCAAGGCTACTACGAAGGTGCTAATAATCAAATTTGGGTGCCTCGATAGTCAAAGCCTCTTCCTCACGGAACACTTAGAGGCTAAGGAAAAATAAAAGTACTCCACAACACACCATCCACAAAAACCAATGCGATTTCCTCAAAGAAATCCACCAAGTCAACAAGTGTGGGTACCAAAAAGATTACTGCAAGCATAAGGGTACTACCAAGATAATACCGAAGCTTGGATTCCCAAGCACATCACAAAGTCTTCTAAGCTTGCATAAAGAAGGAAGCCTCAGCACCAAAAGCATCAGCCACCAATTTATAGTGTTCATTCAAAACGATGGGTGATTTTGTGCATGTGCTTCAACAACAAGGATATTATGAAGGTAATACCATCATATGGTTGCCAAAATCAAATAACATGAAAAAAGCCTCACCACCGATAGCTTCACCTAAAGTTCAACAAGAATGGCAACCGAGGAAACACCAAGCAAGTCACTCAACCACTCTCGTGCATTTAGCACCTACACAAGAGCTTGTGTGTTCAAGCAACCCCGATGGTAACCAACCCCAGCAGTCTTACACCTACCGCCTCAACATTATTTGAGCCAAAAATTCAAGAACCAATTCCCACATCTGCATAATAGAGACTTATGAGCGCATCAAAGACAAACTCACAATTCTCTTTCACCCCTCTGGATATAAAGCATAAGTGTAGAAGCTATGCGATAAACATAAAAACCTATTCTCTCAAAAAAGAGAGTAGCCACAAGAATCTGTTACTTGCAAGGTGGTAGTCCAAAAAAAAAACACAAACACAAGGGAGTCACACATATGGCTTACCTAGAAGTGGTAGAATATCACAAGTAACTCCCCAAGGATCTTGAATAGCCATTATATCTTGTTAAGCTTACTTACTATTCTTTTGGCTATGTTAATGTAACAGCTGTTCCATGAGTACATATCCATACTCAGGCACTAGAGAACATTTGCACCAAATCGATAACTTCCAGGTACATCTCTGGATGGGGGGGCATGGTGGGCGAAAGCTTGGTCAATGGTACAACTTATCACCTGAAATTTTCCTTCAAATTACAAACCCCTCCAAATGACGCTACCATATTCACAAATCAATGATCTCCAATCCTTAGTGAAGATATCTATATTAGCCTTACGCAAGTCGACGCAATTCTTTCAATCCTCACCAACAAGTGGCTACTTCAACAAAGAGCAGTTCAATAAGAGTCTATATGACTCACTTCTTGTACTTCATGTATATCTGCTTCATAAGAGCATGTAAATATACATAAAAACATAAAAAGCACATGGGAAGAAGCATGCAGGAACATGTCCTACTCAACAACATTTGACAAGAATCCTGCCACACAAAGGGGCATCATCAAAGGCCTATTTCTTCAAATGATGAATGTCACTTCAATGAATCAAATAAGAAACTGAGAATCACCATCTCATTCTGATGATAATGTCTACATTCCTCTAGATCCTTCCCTCTTCTCTTCCATAATTAACATCTCTTAGCATCCCCACCAACACAAATCACATGTAACCTTACTTATGATTGCCAAAAACAAAGTGAGCAAAAAACCAAACAAACAAAAAATAAAAAAACATGCTTACACAAATATAAAAATGCAATCACTCGCAAAAAACCCCACTCCCCACCCTATTAGGAATTCCTAATAGACCACTAACCTTTTCATTCACTAACTAGCTTTCTTATTCCTTCTGGAGGAACAAAGACCATTGAAGGTCACTCAACATCAAAGCCATCTACAAGCTTGTCAATTCTCCCCACACAAAAGTCTTCAACACAATCACAAGGACGCATCAAGAAGGGGGGAATGTTAACCCATTCCTAAGGTTAACAAGAGCTACTACCATTATCTTACATCAAGGAGTTAAGATAGATACACCAAAAGGCCATACATTCAAGATATGAAGCAATGGTGTCCAAATCTACAATTTGGACGGGCACCTGTATAGGTGTGACAGAATACTTAAGGCGATTCCCGCTTCAAGAGTGTGTGGTAGAAATTTAGGATGAAGTCCCAAGTGATGTACTTCATGGATATATTATGAGCGTACTCATTGTAATAGCATTAGGCCTCTAATGAGCCTAAAGTGCCTGTCCAACCACAATTTAAGTAAGTGTGAACACTTATGGCCATGCATATAAGTGAATTTCTCTTATAATACAAGATACTCTCCCATTGTGCAATTGAGTCTTGCTCTTGCTAATCTCTCTCCCTAATGCGCTAGTGAGTATGTGTGGGTGAAGTGAGGTGAGAGGAGAAACGAGTACCCGTAGTGCAACACGACGGTGTGACAACGCTTTGCGGGAGGCATGATGGAATTGCTTCTCAAGGAGTTGTAGAGCTTGGAGATCTCAAGGGTTATAAGCTCGGCCATGTGAAAGATCCCCTCACATGACAGTTTGCAATTCACTAGGTAATCTCTTGTTGGATGTGTTTCAAGGGGGGTTAGGGTGAGCCATAACAACTCTGGAAGGGCTGTTCTAGAGTAGTTCCCAACCAGGAAACTGAGATTTCACAACCTTTTGTTAAAGGACAAGCTATTTGTGGAGTATACTGAACATGCCATCAAGAGACTTAAAGATAGAGGAATGGGTTTAGGGTCATGGATAAAAATTTCTAATGAGATGCAAGGGGTCATTAGGGTAGAATATGAAATATTAGAGGAGTTAGTTGGAATATTTATAGAAGAAGAGATAGGTTGATGGTCTTTCTGAAGAGGAGGCTTCTAAATTGTATAGATGTCAGAATACGTTGAAGCACGAGGAGGAGTTGGAAGATAGAAAGAAATTGAATTGGATTAGAAAGAAGACATTTAACATCTGTAGTAGAAAGCCGAGAAAATTTTTGTTTAAGCTTACAAGGGGGAAGGGTGGTAATGAGGTAGTTGGGGAGATCCTAGATGAAAAAGGGGAAATGATAGAGGGTATTGATTTGATTACAAAAAAAATGGGTTGAGTTTCCTGGCTCTATTCTTAGTCTTGATGATGACCATTCTCTCAGGAGAGTTCAGGTTGAGAATAAGTTGATTGGGTTGCTTAATAACAGTGTGGAGCTTGATAAAGCCAATTGGCTTGAGAAAGACTTGGATATTGAGATGAGTGTTGGGTGGCACTTTTGAAATTCGGAAGGGAGAAGGCCCCTGGTTGGGATGGGCTGAATGTTGAGTTTTTTATAGCATTCTAGCCTTCTTTGTTGAAGGAGATTGTGTGGAAAGCTTGCAACAAGGCTTTCAAGACTGGAGACTTGGAGAAAAACCTCAAGGAAGGATTGGTGAGACTGATATCTGTCATTGGAGACCAATCACTTTGTTAACAGTGATATACAAAATCTTAGCTAAGGTCATTGCTATCAAAATCACCCCAGTGTGGTGATATCTAAGAGGCAATATGGGTTCATTAAGGGGAGGTCAATCTATGATAATATTTTTGCTACTATGATAGGAAAATATATTGCTTAGAAGACTCAACAAATATGTGTTATGCTTCAGTTGGATTTGGAAAAGGCCTATGATAGAATACATTGGTCTTTTGTGGCTAGAGTGATGGAGAAGTTAGGGTTTGGACCCAGAGTGGCATCATGCATCTATACTCTCATTGGGGGAAGCTTCTCTAATGTTCTGTTGAATGGTATAATTATTGGAGGTTTTCCATTAATAGATCTATTAGGTAGGGTTTTCCTCTGGCCCCTATTTTGTTTGTTATTGCCTCACACCCATTAATTGTTGCCTTTGAAGATGCCTGCTTAAGAGGCATTGTTACTGGTCTAAGATCGAGGTACAGTGAGCAGCTCATAATCCAATGCCTGCTTAAGAGGCATTGTTACTGGTCTAAGATCGAGGTACAGTGAGCAGCTAATAATCCAATGTTTTGCTGATGATTCTTTGTTGTTTTTGAAAGCTGATAATGAGAATATGAGACATGCTTTAAGTATAATCCAAGAGTTCACAGAGGCTTTTGGTTCCAGATGTAACTTACAGAAATCTAGGATCATCAGCTTGATTGAAGATAATAATTTTGACTTGCAAAGATGGGGATGTGAGGTCATCACAGCACTCGGGAGTTCCACTTGGGGTTGATGTCACAAATAAACAGCTGGTTGATTGGGCCCTGGACACAGATTCTTAATAAAGATGAAGAAATGGGAAGGAGCCAGAATTCCTTTCCATGACAGAGTGGTGATTTGCAATACAGTGTTGAATGCCTACATAATGTTTTTATGCCCAGTGTTAGAATTTGGCAAAAGTCAATGGAAGAGGATCTTGAGTCCTTTAAGGGACTTTCTGTGGAGGAATGGCAAAGGTAATGGGAAAGCTTTAGCCTGGTTTGCATGACAAAGTCTTCATTCTGAGTGGACTCGTCGACTATGGCCGGTTGTGGGTGAATACTCTATGCATCGATTCGGCGCTAGTATGGTGCTTTCATGGAGATGGCTAGTAGATACAACTTGGCTTAAACCATGCAAGGTGAGTGTTTATAATACACTCACTTAGCCCGTATATCGGTGTTCTTCGCCATGTCTGTTGTTTTAGCATTAGTTAGGAGTTCTTCCTCTTAGGTATTGCATATTGAAGCTTTCATTATATTACTACTGGGATAATGTTTTGAATCCCACTTTTGCTATTATGATGCTTTTTGCATGTGAATTTCTTGACTATATACAAGATTATGGGTTGATGACACTGTTGAGACCCATTTTGTGTTTATACTTGAAAGCATTTATGATAGTATTAGATAATGGTTTTTTAGGGGATCCTATCTAGGATTAAAGCTGCGTAATTTCAAAATGCTGATTATACGTTTAGCTTCTTTTTTAGAAATTTGTACGAATGTGAATAGCCCCCTTAGTGAAGGTGTTTGTGTAAAGCTACTCATCACGAAGCCTTCAAACCATTAGTAAAGGTTTTCTAGAAAAATGTGAGATGTGTGTGATTGTGTGTGTGTGTGTGTGTGTGTGAGAGAGAGAGAGAGAGAGAGAGAGAGAGAGAGAGAGAGAGAGTTGAGAAGAGATGCTTTGCAGTGACAAGCACATGGAGACTTGGAAGTTTAGAGATAGCTATCAATGGTGGAGCTTGGAGATCAGGGAGATCCTAGACTTGAAAGCAAGGTAAGTATCCCCACACAGTTGTAATCTATTTCCATTCATGCTTGAAAGAAAGAGAGTTCTTGAAGGGATAGAAATGGACCATAATATTTTGGTGCTCACTGCCCGAGAGGACTAATCTTACTTCTTTGTTCTTCTTATACCACTCAACTCCTTCCTTACATGCTTAAAAATCTACTTTTTAAAGTTTTGTTCAGGTTTTGAGTGAAGACTTGAGTGGATAAGATTGCTGTAGAATGGTGAAAGTTTGATCTTTTTATTATTTTTGGTTAAAGGATTGAGTTGTGATGATGAGTACTTGGGAAGCCTAGAGAGAAGCAAACCAATCATCTTATTGTTTGATTTTTGTGTTTGTGGCATTTATGTTTTTCACGTGAAAAACCACTGTGGTGTTTTTTTATTTTTTTTAACAAAATCACAAAAACCATAAAAAGTATTATTGTTTGAGTCTTGCTAAGTATTTCACTACTTGGTAAGCATGCTTGTAGCCATATTTGGTAGTGATATGTGTGAACACACTAGGACTAGTCGGGGCACTTTTTCTCTCTTTAGGAGGTTTTTTCCCCTGTGCTAGTATACACCCATCTTGGGGTATACTAATCATTTTTGTACAGCACACATTCATTATCTATCTATCATCCCATTGTGTGCTCCCTTGAGCTTTTCCATTGTGTGTGTGTGTGTGTGTGTGTGTGTGTGTGTGTGTGTGTGCATTCTTACAACCCTATTTCCAACATTTGGTATCAAAGCATACGCTCCTCCCCCCTGTTGCTGCTACCTACCCTTCACCCCGAGTCACTTGTCTTCTTGAATCGGATCAAGAAGCCATTCCAGGAGGAGAAAGACGACCTTGAAGTGTGCAATACTATGTACTATGTTCTACGTCAAATTTTTGTCCCAAATTTGCATTGTTCTTCATCAGGTTCTGCAAGAGTATTCTTAGATCTACTACAGGTGGGTGTGCAGATACACCAGAAAGCATCATCAGACACTCACCACACCAGATCTTGTCTACAAGCTACACTTCAGCAACACAAATCTCTACATCTTACGAGTAAAATTTTTACTCACTTTACTGTGCATTTCTTTCATACACCTTATAACCCGTTATGGTCCTATATGATGCAACATGTATTGATAGCCAAAGGGCTATGGAATGCTATGGTTGGTATTGAGAAAAGTCCTAGTTTCTCTGATGAAGATGCTACAGAAGACACATTTGCAGACATAGACTCAGTTTTACATGGTACGTTAGCACAACATAGCATACCTTCTATGCAGGAACAAACAAAGTGGGATGGAAGAGATGCGCAAGCACATGCGTTGCTTGCTTTGTCAATCAAGAGGAGTATTATTCCGCACATTCGGTCAAGCAAAACTGCTAAACATGCTTGAGATACCCTTGTGTCATTGCACCATGTACGTAATGAAGAATGTGTTGAGGGAGACTTCATGAAACAGTTTCCTTACAAAAATGAAGGATTTTAAGGACCAGTTGGTCAGTGTTGATGAAGTAGATCCCGATAGTTCATTGGTGCCTATTATCTTGAATGCATTGCCAGACTCGTATCAAAGTTTTATTTCTACCATTAGACTCATGATGAAAGGCATGAGGAGTTGGCTTCTGTGCTCTTACACAAGAAGAGCAATCTAGGCAAAACAGATTTGTCATGCGTACAGGAGATTAGGACTTTGTTGTCAGTCAACAAAGAGGCAAAGGTAAATCGTTTCCTCAAGGTAGTTACAGAAAGAAGAGTCATCGGGCAAGCTTGCAGATAAGGTAGGCGACAAGCCAAAGAAAAAAGGGAAAATGCAACTATTACAGGAAACCTATTCACTACATTAATGAGTGCAGGAAGTGGCTAGAGAAGGAGAAAATATTATGAGGATGGATTCATGGAATATTTTATTCCCAAGTTTTTATGTTATAAATTCTCCTATATGGGTTTAGATTGGGACCCCTTTCTAAATTCGGGCAATCGTAGCTTACTTTACGTGTATGTGGGTAAATCCATACATGCGTGGGAGTATTGGTTGCATCAACTTATTGATATGAAATTTCATATGGATGTTTATTTTTAATCAATCTATTTATTAATTGATTGGCTTAGTTGATGCAAGTGTAGATCATTGGACTGAATAATGGAGGCGAGCTGGTGTTGGTTAGAAATATCTTGAGATGACCAATTTTGAATATCGACAAATAATATTTGATTTTTGACAATAAGAACCATTAACTTATTTGGACTCTATTCATATTTATTAGCAATGTTATATGTTAATTGGCACATGTGAAAGCTCCCTTGTGCATATTTTATTTTTCAAGATATATGCACTTTTATAAGGTTTAAGAAGGCACACACCTATTTTTAAAAGAAGCCTAGCTTGCACGCTCAAGAAAGCTATTTTTGAAGCAAGCTACTTTTGAAGAATGCCAATCTTGAAGAAGTCGACATTTTTTAAATCATACTAATTTTGAGCCCCAAAAGCTACCCATGAAATATATTGAAGTACAGAAAGAGGAAGCGTGGGCTCACTCTTGTGTGGGAGAAAATTGACCTAATATTGTGTATTAAGTATTTTGTTTGTTCTATTTTATTTTCAATATTTTATTTATAATCACTATTATGGGTTCATGTCAACTTCCAAGAGTGATTGCAATTCATTGCTTGGCCAAAGGTAAAATTTCCTATTCAAAGCATACAAAGTCTTAAGAAAGGTAAATTTCTGTCTAATGGGTAATAAAAACCCATAAATCTATTACTTAATGGTCCTTCCAAGGTGGAAAACCACTTAACTATTTTGAAAACCACCTTAAATCCAAAAGTGGTTTTTTTTTCAATCCCTCTTCCCAATCGGTCACCATTGATGCATTTCTCCCATCCCGGAGGCTTGTGAACCGCTCTTATCATACTCACTCACTTCAATTCATCTCCATCTCCCTCTCAATGGTGCACGACGATTCATTTTTTTCTAAATGACTTCAACAATTCACCTGCGCGCTATGCGATTCAACCACCTATGGTTTTCTTTTTCAGTCCAATAAAGCATCAAAGCTTTATAATGTAAGCTTTTTACAAAGCAATTAAAGCTTTACAATATAAGCTTTTTACAAAGCTATTAAAGCTTTAGTTATTCTAAAGCTTATAAAAGCTTTCATTTAAAGCCACCCAGAACCCATCCATTAAAAAAAAACAATCTTGATCATAGCCCACCAACTTAGCTTCTACAGATTTTTCTCAAAGTTCAAAAATTTCTAGAATTCCTAAAATTCTCTTTATTGTCCCATAACCCCTTTATTTACCCAAAAATACCCTTTTGTGCCCAAAAATTCTTAAAAATTACATTAAAATTCATGAAAAATTTCTAAAAATTTTCAAGAGTTTTTCTAAGCACTTAAGAAAAATTTCAGCCCCACCTAATCCACTCAATTCAAGCCTCTTCTTCACAGACCCATGGATTCGGGAGTTGATTTCAACCAATGCATCAATGATGCTCCTACCAATGAAGACGTCAATGCACGAGATGGTGGATTTACAAACTCACCACTTCCGCCACTAACTTTTGAAGATCGCATTCAACTTCTCGAGCAACTACTTTAAGATGAACAACAAAAGCACCTCGCCCTTGAACAACGATTTGATGGGTAATGAAGTTGTTACTCCATAAACTGAATGTCTACATTGCCAAAATCATCAAGGCTACACTTGACACTCAACAAACAAAAAAGAACAATAAGATTAGTCGTCGTACTTTTTGTTTTTATCAAATTTGATGGTAAAAAGGATGCTCATCTTATACTTTCATGGTTAAGTCAATTGGATGATTATTTTTTTGAGAAGACCTTTTCAGAAAGAGATAAGATCAAATGTACTGCCAACTAGATGGTTGACTGTGCATCATGATGGTGGAATGTTCTTCATGAGAGAAGCAATAAACCAACTACTTGGGTGGAATTCCAACATAAATTGAAGTCTAGCTTTTTTCGACCCCAATTTACTCTCAAAGTATGTCGTGTATGGGATACTTTGACTATGTCTGATCGTGAGATGATATCACAATACACGAATTTTTTTTGGTAAACTCTACTTCAACTTCGTATACTGGAATAAGTCCCTAAAAATACAATACAACATCATTATGAATTAGGACTCGAAGAGACTATTCAAGCCGCGGTAACTATGTTCAAACCTTCTATACTTGATGAAGCTGTTTCTTTAGCCCATGATATAGAACGTAAAAGAGCTTTGCAAAAAACCCTTTGACAATTCAATGCTTTTTCATCCAACAATCGACAACCCTCAAGTTTTAATAACAATTAAAAACTAATGCCTTGCCATTATAGTACTCCCACTAGGCCACGTTCTTTCAATAATTTTAATACAAATAGAAAGCCTTGGGTAGCACCTAACAATACATGCACAAATTCCATTCAAAATGTGAAGACTATTAATGATCAAAGCAATGTATCTCAACCCAAGCCTATTAGTCACAACACTAATACTGCAAACAAGCCTCGCTTTACATGCTATAAGTGCAACCAACTAGGCCACTTTGCTACTCGATGTTGGAAGAATGTTAGATCAACAAACTACACAACATTGAAGAGGTGCTCGATGATGATGGTGATTACGCTCTAGGTTGGTCTGAAGACACGCTACATGATGATGGTGGTGATTCTGAACACAATGATATGAAAGGTAACCCTATTTCATTTTATTCTTTACTGAAGATGAAAGGTAAAATTAATAGTCATGATATTATTTTGTAGCATAATGATGGTATGATTTGATTTTATTTCAGAAAAGTGTTGTTAAAATGTTGCAATTAGAAACACACCCATCACTTTATAAGGTTAAATCTACATTCCTAGTTACACATTACAATGGTAATAAGGAAATTAAGTAATTAGAGATTGCCATTGGTCCTTATAAAGAGAAAAGAGATTTCTTAATTGCACCACTACACACCAGTGATATAATTTTAGGTATGCCCTTTCGTCATCAATTCAATCCTCAAATTGATTATGACACACACACACACAATGTCAATTACACATCAAAACAAAACTTTAACTCTTCATATAGTGATGCCACAAATGAACTTTTTCCACTACTATCACACACAGAAGTTAAACATGCTGTACGTAAATGAGACAAGGCCTACATGATGTATGTAAATGAAATAGAAGTAACTGACCATACTTTATCACATAATCAACAACTCTTTCTAAATCAATTCAAAGATTCCTTTGCCGATGATCTACATCCAGGACTACCTACATCTCGTCTAGAAGATCACACATTGAGATTATCACACTGGTAGTCAACCACCTCATAAAGCTCCTTATAGACAAAATTAAATTCAACAAAAAGAAATTTAGTGACAAATAGAAGAACTTTTAAATCATGGACTCATAAGACCTAGTAGTTCTCCTTTAGGTTCCCCATTACTTCTAGAACCGCAAAAGAACCAAACCTATCGTATGTGCTTTAACTATAGAGCTTTGAATAAGATAATCATCAAAAATCAATATCCTATTCCTCATGTTGATGACTTACTAGATAAAATTCTTGGTGCACCTATCTTTAGTAAGATAAAATTAAAATATGGATATCATCAAGTTCAAATGCACACATCTGACATATATTAGACTACTTTTTGTACTCTATCATGACATTATGAATTTCTTGTTATGCCTTTTGGTCTTACTAATGCACTTGCTACATTTAGTCGAATGATGAATCGTATTTTCTTGAAACACCAACACTTTGTCATTATTTTCTTTGACAACATTCTTGTTTTCAATCAAAATAAAGAAGAGCATAAACAACATCTTGCCTTTTGAAAGATAATTACTTATATGCTAATCTAGAGAAAAGTTCTTTCTTTTAAAAAGAAATTGAATATTTAGGTCATATTATCTCAGTTGAAGGAATTAGAGTAGATTCCAAAAAGGTCCACACTATTAAGACTTCGCCTACTCCAAAGAATGTTATTGAAGTTCGTTCTTTTCTAAGGTTATGCAGTTATTACAGAAAATTTCTTTGTAAATTTTCTTTAATTGCATTACCTTTAACTATTCTTCTTCGAAAATAAAGTGTTTTTTGTTGGGGAGAGTCCCAATAAAAATCCTTCGTCATGCTTAAGCATATTCTTACACATATCCCTATAGTTAAACTACCTGATTTTTCTAGACCTTTCTTCCTTGTTGTCACTGATGCTAGTGGATTCGGTATTGGTGCAGGCCTCATCCAAGATGATCCCCTGAAATATGAAAGTCGTAAACTAAAACCATTCGAAACTAAATATACTACATATGATAAATAACTTCTTGTTGTTGTTCATGCACTTCGTACGTGGAAACATTATTTAATGGGTTTTGAATTCCTCATTAAAACAAACCAACAAAGTATACGACATCTACTCAACCATTGATATCTAATCGTCACATTAAATGGGCATCATTTATTCAAAGTTTTCATCCTCTTATTCAATATCAACAGAAAAAGAAAATGTTGTAAATTGATGCACTAAGTAGACGTCTTTCAATTTTACAAACATTTTTGTCCTTAATATGCAATCTTTTGATACTATGTGTGACACTTATGAGAATGACCCTGATTTTCATCATGTATGGTTAAAATTACACTCTAAAAATTACACTTATGAGAATGACCCTGATTTTCATCATGTATGGTTAAAATTACACTCTAAAAATTACTTGCCTACTGATAATTATTCATATCATGATGGATTTCTTTTCTTTGAGAAGTGTTCATGCATAACTCTTCCATTTAGATAACTTCTTTTGGAAGAATTGCATAATCCCCCTTACATTGGCCACATAGAGGAATCATTACTACTCTCAAAGCTGCGCTCAATGATTTTTATTGGCCTAACACAAAGAATAATGTTTCCAACTTTGTTTCTAAATGTCTTATTTGCCAATGAGTCAAGCAACAACATGGCTTACTAATGCCTTTGCCTTATAGAAGGTCCTTGGCAAGAAATATCTATGGATTTTATTATTGGTTTATCTGTTGCTTCTGCACAAAATGATATGCTTTGGACTATTGGTTTATCTGTTGCTTCTCCACAAAATGATATGCTTTGGACTATTATTGATAGATTTAGTAAGCAAGCATATTTCATTGCATGCAAAAAGACATTGACTACTTTGCAAGATGCACATCTTTTTATCAAACATGTTTTCACACACCATGGTCTACCTAAAGTAATTGTATCTGATCATGATTCTAGATTTTGTAAATATTTTTGGATTGCTTTATTTTCAAATCTAGGATCTAAAATTGATTTCACAACATTGCTTTTCTATCCTGAAAGCAAGGCCAAACTAAAGCTACTAATAGTACCATCTTAGATATGAAATTTCATATGGATATTAATTTTTAGTCAATTAACTTTTTAATTGATTGGCTTAGTTATGCAAGTGCAGATCATTGGACCGGATAATGGAGGCGAGCTTGTGTTGGTCAAGAATATCTTGAGATTACCAATTTTGAATATCGACAAATAATATTTGATTTTGTGAGATGACAAGCGCTACTCATATTTATTAGCAATGTGTATATGTTAATTGTGACACGTGAAAGCTCTCTTGTGAATATTTTATTTTTTAAGACATGCACTTTTATAAGATGCTCACACCTATTTTTAAAAGAAGCTTAGCTTACATGCTCAAGAAAGCTATTTTTGAAGTAAGATACTTTTGAAGAATACCAATCTTGAAGAAGTCGACATTTTTGTAAAGCATACTATTTTTGAGCCCTAAAAGCTACCCAAGAAATATATTTAAGTACACCAAGAGGAAGTGTGGGTTCACTCTTATAAGGGTATAAATTGGACCCAATATTGTGTATTGAGTATTTTGTTTGTTCTATTTATCTTCAATATTTTATTTATTGCAATCATTAGTATGGGTTCATGTCAACCTCCCAGAAAAAGAAAGACTTGGGTATTGCTATAGCTGATGTGTCAACATCTAGTGTAGAAAACAACTAATCTATAAACTATGCACACAATGATTGGGCTTTCATTATGCAATGCAATTTTGATCCTTTGCATAAGGATATATGCATGGCTGTTATAGACGTACATGTCTGGTATTTTGACAATGGTGCTAGTATAAGCACATTCATTACTTCTCATTGCAGTTTGTTTCTTATCACTTGAATCCGCTCCACATGGAAACACTGTGACATGTCTAAACAACTCATATCCTATAAAAGGAGTTGGTAAAATTGTTCTCACTACTGCAAATGCTGGAACAATCATACTCTTAGATGTATTATATGTACCAAGGATCAAGAAGAACTTGTTATTTGTCTCTACCATTACTAAGGCTAGCTTAGCGGTTCAATTTGTGAATGATAGATGTATTGTTAATTGCAGTGATGGCAATACAATTATTTCTTTTGGTACTTTGTCTCATGGCCTTTATAGGCTAGATGCATATTAAAGAAAAAAGCCTATTGTACGTATAGTTTTTGCCACAAAGGCAATGAGTGATGCTAAGATGTGGCATGCACACTTTGGTCACTTGAACTTTGGGTGTTTGCTACGTTTGCATAAGGATGGCATGGTGTTTGAGCTGCCACATCTTAAAGCCCCTATCAAACATATTTGTGAGGGCTATATTCTTGGAAAAATGTAGTGGGCATCATTTCCCCCAAAGATGATTCAACTAGGGCTGTCCAAAAATTATAGCTTGTGATATATGTGGTCCTATGAGGACACCATCTATTGGGGGATACCTATATTTATCACATTCATTGATGATTATTCTGGACATACCTGGGTATATCCATTGAAATAGATTTGAGAGGTTTTTATGTGCTTTAAGCACTTTACTGCTATGGTTGAAAATGTTTCTACATGTAAGATTGGTACCCTACATACTGATTGAGAGGGAGAGTATATATGTAAGGAGTTTCATGCATACATGATTGATCATGGGATAAAACACCAATGTAATAGGTCTTATACATGGCTGAGCAACATATATGTTTGCAAGACATATTCGACACTCTCCTTCCATTGTTCAATGCAGGACACATTGATGTAGAGCATTTGGGTACTCAAAGGAATGCTAAAACTCAACCCACATAGGTTAACAATCACCATATTTTTTAGCCCCCATAGATTAGCTTATTGATGAGGTAAATGTGAATGATGCTGTTGATAAGAAAAGAAGGGAAATTGAGGAGTCAAAAAGTATTCCAAAATGGCTGGTGCAAACACTACGTGACAACAAATTGGCCACTCCTTTGCCTATCAAAATACATGCAGGTTCTCATCATGCATCTCATGTTGATGCAAGTCATGCTCTTATTGCCAGTTTATGTAATGAAGAGGAACCTATCTCTTTTGATGAAGCAAAGGAATCAAAACAATGAATGAGTGCTATGCAATCGTAATATGATGCTTTACTAAAAAATGATACTTGGGAGTTGTCTGATTTGCCTTGTGGCAAGAAGGCCATTGGTGCACGAAATGGGTTTGTAAGCTTAAACCTAAAGATGATGGTAGTGTTGTCGAGTGATACAAAGCAAGGCTTGTTGCACAAAGGGTTATGCACAAGAAAATGACATTAACTATGGTGAAAACTTTGCACCCACATGGTAGTATGTGTAGAGTATCATTGCATTAGCAGCACATAAAGGTTGGAATGTATATTAATTAGACATCAAAAATACTTTTTTGAATGGATATTTGCATGAGGAGGTCTATGTATCTCATCCTCATGGTCCTCTTAGAATTAAAAGTATGCAGATTGAAAAAAGCTTTATATGGTCTTAAGGAGGCTCCCAAAGCATGGTATGAAAAGATACATGCATACTTGGTTGCACAAGGTTTTTGCAACAGTCCTACTAATAATAGTACCCTCTACATTAAGAGGACTAAGGATGCATTTTTGGTCATCGTGCTATACATTGATGACATGTTACTCATAGGCATTGATGATCATCATATTTCAGCTTTTATAGTAGCTGATTTATAGATGTCTTTTGAAATGTTGGATCTTGGCCCATTGCATTATTATTCGGGCATTAAGTTGTGGCAGTGTAATGACATTATTATGCTGTAGACACAATATATAGAGGCGAGAAAGCATGATAAGGTGGACTGAAAACCTATGTCCTACAATGGTTTACAACTAGTTGTGAAACACTTTTATGCATAGTTAGAGAATTAAAACATGGTTGTTCAATCTTGTTTCACATTTATTATATCTAAAAGGCACTAGATAAATTACTAAATATATCTTATGAAGATATTAAATCCACTAATATTGGTTGTCTTCAAGTGTGGTAGCAACCAATGTAACTGGTAGAAAGTGTACCACCATATTATGCTTTCATCCAGAGGCATTGTTAAAGAGGTTCAATCTTGGAGACTGCAAACATGCACTACAAGAGGCGGGGCCATTATCCATGCTTTTTTTGACGATTTAGAACTAAGCTTAAAATCCCCTAAACGTCGAAATACCTGTTGAAAAAAGCGTCAAAATAGAAACGTCGAAATAGACCGCCGAAATAAGCGTCGAAACAAGAGTCAAAAAAAGTAATTTTACCATGCATTTTTTGACGCTCTTTTCGATGATTATTTTGACTAACATTTTGACTACTATTTCGACACTTATTTCGACTATCATTTAGACACTATTTTCGACGAATGCAGGAAATTTTTGACCCTATTTTCGACGAATGCAGAAAACTTTCGACGCGTGCAGGTATTAATTTTTTTTGGCATAATGGTGCATCCAGCTACAGTCTTATAGCTGGATGCACCATTATGCCAAATTTATAGAGTACCAAAGGCAACTGTACTCTGATGTGAAGAATGAAGCGAATTTGTTGAAAAAGTTAGAGAGAGTGCCGTAACGTTTTCGACATTACAAAGTAGGTACACAATTCACACAAGTGCAAACAATGGCCAAATTATATTGCAATTTGTGAAATTTATATATTAAGCTCTGACGAGATAAGCCAAAATTAAAATTTACATATTAAGCTCTGACGAGATAAGCCAAAATTTGCATACAATCTATACAAGCTCAAACAAAGATGTGAGCTGACCAAAATGTGTATGTACAAGGGGAAAGACATGGGCAAGGCCACTCTATGCCGAGCCCTCACTCAGGATCAGGCATTGGTCCCTGCAAAAACCATACAAGACACTTTTTTTGGTATACCAAAACAACGATCTAGCATGACAAGGCAAAGCAAGTATACAAATCATAAGGTTAAGGCTTGTCGCACTTACCATATCTACAATGCGCCCCCAATTGAGGTTGACACCTTCTTGCTCAAGCTTCTCCAAAAGAAAGTATGTGTTAGGCGGTGAGCAATGTCCTCCTCTTCTCCCGTTGCCGGCCGACCAACCACTTGATTCTAAAAGTACCAAAACAAAAAGATACGCGTTGATACTTACAAAGTAGACATAACAGCAAATGAAACATACAAGATGAATGATGATACTTACAAAGTAGACATGGAATGCATCCCAATCTCACCGCTTCCAAGGTGAGAGCTTTCTACGCTCTCCATTCGGGCTTTGGCTGTATCCTCTTGTTGCTTGTAGCGTTGGGGATTTGGAGCATGCTTTTGCTTCTCCTCCCAATCCTTGGTGCTCATGTACCAAGGTTTCTCACCCCCTGCCTTCACTCTCCTAGTCACATCTCCCTGCCAATGTTTCATGACGTCCACCATATGGTCCTTTTCGCCTTATGGGGATGACATCACTACTGCCGGCTATCTTGTACTCATCCTTGATTTGATTTATGACTCTATCTTTCTTGTCTTTATCCAACTATGGCCATAAAGTCATAAAGTCATTTGCAAAGACAATGTGGCAAAGCTCGCGGATGCGGCTCTTCATCTCTTGCTCGACATTATCCAAAACCACATTGCCATTGACAATTGTGTAAAATTTTTCTCCATCGGCGGGTGTGGGCTGTGTGTCGAAACGTCACGAGACGATGATCGCGAGCGAGTGTGGAGTGCTTCTAGCGCTAGATGGGGAAGGACACTCACATGGGGGTGTACACCCATCCGTGCCCCCACTTGGACAACAACCGCCTCCACCTCCACTACTCGAGCGTTGTCCTCCTCTGCGAGTGAACAAGCGACCTGAGGGAGGGGTTCTAGCGACTCTTTATGGGGTTTCTACAGGTGAACTAGGGTTAGCGGTGGTGGTACCCAATGGTGCGGCCGAAGTGCCCGCCCCTCTCCAAAAATATTGTTGTGCCATCGCTCTTTGTTCGGGCGTGGCTTGTGCTAAAAAACCCATAAACTGGTCAGGTGACATGGCATGTGGAGAGAAGGATAGAGAGTAAGCCGGTGTCTCATCTGGAGTGCGAGACATGTTTCTACACACACATAACAAAGCCCACGTGGACACTTTAATAAGAGCATACACATGAATTATCCCTCAACATTCATTCATTTATGCATGAGGCTTTATGTGCATAAAGCCTTTGCATAAAGCTATGCATGAGGCCTTATACATGAGGCCTTAAGGATGAGGCCTTATGCATGAGGCCTTATACATAAAGCTATGCATGAGGCTTATGCATAAAGCATTATGCATAAAGCACTATGCATAAGGCCTTAAGCATGAGGCCTTATACATAAAGCTATGCATGAGGCCTTATGCATAAAGCACTATGCATAAGGCCTTAAGCATGAGGCCTTAAGCATAAAACTATGTATGAGACCTTATGCATAAAGCCTATGCATAAAGCTATGCGTGAGGCCTTATGCATAAAGCTATGCATGTGGCCTTATACATGAGGCCTTAAGCATGAGGCCTTATGCATGAGGCCTTATACATAAAGCTATGCATGAGGCTTATGCATAAAGCTTATGCATAAAGCACTATGTATAAGGCCTTAAGCATGAGGCTTATGCATAAAGCATTATGCATAAAGCTTATGCATAAAGCACTATGTATAAGGCCTTAAGCATGAGGCCTTATGCATGAAACTATGCATGAGGCCTTATGCATAAAGCTATGCATGAGGCTTATGCATAAAGCATGAATGAGCATTATGCATAAAGCATTATGCATAATGCTTATGTGCAAATCTATAAAACAAATCACTAGCACCCAAGGGTGCAATAATAATAGAGGAAAGATAGAAAAGCACTTACCTCTTTTTTGTGACGTTGAAAGAGAGGATTAGAGGACCTACAAAACCAACAAAAGGGTGAGGAAAGGATTAGTAATGCATACATACAAAAGCTTATGCATAAAGCATGCATGAGGCCTTATGCATAAAGCTTTAAGCATAAAGCTATGCATGAGGCCTTATACATAAAGCTTATGCATGAGGCTTTTGCATAAAGCACTATGCAAGCCACGCTATCCTAAACTAAACCGTATCTCGGTACTATGCATTAAGCATATATGCATAGAGCTTAATGCATGCATAGAGCTTAATCTATGCATATATATCTATGCATTATGAATGCATGCATAGAGCTTAATCTATGCATTAAGCTATACGAATAGAGCTTAATGCATAGATTAAGTCTATGATTAGAGCTCTATGCATAGAGGACCTACAAAACAAAACCCCTCTTTTTGGTAGATAAAAATAGAGGATAAAAAGATAGAGGAAAGCACTTACCTCTTTTTGGTGATGTTGAAAGAGAAGATTAGAAGACTTACAAAACCAACAAAAGGGTGAGGAAAGGATTAGTAATGCATACATACAAAATCCCTAAGAACCTAATGCATACATACAAAATCAAAAAGAGAGGAAAGAGAGAAAGGAATTTATCTCTTTTTGGTGAAGTTGAAAGAGAGGATTAGAAGACCTACAAAACAAAACAAAAAGTTGAGAAAAGAATTAGTAATACAAAACCCTAAAGTGTGAATAGCATGGATACACAAGGAGGTTTATCCTTCAACACACACACACCAATTTAATAGCCAAGAGGAGAGGAGAGGGGAGGGGAGGGGAGGGGAGGGGAGGGCAAAGAAGGAGGTGGAGAAGAGCTTGGGAGAGAGAAAGCACTTGCAAAACAAATGAGAAAGCAAAAAAACAAGAAAATTACTCATAATTACACACACAGACATTTTACATCACATGTACATGTAACCAAGAGGAGATGGGAGTAAGGGAAAAGGAGGCTGGTGAGGAAGAAAAACACATGCGCATGAAAAAAACGCAGAAAAAAGATAGGTTCTGTTTTACTATATAAAAACTTGTGCCGTCAATATATGCATGTCGATATATGCATCGAAATAAGCATGGAAAAAAGCGTCAAAGTCAGAGTGGAAAAAAGCGTCAAAATCAGAGTGAAAAAAAGTGTCGAAAAATACGTGGAAAATAGCGTGGAAATAAGAGTAAAAAAAATAAAATTCCCACGCTCTTTTCGACGGTAGCTACTTTTCATTCAAATTCAAAATCTTTCCAGATCTTGCACGCCCCCGACATTTCAAATTACCTATCACCGACTACACCCTCCACAAATACTTAAGGGAGGATTCCCCTCCAAAAATAAGCATTCGTTCCCATTTTGCAAATCAATATGGAAACCATGGACGACGTCACACCCTCAAATTTTGTTGATTTAAAGGAGAAGACACTTTGCCCAGCTGCAAATACCAAGTGGCTCGACGTCGACAAATTTGCAATGATCATACAAAAAAATGAAAAAAAATTTCGGTGAAGCGATTAGAACATCTAATTAGTGGCAATGCGATCTTCAACAACGACAAACCACTGGATCCAACATGAACGATAGAGACCAACAAGAGTAGCCACACAAATGAGGTGATCCAACAATCCGAGGAACTTGAGGTGGATTCGGAGAAAATACTAGAACATGACATGATAAATGCCTTACACGATGGAACAAAAGATCGAGGTTTGGAACACGAAGGGGTAGAAGAAAACACACGATGTGTGGAATACGCTTCCCAAGAAGAGAAACAACTACGTAAGCTTGCTCGTCTTCCACTATATCTTCCACTATATCGTGGAGCACATGTGCTCCACTATATCGTGGAGCACATGTGTCTATTTTACGCGCTTGCCTATCTATATTGAACTTGCAATCGATTTTTGGAAGGTCTGATACGAGGGTATCAAAACTTTTAACGTATACGAGCGTATCGAAACTTTTTGCGTAAGTGATGATATCATATGCAATTAGTGAGTTATGTACCTTTATATGCATTTTCTTAGCCTGACTATGTGTAACAGCTTATTGAAACATTAAATATTGCCAGAAGATAATGCGATGCCAATGGACCGTAGTCGAGCAAAAGCAATGTTGCACTGATTGGCATGGACTACAACACACACCATGCTTGTCCAAATGATTGTATTCTTTATCGACAAGAATATAACAATGCAGTACAATGTTCGCATTGTGGTACATTGAGATATAGACAAGATGTGCAAGGAGAAAGGGTACCAGAAAAAGTTTTACGACACTTTTCCATCATCCCTCAGATTAAAACAATGTTCAAGTGCAAATCCATTGCAGGATTGATGACTTGGCACCGTAACACTAGGTCCATGGATGGTGTTATGATGTGCCTGCAGATTCCCCTGCATGGAAGCACATTGAAGAGAAGTGGGTAGCCTTTCAGGAGGAGGCTCGCCATATTCGACTTGGACTAGCGATGGATGAAGTGAATCCATTTGGTCTACGAAGTTCATCATTGAGTACATGGCCTGTTTGTCTAGTTAACTATAATCTTCCACCATGGCTACTAGCGATAAAAAAGGACATCTTTTATTGTCTTTGATAGTTCTTAGAAAGTACAAGGTGAAGAACATGGATGTGTATTTAGCCCCTTTAGTTGAGGAGCTTCGTGTTCTATGGGAGGGCATTGAAGTTCATGATATTTCCAAGAGGTTTGGACAACGTGCGCTAACATTGAGAGGAAAACTTATGTGGACTATGCATGATTGGCCTGGCTATGGAGAGTGCTCAGGTAATACTGTAGCTTGTTAACATATTATGTTAAGTCATGATTGTCATCCAAACTTACCTGCTACAATCGTTTTTGATGTTCTACATGGATTTCAGTGTGTCAGGGTATAATGGGATGTCCATTATGTGGGCCACAACTTGAGGCTCGATACTCAAAGTCTATGAAGAAGATAGTATACGAGGGCCACAAGAAGTATCTCCCAGTGGACCATCCTTTGCGTGAGGGATTTCTAGGGAGGTCTCCTTGCATATGGAAGAGCAGTGACACCTCTAGGAATGAAGTGTCTATCCATTTTACATCAACTTCCATATTGGAATGACCTTCTAGTGAACCATCTTCTTGACCCAATGCACATTTTCAAGAATATAGCCGAGGTGCTTTGGAAAACCATCACAGGAGCAAAGGAGAGCAAGGCACAACGAGATGATTTACAAGAGGTTCAACACATGCACCACTTATGGGACCAAAATAGAGCAGATGGAAAGGTGAAGCTACCAAAAGCACCTTGGGTCATGAGGACAAAGGATGAGCAACGGCGTGTAAAGAAGTGCATTAGTGAGTTTCGTACCCCTACAAGATGCATGCATTGCTTGAAGGGAACATTTACAAAGGACGATGAGCTTAGTGGCTTGAAGAGTCATGATTGGCACAAATTCTTGCAATTCATGCTTCCTATAGCCATCAAGGATTGCCTCAACAATGACATTAGAGCAAAAATTTATAAAATTGGTGCAGTGGTATGTTGGATATCAAGGAAAGAGATTAGTAGAGACACATTGGAAGCAGCATGATTAAACTCCATTGAGGCTGTTACAATGGCTGAGAAATACTTTCCAACAAGTATTTTTACCATTCAATTACACTTGCTAGTTCATGTGGTTGATGAAGTTGCTGTGGGCTGGGGTTGTCCTCCATAGCCGATGGATGTTTTTCTTCGAGAGATGTATGAAGACACTTAAAGGATTTGTTCGTCAAAGAGCTCGTCCTGAAGGTAGTATGGTAGCAGGATGGCTTGTTCAAGAATCACTTGTATATATAACTAAATTTCTCAATACGTCTGATCCCGATATGCCAAGATTATGGACACAAGAAGAAGATGATCATCTAGTTGGGGAAGAGCCACAAGGGAAAGGCCTTGTGAGAACAATGGATGTAGCATTGCATGAGAAGATCAATAAATTTTGTATCTTAAACTCACATGCTATGGAGAAATGGATCGAGAGATATAACTTGATGAAGGCTGAAAGGGACCAAGCTTGTTTGAGTTTTAGAAGGAGTCGAACAACCCGCACACTACCGTACCCAACAGAACTTGCACTTCTTCCAGACTTTCCTTCTAATAAATGGCTCGAGAAAACCATACTACAAACTAAACGCAATGGTGAATCAATAAGTGATGAGGAGGAGGAGCTTTCATATGGTTGTGATTTCCATGTATGTGAGTTAGAGATATCTACGCATTGTCTTTTATGTTGTACTTTTGTGAATTTATACAATAAAAGTACTTATTTATTGTGCTTGTAGTATCGTAAGCTTGGGCCAATTAGGTCATGCGGATATCACTTTTAAGTAGAAGGAATAGATAAAAAGAGAACAATATTTGATTGTGGTGTGAAGGCTAATTTCATGCAAGAAACTCGTTCAAGTGCAAGTGATGGCAATACTGAAGTAGGCATGATAGATTATTGTGGAACAATCCAAGATATTATCAAGGTTGGATTCAGAAAGTTAGATATGATTATTTTTGATGTGAAATGGTTCAAGTTGGTAAGTCAAGGGATGCAAGTAACTGTACGCAAAGACAAGTGTGGATTTCTTCAAGTAGACCACACAAAGATATATGGACTGACCAAAGGGACACATTTGTGCTACCATAGCACTGTGAGCAAGTCATCTTTGTGGAAGACCCAACAGATCATAAATGGTTGTTTGTGATTCAAATAAATCCACATAGAAAACAAATATTTGAAGAGGTGAAAATAGTAGTTGGCTGTTTGCCAGATGCTGAGGAACTCCCCCCAGATCATGTGATGGTTGAGCATACACCACTAGCACCTATTGAACAACAAGAAGAACAAGAAGAAGACATACTAGTTGAGGAAGTAGGTGAGGCTCACACAGGATTAGGATCGGCGGATGAAGGTGTACTCATTGAGAAAATACATCACGAGAAACAGACACTAGAGATAATCTAGAAGAAGAAGAGATTCAAGCTGAGTATGATCATGATGCATCGATAGCTCTCATGCTAGAGCTAGAAGAGGATGACGACATGGATGAATTACCTTCTACTACTACAAGACAACCGGTTCCACCAAATGACAACAATGATGGATTATTTCTAGAAATAGATTTATTTGGAGCCATGGATCTCGCACCCTGTTGCTGTAGCAGTCCACTGGCTTCACTTGTATGATTAGCGACATTTCTCTGCATGCCTTCTCCGTGGCCTCATCCCGGATATTCTCATATTTTGCCCCATTGGAGTTATATGAACTCTTCTTCAGCATAGCGTCCAAGGGCATCTTGTCAAAGGCATGGGCATGTACCTTGTTTGGTGATGGGAGAGCTACAGTGCTTCACGGATTAGTTCTTTTGTGATTAGGACCTGCTCTCTTATGCCATCAGCCTTCGTGACTGTGCCTCGCTTGGTAGCTTTCTCATAAGTCTTCAGTACTCCGCACAGAGCTCTGTGTCAATGTTTTTTGGGAGAATCTGCACCATTTTGCCCAGGCCCACTTTCTCCAGCTTTTCTTTTACTTCTGCCTCTTCCAGGATTTGGAGGCACTCCAGGCTATGATATTACAGTGCTACCTTTCCATGGGCTGTATGGATCTCCTTGTTGATGATGTCCCCATGGAAGGCTTGGGCATATGGTCCCAAGTAGTTCATCTTTGGTCTTTGCATCGGTTTCTTCTTCTAACTGACTGAGGAGTTTATAGCGCTAGCCTGGGTTACTGCTGTGGTGGTCTCTACGGCTTCGGTGTCTGAGGTTGACATCTGTACATGAAAAGAAATTAGTCTCCAGACTGGTAGGGTAGGCACCACTCCTTTTTTTTTGGGTTATGGTAAAATGGTTAGTTGAGATGAGAAGTGTGTTAGTGTAGGAGCAATAAACAAGGTGTGTTAATTGAATAGGTTAATTATGTAGCGTGAAGGTGCAAGATTTTGGTAGTTTCGTGAAACTGCAGGTCGTGAGATGAAGAGGGATTCCTGTGAGAGTTAGTCACGTGAAAGGTATTTCCGTGAGACGGAATCCTGTGAGATTTTGTTACATGAGAGTTAAAGACGTGAAAGGGATTTCCGTGAGACAGAATCCTGTGAGAGTTAGTCACGTGAAAGGGATTTTGAGAGTTAGTCACATGAAAGGGATTTTGAGAGACAGAATCCTGTGAGATTTTGTTACGTGAGAGTTAAAGACGTGAAAGAGATTTCCGTGAGACGGAATCCCGTGAGAGTTAGTCACGTGAAAGGGATTTCCGTGAGACGGAATCCCGTGAGATTTTGTAACATGAGAGTTAAAGACGTGAAAGGGATTTCCGTATGAGATTTTGTTACGTGAGAGTTAAAGACGTGAAAGGGATTTCCATGAGACAGAATCCCATGAGAGTTAGTCACGTGAAAGGGATTTTTGTGAGACGGAATCCCATGAGATTTTGTTACGTGAGAGTTAAAGATGTGAAAAGGATTTTCATGAGACCGATTCCCGTGAGAGTTAGTCACGTGAAAGTGATTTCTATGAGATGGAATCCCATGGGAGTTAGTCACGTGAAAGTGATTTCTATGAGATGGAATCCCATGGGAGTTAGTCACATGAAAGGGATTTTCGTGAGACGAAATCCCGTGAGATTTTTGGAAGCGTGAAGTTGAAGGTTTTTTACTAGTTCTGTGAAACTGCAATTCCATGAAACTGCAAGTTCTTATGATGTTTACGTTTTTATGTTTCAATCTATCCAAAAGATTCAATGAGTGCAATTGATGATGCCACAAGAGGAGTTTAGAAAAACATGAAATTTGGGGGATGATAAAGCAGATGCTTTTTAAAGTGCACAATATTGATTGATCATAATCAAGGTTAAAGAAAAAGAAAAAAGAATAAGAAAAGAAAACAATGAAGGGTACAAGCTCCCACCTTAATGGGTGAATGTCGATTATAGTTGGAGGAACCGGGGAAGGCGATGCACGATCGAATGCAGGAGCTCACGATGGACAGCGAATTGCATTGGAGCACACGATGCGAAATGACGAAAAAGGAAAGATTTTTGAATTTATAGCACAGCCATCGGACTGGGCGACTGCCTTAATGAAGAATACCATGTGGCATCTTACAATTGGCCCATGAGAAGTGAATGATTCATGACGTTAAGCATTTTAGACCAGTTCATGGCATGAACTATTTTGAACCAGTTCACGGTGTGAACCTTTTAGGATTGGTTCAGGCGTGAACCTTTTAGGATTGGCTCACGGTGTGAACCTTAGACCAGCCCCTGAACAATATAAATCATATATAATGGGTGACCAAATAATTATTCATCTTAGAGCTCAATGACCTAAGGAGGGACAAGAAGAAGTTTCATATGACGGACGTGCGAAAGTTAAGTAGACTTAGCCAAACACTTGTTTGGGGAGGATCCCAAACCAGTGTTGAATTGCTAAGGATCTAACTCCATATGAGGAAAGGGAGATGGTGAATCTGTTTAAAGATTTTAAGGATTTCTTTGCTTGGAAATACATAGACAGGAAGGGAGTACCATTGCCTAAGGTGGTACAACACACAATTCCTATTATTGAAGGATAAAGACCAAGAAGGCAAAGACTTTACCAAATGTCTCAAGTATTTAGCCATTGTACAAGAAGATATTGACAAACTTATTACTGTAGGATTAATTTATGAAATCAAGCACACTGATTGGGTATTACCTATTATACAAGAAGAGATTGGACAAACTTATTGCTATAGGATTCATTTATGAAATCAAGCACACTAATTGGGTTTACCTATTATACAAGAAGAGATTGGACAAACTTATTACTGCAAGATTCATTTATGAAATCAAGCACATTGATTGGGTATTACCCATTGTCATTGTGGCAAAGAAGAATGGAAGGCTATGAGTGTGTGTGGACTTGAAAAAAGTCATTGTTATGGTCATGTGTAAATATCATTACCCATTATTGTATACTAAACACATTCTAGAGAGAGTTGCTAGTGAGGAATCGTATAGCTTCTTGGATGATTTCTCTAGTTGCAACCAAGTGTTGACGATTGCACCTAAATACTAGCGCGAGACCACATTCACCCACTATGGGTGACACGCTCGCCTATCAGGTTATGCCCTTTGGACTAACCAATTTCCCAACAACATTTTAGCATCTTATGTGCACAACATTTAAGGACTAGCTATAGAAGTGGTTGGAAATTTTCACTAATGATTTGTATGCTTATAAGGCCCACCTTGCTTGCTTAAGAAAGGTATTTTTTGGAAATGTTCACTCACAATTTGTGTGCTCATTCTAGGTGGAAGAACCACCTTGCTTGCTTTAAGGTGGTGTCAATTGTATCGAAATACCCATAAATCCATTGAAATGCTAATTTTGGTTAAGGTATGGGGTTACTATAGGATATATTATGTCTAAAAATGGTATTTCCATGGATGAGAGCAAAGCCAAGTTAATTTTAGAGTTATCTATACAAAGGGTCATGGGACATGCAGGGTACTACTGAAGATTCATTGTATTCTATGTAGAAACCGCAAAGCCATTGTATAGACTATTAGTAGTCTTTGAATAAATTAAAAAATGCCAGCAAAGCAAGCATATGAACTGAAGAGGGACTTAAGTGCACCCATCTTGAGACCCTTAAACTGGGATATAATCTTTCATGTACATATTGATGCACTTCAAACTTTGTCACATTGGTTGTGTTTTGGCAAAACCTGGGGAACACAAATTGGATTACCCTGTTTGCTTTGCCAGTAGGGAACTCAATGAAGTAAAGATAGAATTATATGACCATAGAAAGAGAAGGGTTGGCCATGGTCTATGCTATAAAGAAGTGTATACACTATCTTATGGGGACAATAAATCTGTATTCTTTGTAGACCACTATACAATGTTATATCTCATCAACAAATTATACAACCACAGAAAGAGAAGGGTTGGCCATGGTCTATGCTATGCAAAATTGTATACATTATCTTATGGCCAACAAATTTGTATTCTTTGTAGACCACTATACATTGTTATATCTCATCAATAAGCCTACACAACGGGACAAATTACTTGATGGTTGCTTTTACTTTTGGAATTTAACTTTATAGTCACTGTGAGAAAGGATCACAACAGGTTTTAGCTGATCATATGTCATGAATTTGGGAAACCCGCCCACTGGAATAGATTATGATATTCTAGATTAATTCTTGTTCAAGATTGACATGATGCCTGATTGGAGTGATGAAATATCTCAATACCTCACCTATGGTTTTTTGCAAGGTTGACCCTTGGATAAAGATAAGATATGATAGCTCATCATGCACTAATAGTGAGACAAAAGTACAAGTTGGGTAAAGATGATGTTTTGTATAGATCTACCCAAGAGGATAAATTCATACATAAGTATGGAGGATACATAGTCAAGAATTGCAGGACGGCATTTTGCTAGGGAAGTAACAACATAAAAGGTCCTCCAAGGAGAAATATGGTAGCTAACATTGTTGGTGATGCAACATAATTTATCAAAGGTTGCGATGAGTGTCAAAGATACGTTGCACCACAATAGAGGGATAGGATTCCCCTCACTCTAGTAGTAGTTCAGCAACCTTTTGAGAAGTGGGGCATTGATTTCGTGGGACTCATTAGTCTTGTCACACATAAAACCTAAGCCCACGCTACATCATAGTCGGCGGGCCATGGGCTATTTTACTAATTGGGTAGAATCCAGAGCTACCAAGAAAGTTGACGCTTGTACTATTGCCTAATTCTTATACAAGTAGGTCATTTATAGATTTGGATGCCTGTTGGATCCAGTTAGTGACCAAGGATTCAGTTAGTGACCAAGGGTCACAATTTGTTAATGAGGTGATTGATTGCTCATATGGGGCTTCATAATAGTACACCAAAAGTCTTCACTATACTACCCCTACAAGCCAATAGTAGAAAGCACAACCAAAATCTTAAGTGGCATCTTAACAAAAACCATTCAAGCCAATAGAAGTGATTGGGAGCATAAACTTGTAGCTACACTTTTTAACCATACCGAACATCTTACAAAGTGGCAATTGGGTATACACTGTTTTTGTTGACCTATGGGATTGATGTAATGTCTATGTAATATACAGTAACCAACTAGAGGGTCACAAATCACCGAAGGGTTGACTGAAAATGCTATGGCTAAGTGAGTGATTGACCTTGAAAAATTGGAAGACTTGATTTTTGGCCACGCATCAGTTAATGGTAGAAAATCTACAACAAAAGAAATGGTTTGACCCAAATGTTAGAGACAAAGAGTTTAAGGAGGGCAACCTAGTGCTTCTATCTTAAACATGGAGTAATAAATGAAAAAAGTTGAAACTCTGGGGAATGGGACCCTTTAAGAGGAGACAAGAGTCTCCACTGGTCTAGAGGAGAAAAAGATACAAGTGCCATCCTGCTCTAGCATAGATCAAAGCAACATATGGATAGGGTGTGAAGAACCAAAGGCATCAAATATTAGCTCTGTGGGTGACAAAAAGAAAAGTGGAAATAGATCCTCCCATGCACTCAACAACTAGCTTCATCCAATGGCTAGAAGAAGAGATGCAACACTCAAAGGAGCTAGAGCACCTCCATGTTAGCAATATCCCTTTATGGCAAAGGGAAGGAAGTGGGTACTAGGGGCTTGGAGTTAAAGGGGAAGTAAGCAGTAAAGAAAGTTCCCTTTACCCTTAAAGCCAATCATTATTGGGGTATTTCAAGAGTTAGTTGGTGTGAACACCCTTTTGGACGTGTACATCCCTTATTAATGTCTAGGTCAAAAGATAAGCCTTGATGCCTATAAAAGCATGTACTTGGGTGGTTCTATCATAACATGAAGTAACATTTGAGTTGTGCAATCTTTCTCTCTTGAGCTTTGTCATCTGTCTCTCTCTTTCTCCCCCCCCCAACACACTCACCTGGTTATCCTCCATCCAGCATAGTCATGGCTTGATCCTTTATCCCTCTCTTTGCATATGCTCCGTCTTAGCACCCTGAATGTTAACATGGTATCATAGCCATATTAGCCACATGTCCTCCATACATTTCTTATAAGAGCACTACCACCATCATCCCTATGATATGCTACATTTTTTTCTCAGTCTATGCTATGTTACATTTTTTTCTCAATCTATGCTATGCTACATTTTTTTCTCAGTCTGCGTTGCATTTTTTCTAAGTCTATGCTACATATTTCCTAAGTCTATGCTGCATTTTTTTCCTAGTCTACACTACATTTTTTTAAAATCAAGTCTCTATGATGCATTTTTTCTCATATGTGCACTACCTTGTGTACCTCTCCATGAGGCGTTTGCTATCCACGTAGCCCACAACCCTCTCATTATTTTTGCAGCATTCAACTAGAGCATTGTGCACTAGTGTAGTCATAGTCACCAGCAAGTATGCTGAGAGCACAGAGTGATGTGAGTGAAGCTAAGTAGAGTAAGTATGTGTGTATACTATGCTTGCGCATTGGCTATAAATAATGGAAGAGTTTTTTTTTAATGTTTCACTTGAGATGCTATACTATGTACTATTTAAGGCCTTGTTTAACCATGTTAATGGAAATGAAGTTATTTATTAATACTGTTTAATGTGTATCTCTCCATATGGACTAAGAGAGTCTTTAGACTAAGATTGAGCAATTAGATAAAAATTGTAGTATAGATCCATGTTGGATATCAATGCTCCACCCTCATATTGTATTGTCAATCCACCAGCTAGCTCATGTTTGTATGGCCCCCATTATAAGGAGTAACTGCCATGGTTGAGCAACCCGAGTGCCTAACATCCTTGTATTCACATGGGAAGGTGGCCTAGGAGGCCATATGGTTTAAAGACAGCTTGGATTATATTTGGCACACTACCAAATATGCTATTATTATCTCATAATGATCCACACATGGAGTAGGTAGACTTTACTCTTGGACACCCTATCCTGACTTTGGCGGCAGGGCTTGCATGGGGCCCAAGATGAGCCCTAGATGGCCACGGGAGGTGGGCCTTATAGTCCAAGTCTACATTGTGGATGATGGTGGCACTGGTTATGGCTGTGGGAGGTGGCATTTATAGTCTGAGTCTACCCCATAGATGGTGGCACCGGCTATGTCCGCGACCTATACATGTGACCATGTCACACCCCATATATAGGCCTATATAGATACACAGCTAGCCCCTATTAGTATACACTCAATTCCTACCTCTCAACATGTATCTCACTTTGTTTGTATAATGCACATTTGTTAGGCCCATTATGAGGAGTAGCCATGGTGCATATGTCTTTAGTGGAAACCCCGGTGCTTAGATATGCTGATGGGGTCATTATTGTGACCATTGATGATGGTTAGGAGATGGTCAGGGGTACGAGTGTTAGTTGGGGTCCGGGGCATCACCCCGTTTTGCTAGCCCCCCTGGGCGGGGGTTCAGGGGGGGATGGGAGCCACCGAGGCGACGGTATGAGAAATATTCCCTTGGATACTAGGTCCATCATTAGTGGGCGGTTACCTATAATATTCCCTCAGATACTAGGTCCATCATTAGTGGGCGATGGTTGGTGGGCCGCATTCTTGATACACGGGCGGTTACTGTGTCTATGCAGTGTAATCGCCCTCGTTGTATACACGTCTACCACACCGGCTACAGTACTATATATGGACATGGTTTCCATGAGCTAAGGTATCCAATGCTTGTGAGTATCCACCCCCTTCTACACCTCGTACATACTCCATCCAGAGTCTATCTAGATCGCCATCTAAGCTCTACTTCGGAGTGCATGGGTGGACAACACCATCACTTATACCTCTTTGGTATAATCAGAATTTTAAATTCTCTCCATTGTGTATCTATTGCATTGTCTATTGTGCTTTATCTTGCTATCTCTTTCCGCTATGCCATATTCTTATAGCCCCATCTTCACACAGTTCATCAGTTACAATTTTGACTTCATTCCCTAGCTTCTACTAGCATACGACCTCCATCTCAAAAGTTATGGATCAGCCATGGAAGCCCCTTTTACAAAAACACAGGGGTGTAGGGATTTGCTATAGATTATACCACTTCAATAATACAAATTATATTCTTCTCTATCTGTGTTATTGTGCAATTTAAGTTATAAAGTTTTGTAATGTGAAAGATCCTACTACTTAAAAGTGTTATCTTGTATACAATGCATTGTGGTATAATTTAAGTTTTGTGATGTGAAAGATCCTACTAGTTATAAGTGTTCTCTTGTATACAACGTGTGGTATAATTTAAGTTTTGTGATGTGAAATATCCTACTTCTTATAAGTGTTCTCTTGTATACAACGTGTGGTATAATTTAAGTTTTGTGATGTGAAATATCCTACTTCTTATAAGTGTTCTCTTGTATACACCACATGTTGTATATAAGAGTGTTCTCTTATATACACCACACGTTGTATATAAGAGTGTTCTCTTGTATACAATGTGTGGTATAATTTAAGTTTTGTGATGTGAAAGATCCTACTTCTTATAAGTGTTCTCTTGTATACACCACACATTGTATATAAGAATGTTCTCTTGTATACAACATGGTATAATTTAAGTGTTCTCTTGTATACACCACGTTGCATATAAGAGTGTTTTCTTGTATACACCATGTGGTATAATTTAAGTTCTAAAGTTTTGTGATGTGAAAGATTCAACTTCTTGTGATTGTTCTCTTGTATACACCACACGTTGTATCCTCTTACACTCTTTGTACATGTACCTCATGTACTCTAGTGTTAGGAATCTTAAGTCCTCTTATTGTACTGGGAATAGACATATGCCCTAACTCATGGGAGCTTGCAAGGTGGTCTAGAATCAATAAAGTCTCGGCATATTGACACTTTTAGCAAGGGAGAGTAGTGCCTGTAGAGAGAGAGAGTAATAATAGTGGAACTTTGTATTAGTGTGTGTCATATGAGTTTTGGGTTGTTGTGTGGAATGATCTAAAGTGGGTAGAATGGGTAGAATCTAAAGTGGAGATGCATGATTACTAGAATTTATGTGTGGAGATTGCATGGAAAATGGCAAGCCTTCAACAAGATCAATGCATTAGCAACATAGATAGCAAGATCACTACATTACCAGCATAAATAGCCTAGTCCAATTGGAAATGATAGTAGATTGCATCATCCAAACTGGATCTTGAGAGAATACATATAGTTGAAAGAGCTATATTAGAATAGGAAAGATGCTCCTACTTTCTTAGGTCTGGTATAAACATGGGCATGCTTAGGCTCTTCTCTAGTTTTTTGTCAGACACCTAAGCATTTTGTTAATTTTTGGCAAGGTGCTGTTGTCTGGAAGAATGCTGCAAATGTTGAGATTGGCTCTGTTGTACTGTAGTTTCTTTCCACTCTTGTGAGAGCCTTGCTAGCATATTGTATAGGGTGCATGTACCCTTTTTGTTTCTCTTGCATGAGTGCGCTGCCTACTGCTCTATCTGAGGCATCTACATAAACATGAAATATCAAATTCCATTTAGGATTGATCATTCCCAGTGCAGAAGACACCATGCACTTCAGCCAATGAAATGCCTTCTCACATTTTGGGCTTCATTCATATTTAGCATCCTTCTTTGTTAGAGCATATAACAGATATGCTACATGAGCCAAATATTTCAGAAACCTTTTATGCCATTTCACTTTGCCAAGAAATCTTTCAAGCTGCTTTATGTTCTGGGGAGCAGACATTTTGGTTATGGCCTCCACCGTGCTGGATCTATGGCTAATCCTTGACAATGTGTTCCGGATTTTACTACAAATGCACACTTGGCCGAATTCAACTTCAGCCTTGTGTCCCTACATCTCTACAAACATAACCTTAAGTGATAAATGTGTTTAGTCTTATCCTCGGACACACTGCAATCATCCACAAAAGCTTTCGTAAAATCTATCAGGTAGGTATAGAAGATTTCTTGCACCATCCTTTGGAAAGTTTTGTTGGTGCATTCTTCAAGCCAAACATCATGACAGTTGCCACAAAGACCCCCCATTCAGTGAGACGAAGGCAGTCTTTTCCCGGTCTTTCGGAGTTATCTTCACTTGATTATATCCACTGAACCCATCTAAGAAGGAATACATCTCTTTTTTGGCAACATCATTAAGTACGGAGTCCGTGAAAGGGAGCGGAAAAGGATCTGAATTGGTTGCTGCATTTAGTTTGCAATAATCCACACATATTCTAATATTCATGTTCTTTTTGGGGATATCCATGCATCTTTTTCTACAGGTACAATGAAAACTACCCTCAATAGCCTGTCAATTTCTTCTTTTACTTGTTTTACATAATTTGGGTTCATTCTGTACCTCTGTTGCCTGACTAGTATGGCCCCTTCTTTCAAATTGATGCTGTGCTAGAAGAACTTAGGGTCAATGCCCTCTATGTCTTCATATGACCAAGCAAAGACATCTTGATACTCCTTTAGCGCACTGATACTAGCTCCTATTTGAATTCATCCTCCAGTTCTAGGCTAATCTTTACATTCTTTTCTTCTCTTCCTTCCCCTAGATTTACTTCCTGTAATGTTTCCGAACTCACCTTAGCTGCATTGTTTCCCTGGTTTTCTTTCTGCTTCTTTACCCAATCTCGGATCTCCTGGATTTCTTCTTCTTGTTCCAAGTTCTGAGCCTACTTTATTTTTCCATGGCTTTTTCCTGCAGGATCTTGCTTAGCTTTGAGCTTTCTGCTTTCCCAAAATTTAATCTTGCTTAGCTTTGAGCTTTCTACTTTCCCAAAATTTACTTCTGATTTCATTTATTGATCCTTAACCACTTTCGCATTTCCAGCCTTTGTTTTAGTGTGTTGCCTTATTGCTTTCTCCGCATTTACCATGTACAATGGTACTAAGTCTGGGTGTTCACGGAGTATTTTTGTTTCTTCATTATCATCAAAGCCTTCTGACATGTTGTATGTTTCGGCATGGACTGGCCTCTGAGCAAGTTTAAGTGGTCTCCTAGTATCCGTGAGATCAATATACACCTTCCGCTTACCCCTTCTGATGGTGATTCTGTTTCTGCCCCAGTCCTACTTCACCTTACCATGTATTAGCTAGGTTCATCCTAGTAATACTTAGGTAGGACCCAGTGTGATTTTCTATGGTGATCATACCACTAGATTCACCTTGAAGTTAACTTGTTTAATTCTCATTGATACATTTTTTATAATCCCCTTTGGCACCACTATTCTGTTGTCAGCCATTCTTATGTTGAATTGAATGGGTTCCCACTTGAGGCCTAAACCTAATGTGGTTTCTTCTGTGACCACATTCACCCCAAATCCTCCATCCAGTACTACATCATTAATGAGAACATTGTTGAGTTGAATTGTGACTTTACCCACTTCATCATCTCTAGATGCTGGCGGTTCTTCTGCTTGCATATTGCCACATTCCAGGGTCTCTTCCTCCACCGTGTGCTTTAATTCTTTGCTAAGTCCTTTAATGCGTGCTAACAAGATCTTGACTTTGAACCTTGGGCATAAGTCTAGTAGTTGCTTCAGCTGAACTTGTCTATCCACTAGCAGCAACAATAACAGTACATTTGATTGCAAACCAAGTAGCATCTCTCTAGTTCTCTTCCCGGCATTCCTTGTTGAAGTGCTCTATATACTTGCTTCCACTTGTTTCTCGAATATCTGCAAGGATTTCTCTTGCGCATCATCCTACTTTTGCTTGCCTTTCCTTTTTTCTATTTCCTTTAAAGTTTGGATTCTCACTTTTTCCTGCTATTCCCAATCCATAGCTTCCTTTTTGTGGCTTTTTGGTGAGTCTTGACTATTAATCAGAGTTATCACCACCTTAGATTTGTTTGCCTTAGCCCTTGTTATTTGCTAGAATGCCGTGCACCTCCAATTGCATGTCTTTTGCCTACATCATGTTGGCACTTAGCGAATTCTCCTTGAGCTACATCAGGTCTACTTGTCTTTCTTCGTCATGCTTTTTCTTCATGGCACATTCCGCTTTGGTATATCCGGGGGGCTGTTCGCAATAATAGCATGTAAAGTTAGTGGCTCCTCCAGAACTTCCTTGGCTTCTTCTTGCAGGAAAATTTCCATGACCTGTATTCTCAACCTTCCTCTTCCAGGAGGTCATCTTTCTGCTCCCTCTATGTTATTCACCATGGGAGCTCTATTTTTCATGTTGTACCTACAGTTCCATGTACTGTGATTGTACATGTTACAAATTGAACAAGTTGGAGGTACCATGCATTCCTCTTTGAGGTGGCCTTCTTGTTTGCATTGTGAGCAGAACAAATTGAACAAGTTGGAGGTACCATGCATTCCTCTTTGAGGTGGCCTTCTTGTTTGCATTGTGAGCAGAACACATTTTTTCATAAATCTGTACTAGCTACTTTACCTACTGCATTAATTCTCCGGAACTTGCATGTACCTTTCTGGACTTCTTCTTTTTGTCTTTATTTTTTGCTACTGCCACCGAAGTGTCTTGTGAAGAGTCACCTTGAATCGTCCTCTTTGGTGGTGACGCTCTTCCTAGGCTTCCTTATTTGTCTCCTTTCTCGACTTCTTTTTTCTGCTCTTTTGGCTAACTCCACCAATTCCTCAAATTCTTCTTTAGTTTTTGCTTGCTTTGCGCTTATCGCTGCATGAATGTCCGGCTTAAGCCCTTGGACAAACTAGTCAACAATAATTTGCATCAAGGGTCGAGTCTGCTCTGCCACTCTTTGCCTCAAGCTCAATAGCTTCGTTGCATAAGCTTCCACATCCATGTCCTCTTGACGAAGCTCTCTCATTTGATCACAAAGTTGAGTTGCAGATTTGATCTTGCAAAATCTTCCCAAAAACGTAATCATGACTTCTTCATCGATCTCGAAGTGGTTTTGACACCCACTCCATTGCTTTGTCCTTGAAAGTATTCATGAAGGCATCTCTGCGAATTTCACTTAGTTTTGGTTCTTCTAGATCCCGAGGTCTGGCCACTTTCTAGTATTACTCAAACCTCCTCACATGCAGGTGTGCATCTTCCCCTTTATCGCCTGAAAACACCAAGAAATTTTTGGCTAGTGACACCATGGCTCCCTTGAACCTTCTCGGGGGTTTAGTAATGGTTGTTCTTGTTGGTTTGGTTTCTCCTCCCTTCTTGGGTTTGGTTTCTCCTCCCTTCTTGGGTTTTCCAAACCTAGTTGTGGTTGTTCTTGTTGGTTTGGTTGCTCCTCCCTTCCTAGGTTTTCCAAACCAAGAGTGTGTGCTGCCTCTCTTTCTTGGCACTCCTTTTCTTGGTTTGAATTGTATCTAAGTTTTGAAGCTTCTTCTTGCTCACGCGGGTTAGTGGATATTTCTACACTGTCTTCTTGATGATGTGAAGTACTCCTAATTGTGTGCTTCCTAGAGGGTCTTTTGGGAGGCATTACTTTTCACCTCTTTTGGCTTCTTGCATATGAGAACGGCATGCTAAAATGTGGCTAGGTTGTGCGATGAGCGGCTCTTCATGTTGAGTTTTCCGGAAGGTTCCCTCCATACTATGATTTCACCGTGTGTCTACTTCAAAGCCCTCTTACCCTTGCTTAATGGTGCAGATTGCTACAACAAGAGGTTTGTTGTGAGTTCCCTAGCAGGATCGCCAGGTGGGCTAAAATTTGAACCTTGCCTTGGACTTCAAAATTAATTAGTGCTATAGCTATGCCTTAACTCTACTGAACCAAAATGGTTATCACACAACCTGTAAACCACTCATTGCATATCATCCATAATCTTACCAACCATGCCAATGGTGTAAGTGCGGAGCCTTCATCTTGGCGTGTCACCCATATCCGCACTAGTAGATGAGCTTGATATCTCAACACCATGGCCATGTGAGGAATCAAAAAATGACTTTTTTTGGGAATTGTAGCCATATATGAAAGTAATAATTTTAGTGATGCGTAGATTTTAAAACATAGGAACGTGCATTCCTATAGGAATGTACATTTGCAGGTCAAGTCGAGCATGTACATAGCTCGGCTAGAGAGAAATTTTTATTATTTTAACCAAAAAGCCAAGTTTTTCTCTCTAATAATGGTGCATATTTTTGAATTTATTTTAATATGATGATTTAGTTATTTCTTACCTTTCTAATTTACATAAATATTAATGTTTTGAATAAATCTTAATCGCCAAAAATAACAAAAATTACAACAATGGAAGAAAAAGCAGCTAACAATGCATATTTTTTAATTTTATTTTAATAGAATGACTTATCTTTTCGTAACCTTCTTAATTTACACAAAGATTAATGGCTTGAATAAATCTTAAATGGCTAAAAACTAAAAAATGCAACAATATAAGAAAAATAAGCTTGAATCAAAAGGGAAGAAGTTGAACACCTATCTGCACCCTTGAATCTCATTGTTGAAAGGAATGCTCCAAATTCTCCATGCTCCATAGCTCCATCAAACCATAAAAATAGTAAAAGCAACAAGGTAGATCAAACAAACTGGTAGCTTTACATTCCAACCACGCAATGATAAAACACCAAATACTAAGTATCGTGGGAAGAAAGCAGAGCATGGAATTAGCGAGGTGTTGGATAGATGAGAAGTGATGAGGGGACTCTTAGATGGTGATGAAAGGAACACTATATTCCAATAGGAAAAATATTGGAGGTTAAAGAGCCTAAGGATGCACATGATGTGTAAGAAAGAAGAGAATATATGGGGCAAAAACCTTTGCAACCAAGAAGCAACACAGAAGACCGTTTTGGTAAGAATGAATAGAAGAAGGAAGTTGATACAAGGGATGATCTAAAAGATCTGAAGAGAATATCATGCTCGATTTATTTTTTTAGCACTAGTTCCCAAGTACAGGCAAAAGTTCTTAAGGACGCTAGTGGATATGAGCTATTTTTAGTGGAAGAGGCACGTTCATTTGACTTAGAGAGTAAGAAATAAATTGCAAATATGTGAAAGCAAAGAAGGTGCATGAAGTTAACACAACTGTCCCTAGTGACAATGAGCATTCATGGATGTGCCCAAAGTGTTGTTGGATGGAGGATCCAAAGTAAATATACTATTAAAGTCTATGGCCAAGGAGTTGGGCATCAAAGCACTGTAACAAGCTCCCTTTGTAGTCAAAATGGTTGATCAAAGAAGAGTCAAGCCTTTAGGTATTTTTAAAGGAGAAAACATAAGCATTGCGGTGTGCAAGTTCCCCAAAGTTTTTATAGTGCTTCAAATGGAGCAAACAACAGGAGCATACCTGATGTTACTTGAAAGACCATGGCTAAGGCATGGCAATATCAAACAAATCTGGCATAGGGATCATGATCCACAGAGGTAAGAAAAAGATCATAGTATCACAAACCTAAGGAAAACAATTGACTCATCTACCTGACCATTATCTGCAAAAGGATGAACTTGCTGGATGGAGTGGGGGATGATGAGGAAGACATAATTCTCAAGGCTAGAATTGGTGTCATTCCTTTGAGATGGATGTTGAGAAGATAGTGTCAAGATACACACTTGAAGTGCTAGAAATAGTGCTGATGCACATATGACAAAGGTCAAAGAAAAGACCCTGGAGCCTATGCATCTTCATCGACAAACCTCACCAAAGGAGACAACCACATGCTCAAAGGCCTCGTCTCGACAACCACTCCATAAGAGACTCTAACCTTATCAACAATGCCCATGAGTCTCAAACCTGCAGCCTCAGTGCCAATCAAAGTCAAGGAGGGTCCCAAACCTTCCACATCAACCCTAAAGAAAGCTCCACCAAGACTCCACAATCACGATATCTTAATAGTATCAAAATGTGGGTGGAGAAGCATGTACTTGTAGCTCAAGGCTACTATGAAGGTGCCAATCAAATTTGGTTGCCTCAACAGTCAAAACCTCTTCCTCAACATAGCACTTGAAATCCAAGGAAAAAGAAAAGTACTCCACAACACTGTCCACAAAAGCCTGTGGCGAGTTCCTTAAAGAACTCCACCAATGCAGCAACAAGTGTGGGTACCAAAAACAATATTGCACGCACAAGGGTACTACCAAAGAAATACCAAAGCTTGGATCCCCAAGCGTATCACAAAGTCCCCTAAGCTTGCACAAAGAAGAAAGCCTCAACAAGAAGCACATCGGCCACCAATTTACAGTGTTCATCAAAGATGGGTGCATGTGCATGTGCTTTAACAACAAGGATACTATGATGGTAATTCCATCATATGGTTGCCAAAATTGAACAATGTGAAGAAAGCCTCACCACCAACTTTAACCCCAACAACTTCACCTAAAGTTCGACAAGAATGGAGGCCCAAGAAACGACAAGCAAATCACTCAACAACTCTCGTGCATTCAGTACCAACACAAGAGCTTGTGTGTTCAACCAAACAATTAGCAGTCTTCCTTACTGCCCCTCGACAACATCTGAGCAACAAATTCCAGAATCAATACCCACATCTGCACAACGGAGACTTATGAGCACATCAAGGACAAAATAACAATGCTCTTGTCACCCCTCTGGATGTGAGAAATAAGTGCATAAGCAAGTCATGACCTAGATGACCCATTAAAAAAATAAAAAAACCCTTAGGGTCAAAACCTGCAACTTCACCGAATCAGGCCATCTCACGAAATAACCCTTTACAGTAGCCAAAAATCTTGCAATCTCACGAGTTCAGGTTTCTCACGAATTATAGTCTCACGGCTTAAGAACCTGCACGTGCACGATTTAAGCCTCGTCTCACGGATTAAGCCATATCACACATTACCACATTCCCAATGATCTTCAATAGCCATTATAGATTTGTTAAGCTTATTACTTACTATTCTTCTGGCTGCTGAATTAATGTAGCAGCTGCTCCATGAGTACATATTCATACTCATGCACTGGAGAACATTTGCACCACAGTCTCACCATCGATAACTTCGAGGTACATCTCTGGATGGGGGGGGCATGGTGGGAAAAAGCCTGGTCAATGGTACAGCCGATCGCTTGGAATTTTCGTTCAAATTACAAACCTCTCCAAACGATGCCACCATCTTTACAAATCAATGATCTTCAATCCTTACTGAAGATATCTATATTAGCCTTGCAAGTCGACTAAATTTTTTTCAATCCTCACCACAACAAGTGGCTACTTCAACACAGAGCAGTTATATAAGAGTCTATATGACTCAATTATTGTACTTCATGTAAATCTGCTTCATAAGAGCACTTAAATATACATAAAAACATAAAAACATAAAAAGCACATGGGCAGAAGAAGACAGGAACAGGTCCTTCTCAACAACATTTAATAAGAATCTTGCCACACAAAGGGACATCATCAAAGCCAATTACTTCAAAAGATGAATGTCGCTTCAATTAATCAAATGAGGAATTGAGAATCACCATCTCATTCTGATGATTAAATCTACGTTCCTCCGGATTCTTCCCTCTCTTCTCACCCATTATTAACATCTCTTAGTGTCCCCACTAACAAAAATCAAATGTAACCTTGCCGATGATTGCCAAAAACATATTGAGCCAAAATAAAAAAAGATTTTAAAAATAAAAAAAATAAAAAAAGGAGCTCAAACAAATATAAAAATGCAATCATTAGCAAAAAACCCCACCCCCCCATTAGGAATTCCCAATACACCACTAACCTCTTCATTCATTAACTAGCTTTTCTTATTTCTTGCGGAGGAACAAAGACCGTTGAACGTCACTAAACATCAACGCCATCCTCCGACAAAGCTTGTTCATTCTCCCCACACAAAGGTCAACACAATCACAAGGATGTGATTGCCATCAAGAAGGGGGGGATGTTAATCCAATTCTAGAATTAACAAGAGCTACCGCCATTATCTTACATCAAGAAGTCACGGTAGATACACCAAAGGGTCATACATTCAAGATATGAAGCAATAGTGTCCAAAGCTACAACTTGGACGGGTGCCCATAATGGTGTGACGGAGTATTTATGGCAATTCCCACTTCAAGAGCGTGTGGTAGCAAGATAGGATGAAGTCCTAAGTGATGTACTTCATGGATATATTATGAGAGTAGTCATTGTAATAGCATTAGGCCTCTTATGAGCCTAAAGTGCCCGATCGGCCATAGTTTAAGTGGTGTGAACACTTATGGCCATGTATATAAGTGAATTTCTCTCATAATACAACATACTCTCCCATTGTGCAATTGAGTCTTGCTCTTGCTAATCTCTCTCCCTAATGCATGCTAGTGAGTGTGTGTGAGTGAAGTGAGGAGAGAGGAGGGACGAGGACCCGTAGTGCAACGTGGCGGTGTGACAACACTCGCGAGAGATGTGGTGGAATTGCTTCTCAAGGAGTTGCAGAGCTTCATCGAGTGAATGAAAATGGCATTTGTGTCCTTGCAAGCAATATGTCGGGAATGCATAGCAAACAATACCATTGTTGGTCATGCATATGCCCGCTATGTGCAAGCAATTGACAAAGGCTTTTTGCCACTTTTGTTTGATGTGAATAGAGTGGGGCTAAACTTGACATTGCCAACAATGATCTCCTTGAACAAGATTGAGTCTTGTTTTGTTGTTTCAAATTCCCTTTTCTCAAATATGAGAGCTTTCATATGGTGGACAATATGGTTTGCATGGAAGTGTTGTCAACATGATGGTAGACATTGGAAGGGCCCATCATTGCCTCGACTCCTTGTGAGAAAATTAGAGTTCAAGCATTGTCATCTTTTTGGTTTGGTGTGTGACCTCTCATAATCATGACATCATTGAATGAGTTATTGGCCACTACCTCTACAAAGAAACAACATGAATTTGAATGGTATCTGGATTCAACACGTCCTCCATGTTGGGAGAGTACCAAATTTATGATGAAAAAAATGAAATGCATGAATCCATCCACTTAAACCTTGACAACGATGAGATGTTTAAAGACACATTGGATTCAACACGTTCTCCATGTTGGGAGAGTGCCAAAATCACAACAAAAAAATTAAACGTATGAATCCATCCACTCAAACCTTAACAAAGATGAGATATGAATCCATCCACTCAAACCTTAACAAAGATGAGATATATATAGGCACATTGTTGCCATGGGCTTTATTCTGCACATGAGGTTGTGGACCACAATGACTGAATTAGGTATATAGCACCATTTGAAGGATGTACTCCTTTGGGGGTTTTTTCATAGACATGTATTATGAGGAACCAACATTCTCACCATGGGAAAATACCATGAACTTTTTTCATATACACGTATTATGAGGAATTAGCATTCTCCCCATGGGGAACCGAGAAAATCCATGACCTTTTGCAAAAAAAACTACCAACTTGTTGCAAAATGGGAGCTAACTAATAGTGATAGGTAGTCCTTTTTGCTTTGAGCATAGAAAACTCATTTTTCAAAGAAATGAACATTTGGTGCATTTTTTTAATCTTAAACATAGGTATGAGTGTAAAAGGGAAAATTCCCAAGCACACAAGAAATTGATTTGATTTTGCCGAGGACATAAATATTGATTGGATTTTGAAGTCGAAAATCAGTTACATGGAGGTTGAGGTCCTTAAAACATCTTCTTATTACAAAGAAAAGCTGAAGAAAATTCATTTGCCATGCAACCAACCTTTTTTGTCATGTTGACAGCTACTAAAGCTTTTGGGGGGGGGGGCTGCCATACTTACATGTTCAGAGGGCTATTTTGAGCTCAAGATTTGGAAGGCTTCCAAATGTAATTATGGGTTAAAGTTTAGTATGGGATTAGTTCTTAATATTTAATTCAAAATGAATCATCAAGATTTCTAATTGGATATGTGATCCATAAGTGTTGAGCTCTTAAATTGTCAAGTTGTAGCATTTGGTTGATCATGGAGTTTGAAGAATGCTTTTGACAGTTGAATTTTATAGGTTGGTCTAGAACCTCATGTCAAAAAAATCTTATTTATTCACCTCTCCTAGGAGCTAATGAAAACACATTAAAAATGATGAATGAATCCTTGCCAGACTTAATATGGTCGTCTTATGGCTGTTTTGGAGCATGTGTCATGGATACACATGGGAACCTTAGAGACCATAAACCATGGTGATATATATGAATTACAATCTTTCATTAATCAGTGAATTCTACTTATTTATAAATACCCATGGGGATTATAATGAATTACACTCTTTCATTAATCAGTGCATTCTACTTCTTTATAAATACCCATGGGGATTATAATATTTTTTAATGCATATTAGGTTAATGTTCCTCCTTACATCATCTTTTGCACATGTAATATGCCTCCATAAAGATGCTATCACATTCTTTAAAATCTTCATGGGATTTAAAAGATGCATATTATGTAAATCTTCTCATAGAATATTGATTAATCTTCTTTCATTTGCTAGTGTCCATCTTCATCCTTCCTTATTTGGGTTGCTCTTCCTCTTCATTCCTCTTCATTGTGTAGTTCCATAACCTCCACTCCACTCCATAAGCCTACTCCTCCTCCACTTTGTAAGGTTTCTCTTGTAAGGTTTCTCTTCTATATTTCTTAGAGACTATGTTTCTCCTTTACAAGTTGTCTATTTGTTGTACCAATATAATGGAGATATTTGTGGTGGATATGGTCATTTTTCACAATGGTGCCATCACATAAATTTATAGCCTAGGTATGTATAAATAGTGTTAAAGTAAGAACTTCCTATACTCTAAATATATTTTCTTCTTTAAATTGTCACTAAATTTAGCATCTAAAGGGTTCCCACATGTTGGATATGCATTATATCCTCTTGTTAATAAATTTGTGAGGGTTCAAGAAGATTTCTTTCAGTACAATATGTTGAAGGTATCTTTCATTGATAAATCCTTGTCCCAAAACAAGGCAACACAAAGTGTATGATAACCCTGCATACTTTGTTATAAAAATTTTGTTGCAAGCATGGCTTCAAAGGAAGATACCACAAGACCTTCCTTGGGATTCTTGATCCTTCATCCTTATATCAAGATTCTCCACACTTTTTGGCCAAGAATTTCTATCTTTGAAATCCCATCAGTATTGTTAGAATATACACCAAAATATCATGTAAAATGACATTGGGGCTAAGGGAACATGGTTCAATGGGTCAAAAGCCACTGTCACCAGCTAGTAATTTGGCAAATAAATTCTCCTATAAAGTTAAAAAGAACTTGTGGAAAATCTAGGTAGATAGAGACAGTCAGGGGCTTAATTCTAGGAGATAGTGGTGGCAGGGCTAGTTTATGGTGCTACAATTAGGGGAATAATGTAAGAAGCCTAAAACACTCAACTAGTCACACACTAATCACATACAATCACTTGTACTCGTATATATAAGAGGCTCAGAGGGGAATAATGTAAGAAGCCTAAAACACTCAACTAGTCACACATGAATCATATATAATCACTTGTACTCTTGTCTATATAAGAGGCTCACATCTAATGCAAAGTATAAGGCTTATTTTTATCATCATTATGTTGTCATTGTGCTAATCTTCATGTGATTAGTCTTAATCTATCTCTAGTGTGCTCATTCTGTTTAAACCATGAGTTTAATCCTTGTCTGTGATCCTCCATAAACAATAATATGGTATCAGAGCCAAGTTATTTAACCCATAAATCTTTGGTTAACCATTATTATCAAGCTCTAATATCTTTAATTAGCATAAGCCATTTTTTTAAATTTTACAGAAACCCCTTGTCTATGGAGAAAGCTAATCTCCCTTCACAAGGCATCATTGCCTAAATCATCACACTTGGAGCAGCTAGAGGAACCCTAGGCACTAGTCCTAGTCATAGTAATTGGGCAAAAACATGATAGAGCTGGGCAAAATCATGCTATTATCAGAAGCTTGTCTGTTTGGGAAAAATCATCAATTTGACTTGTCCAATTCCTCAAAGACCTAGAGTTTGACACCTACTCAACATGCTTGCAAGACGTTAGAATTCACAGAAAACAACTCTAGCTACTATTGATTTTCACATTGTGCATAAACAAGGCATGCTTTTAACATTTCTATGATTAAACCCTATTTTCACACCATCACGAACGATGCCGCCTTTTTTGCTTTTCACTCTAGCTTGATATGTTGTTGCTTTAATGCCTCCATCCACAATTGGATCCTCCTCCTCATCATCCAGTATCTCTATGTCTACCCTACTATCAACTTGTGCCTTTGCCATTCCATGGGTGTCGAGAGAATTCATCAAGCCAGTGCATTTTGGAGTACTTCCCCACAATGTATCGCATTTCTCATAAAAAGGCCATGATGATGGCTCAACCCTTTGTGGAATTTTGCTTTACCTTTTATTTCTTATAAGCTTTCTTCAAGGTGTCTATTCAGCTTTTGACTTGTTGGTCTTGGCTTGATGAGCCACTTGTATCTTTGTTTAGCCTATCTATGATAACTTTCCAATCCTTTGCTCAAAATTTTCCTTTGTTGATGTGTGTCCAGACCTCATCATAATGATGTAATAAAGTGTATGTTGTGCTATCATACCATACAATTCGTGTAACCTTAGCCTTCTTTAATGGGGGTCCATCCTTTAGAGATTGGGTTGGGTTGGATGGAGCACTTGAGGTCACTTTGGATTGAGTTGCGCAACATTTGGAGTGGATCTCGGTGGCCGAGATGGCAAGGCTATGGGACTAGTAATTGGGGCTATGGGTGAACTATGTTGAGAAGAAACAGATAGATGCTGCATAGATGCAAACTCAATCGGACTTAAAGGCTTGCTTTCAGTAGGAAGTCCTCCCCATGGCATTGTCAACATAGACATGAAAGCGTTTGGCCATTTGTGGTCAGGAGAAAGAGGGACGTACTACTCACAATCATTCTCATATGGAGAGCTAGTTTTAGTGTTAAACACAACCCATGTAGGTACCTCCTTGCCTTGTTGAGATGGCATGCTTCTGCATACATTATCACATAACTTACGCTTACATGCTTATTTTTCTTACCCGCTTATGGACATGTGCATGTACATGTGTACAAGCCCATATGCACATGCACACGAGCATTTCTATATGCATATGGATTTATGCACATGCGTATGCTTCTCCATATGCATTATGCATGTGCATAAGTCAATATACATATATAAAAAACCCACGTGCTTATGTAATAAACCCACCCATATGCATGTGCATGACAAGCTTATGCATGTATTTACAAAACAAGAAGTAATCAAAACATGGGAAATAGTCTTCACACACGCATACCTTTGATGATAAATTGATGAACCTCCTTTGCAAAACGCTGAATTTGCTCGTATATGCTCTCCAAAACGAAGCTCTGTAAACAAAGGCAAATGCGGCTCCGAGCATGAAAACGCCCCTTGGATGGCCTTATATATGTGGCAACTTCTTATTGGAGGCTATGAATTGGTCATTCGTCGGATGCTTGAGCAATAGATAAATTTTATTCGGTCGATGCGCAAGGTGGCGGTCAGGTGGCGGTCGACTGAAGGCCATTAAAATATAAATTTACGCGCTTTTCAATATATTTCGGATGGAGCTTTCGATTGCCTTCACTTCATGTGCAAAGGCTAAGAGAGAGAAACGAAAGAAGGTGGCAATGTGGGTGACGCTAGCAGTGGTGGCCAACTCTCAAAAAAAGAAGAGAGAGTAAATAAAATAGGTGATGAGAGAGAAAAGGTTGGCTAGGGCAAAAAGGAGAGAAAAAATAAAACACGCGGGGGTAACAAAATCTAGCGAAGAAGAGAGAGAGAGAATTTTGGGAATTATTCAAGTCCCATTTCTTATAGGATTGGTTGGAAACTCGGTACTTTTGTGTAGTTTGAGCTAACATCTATTTGTTGGTGCACTCTTTGTGCCAATAGATTATATCTTGACACAACTATTTGGCGTATTTGTTTGTAGTTGTATAGATACATACGTGACACTAAACTTAATTGAGATTATACAACACCTTTCATATGAAGAAGATAATGTTAAATACTATCTCCACTTTGAGACATTGAAGTAAAAACATGGGGTTTATTTAATTTGCCAAAAGAATTCTAAATATCATTATAAAAAGGAACCTTAAAAATGAGAGATCTCTAAAGGGTGTGGTGTTAGAAACAACAAAACAAAAAGTAAATCTCAATGACAGTAACAATATGCTAAGTTTACGATTGATCCACAGATAAAAACCCATCTTAGACACTATATCAAGATTATAAATCATGATATATATGCTCAAATTTGAGGGACATTGAAGTAAAAACATGGGATGATAATGCCAAAGAACACTTGTTACATTCAATGAGATTGTTACATTCAAGTTTACAATTTATCCGAAGACAAAAATCCTTCGTCAAGATAATAATTGAGTACAAATTGTATCTCAAACATAGCGTTTTCTCATGTATTGCTCCAATACATACAAAGTTTCTCTATCATAAGCTGCTTCATTTACTAAAGTGTTGCAAGTATACTCCCGTTTGTTCTTTGCATAAATCCAACCAAGTAACCATGCGCTGATTGTTGTCTCCAAAAAACTTTGAAGCTCCTCTATATTTTGATTCCACATCTTTGGAAAAATCAAGTAGGTTCCGGGCATATTCCACATTACATTGTAGAGGGTATCATCAAAAATTAGTGTGTTATTTCCATCCAGGTCATGAAAAATTCTCCATGCTACATCTAAGTTTTTGTGGTATACAAATCGATATCCAATAAGAAGATCCGTCTTTTGACATGCTGCATGCCCTGCTACGACCTTAAACTTTTGATGGTGCCGAGGAAAGCACAACTCAAGAATGCGTCGAGTCCTTTGTAGTCTATTAGTACTCCAGATCCATACCTCAAACCATTGCATACAAAAATCAAGGAAAGTGAATGCATCTTTGCGAATCAAATGCCAAACACTTGTATTCTCTTCCACAAGATGCATATGTTTGGCCCAGTCTGGACATACATCACCATGTTGCATCTCAATGGTCTTAAGTAAAACACCATTGAGTTCAAGTATCAATACTCTTCTTTGTTTCCTTATTGTATCTGGGGGTGGTGGAACTCTTTTGCCTCTAGGTACATAAGTCACCAATGATTGGTGCCACCTCAATAGTAAGTTTTCTGTACACTTGAAATCAAAGCTATATGCTTCAACATATCCTGTTGAAAACAAAATGTTTGGTTAATGTACATTCAAAATTTTGAATAAATATATTATGTGCCAACAACATAAATTCATCCATGATATGGATGGTCTTAAACCTTCATAGACAAATGCTCCAATACCTCATTAGTTCAACCAAAAAAATAAAAGAGCGAGTATATTGTCAATGCTAAATTTCATCAAATTTATTGAATATGATGTATAAAAAATTTTCACTATTGAGATAATTGAGTCTATCCAAATTAAATTATTATGATATTCATAGCCTTACACCTTGACAAGGCAATATATTCAATAAAAAACAAACACATCTTTATTGCAATCGAATTGCAAATATTGACAAAAGAGATAATCAAATGACAGTAAGTTTGAAGGCATTTGATTTCTTGATACAATAGTGTAAAGATTTGGCTCGTACAATCCAAAAATTAAACCCATCTAAGTACATTGTTTTGGCCAAAGCTTAAGTCTATCTTATGGGCTTTTAGGTACAAAATGGCTCCAAACATTCTGCACCCAACAAGTCTTGATATTTGTACAGATCTCATACTTCAAACTACACGTTTAGACCTCAGAAATGGTTTCCTTCGACCTGCACAGCAATAACTAGTTTGGGTTAGGTTGGAATCTGATTATACTGTTACTCAATGTTTAATGAAACCAGACATTATCCTACCCATAAGCTCAAGTAAGCCTTTTGTAGCCTTGATATGTATGCTTTTGCTGCAACTCCACTTATGAGATGACCACGATCATATCCCAAGCGAGTAGCATAAGCAATAGCGTGTTGATCACTCAAAATCCTTCTTTTGTAACACACTTTTAACAAGCTTAGCTGGTCTTTGGATAGTAATGGTACTCCAGCTTTGGATGCCAACATTGCTAGATCCTTGCTTATAGATTCTACTTCTCTTTTTTCCCCTCTTGATTGGACATACTTTAGCTTATCACCATATAATGGTAAGTGTGAAGATGCAGAAGATGAGTTTTCCACTTCTTCTCGCAAAAATAGGGAGGTGAATTGAAGCCATTCTTCCAGTACATCTTGAAAATCGATAAATAAATTATGGCCATGTGTGATAGGAGATTGACCTAGCCGATTAAGCAAAATAATAGACCTAATGTCATTTGTATTATTTAGATTTAAAAGGTAGGGTAGAAGGTCATTGCACAGTACGTAGTCGTGCCCTCCTTGAAAACTTTCAGGGAAGAGACAGTTGTCTTTTGGATTAACACATCCCTTGAAAGGGCTATCATCAATAAGCAATGTATTCTTCTTATTGCAAATATCTTGGAACTGATTCCAAACCTTGAGTAAAGGTTTAAACATAGCCTCAACAGTAGGCTTATCTGGCCTATACACTTTTCGAAGATTATGGATATAACATTCTTCTTGTCCCCACACCATAAAGAAATGATATTTCTTATGTGCATACTGTTCAAGAGTGTTTACATAGGCACAAACATTCTTGTGTAGCATGGTGGACCAAATACCAACATGAAAGTACTGGCAAATCTCATCCAAAAATTCAAAACACCCGGGGCGAATAACAACTGTGGTGCGACCAATATCAATTCGAATACAATTTGTTTGTGGATGCCTCTTCTCTTCCTTGTTGAGTAAAACTCCATTAAGATCAAGTATAAGTGCATGTTTCTTTATGGTGATTGCACGAGGAATATTTTCTGCATACAATACAGAAGAATGATAACACTTTAATGTGTTTACATACTTAACAATATTAAAACAAGTGATCCTATATTATCAATGAGAGCTAATTACAACAAAACATCCACAAGTTTACTTTCGTTTCATGCTCCCATATTCATCTATGACGATGGCTCCTAGACGTGATTGCATTTCCCTATTGATTGGTGAAGATTGAAATACTAATCTATCTCCATCTCTCTCAAAAGAATATAAACTTCCTAGAGGCCTACTCTTTTGTGTATCGGAACGTAGCTCCTCAACACGTTGCTCTATTTCTTGCGTACTTAACTTGTGATTGTTAGAAGCAGCTATACCTGCAAAAACAACTCTCGCTGAGAAACATACTTTTTAACACACAAAATTGCTGAATAAATCATCTTAAATAACATCCTATTGAAAAAGATATACCTTTAGTTTTCTTGGCACCCTCTGCCACCACAGAGTCCTTGATTTCAACTATTCTCTCTTTATTCGTAGCATATGTAGCCTCATCAATTTCTTCAACACCCTCTGCCACAGAGTCCTTGATTTCAACTATTTTCCCTTTATTTGTAGCATATGTAGCCTCATCCATTTGTTCAACAATCTCTTCTTGTCTCTCCTTGGTTGCAGAAGTGTCTTGAAGCTCTTCATTGACTTTATCTTTATTCTCACTAACCTCAACATTAACTTTCAAATTAGGAATGTCCTTAGTCTCTTTAGTCCTATCACTTGAAGGCCTTGAAGATGTTTGCAAAGCTGAATCATTGATGTGATCTACCTCCACCATGTTGTCTTCATTATTTCTAGCATTTAAATCATGAGAGTTGATCTCTCTAGTAGGGCTTTCATGATGATGTTCTAGTTGAGCAATGTTATCTTCGTCTTTCCCTTCTTTGTATATATCTGTAAGATTAAAATAAAATGCTATTACTTTTAGGATTTAAATAATACAACAAGGCTAATACAATACTAGTCATTTTTATATCTACACATATACTTTGTATCCAAACTTAGATTACTAAACTTCGACTGATGTACCATAATGAATTAGGAACCATAACATAAGAGTCAAACTTGAGTTTGAGCCTCACTTACAAGGGCAACGTAAAGATTGCTCAACTTGAGATTGTGCCTTGTGTTGGAAGACATCCCCAAGGTTGGACATAAGTGGAGGTACGGTTGAAACTTAAGTTTGAGACTCACCGCTACACTAGGATATGGAGTAAGTGTAATTTCTTAATAGTAAGTGTGCGTCATCATTTGTATTAGGCTCAAACTTAATTTTGAGCCTCACTGCTACACTAGGATATGGAGAAATTTCTTAATAGTAAGTGTGCATCATCATTTGTACTAGACGTTGGCATGAAATAAAGGATAAATAGAATAGAAATATTCACTTTAATAGAAAAATGTTAAAAGTGAATCCAAAAAAGCCAATGTATTAATCAAAAGACAAATTATTATTTCAACAAATCCACACTTTGAACAAAACCTTTGCTAATATTAGTTGTTGATAAGCTCCTTTCAATGATTCGTTGTACATTCATAATAAGCACTATCAATGCACTTTTCTACCTTTCTTTGGTTGAGAGCTTGATGGGCTATGAGCATGGAAAGCCTTGTTGACATCTGTATCCCCAATCTTCTCAATGGCCATAGCAACCCCAACATTTGTAGCTTCCATGGCTTTTGCAGAATCCAATATATCATCACCATTCCCACCTTCATCATCATTTTCATGCCTTCCAATATCTTCAAAATTGTCTTCGGCATCCTCATTGAATAGAGCATCATTCCCTTGGTCCTCTTCATTCCTTTGCCTTGCATCTTCAAAGTCTATAGCATCCCCAACTTCTTTATCATCATCTGTGTCATTTTTGTTGTCAATATCATCACCTTCCTCTTCGTCCTCTGTACTTGGTGGGTCATCAATGTGAAGATTTTGAAGGTTCTCTTTTTCTGCATCATCTAGTGTTTGCTTTTTTGTGCCGCCACTTGCACCACACCACTCTTGCAAGGACGGGTGACCATCTAAAAGAGCAGAGCACTTTGATTCTAATGCCATCGCTTCCAAATCATCTTTGCATAAAGCAATACATCGTCTCTTCTTTAGCAAGCTCTCCTCTAGCACAACTCCACCACAATATATCTCTACAACATAGCTCTGTTCAGGACAAAACCCTGTGATGAGACCATCAATAAAGCCTTTGTCGATGAATTCTCTATTTTGGCCACTAGATCCTGAGATGAATACCTTTTTTGTGAGAACCTTATCAATGGCCTCAAACTTGTCAACCTTGCTGATGAAAAGAATAACAGTTGCAATCTCAACTGTTCCAGATGTCCAGGCATCATCTTTTTGTATGTGGATCACACCAAATTCATAGTGCACCTTTGTTGACTGGCTAGAAATCCCTTCGATAAGCATTCCAATGGTGATGAAATCAACAAAACACACAAGAATATATTCATATTGTGAGTTTAGTGTGTTCAAAGCAAGTGCCAACTTGGAGAAAAATTCTGACGAGAGCTGCTCCTTTGTACCATGTAGGTCCATGATTGCCAGCTGAAATGGTACATGCTCTTCACTACAGAAGGCTATAATCTTTGTCATATCAAAACCCACCCCCCTAATTTTCCAAGGAATAGACTCTTGTTGAGATACAATACCCATAGATGCTCTATATAGGTGATTCAGTAAAGTTACTACACTTTTTGAAAGTGAAGGATTTTTTTTTGAAGGATTGAGAGCATCCCTAACAAAGGACTGGCTGTAGCTCCTCAATTGATTATACTCATACTCCCCTAGCTTATATGTCTCACACACCTGTTCCCAAGTCATCTTTTCCCTTGTCAGATCAAAATAGAAGGCGGTTATTGCATCTTTGAGAACTCGATCTGTTTTTAGCTTCCAAGCCATCTCCTCCATATCCATTCTTTGATGGGTTTGCTTTCCCTTTTTAAGCAGTATTCTCTTGTCAAGAAGTGATGTTTGAATGTCCAAAACTTCACTCTTCTGAAGGCCTAAAATGCACCTAAACAGCGTTGGGCCTAGTTGGACTGTTCCTGGTGCCTGCTGAATTTGCCCACTCTTCAAAGTTGGAAGTCTGGGATTTTGATCAAGACCTTTAGTTGGAGTTTCGCCCTTTGTATTTGGTAGCAAGCCTTTTGCATAAAGCCTCATGATCTTAACCCAGTTCTGCCATACATCATCATCACATAGAAGCAAGTGTAAATCATTTTTGACAAAGTTCTTATGTAATGTGTGCTCCGTGGTCTCCACAAAGGCCTGCAAAGTTGCAAAGTAAGAAGTTAGCCCCCTCACTATAGATATCACAAAATATTAGGAGGAATTATGCATCTATGGGTTTTCAATCATTTGGAGCTTATGCTCAAACTTGAGTTTGAGCCTCACTTGCAGTGCTAAACTAGTATATAATCGTGATGCTCGATCTTAGGTTTGAGCATCACCTCCGTATGCAAATCTAGCACTTGCAAGTGAGGCTCCAACTTAAGTTCGAGCCATAATTAGATATGCAAGTGCTACACCATCACAGAGAGGTGAGGCTTGAAGTTCAATTTCAAACCAAACTATTAAGTTTATGTAGTTTGAGAAGAAGCCTTACATGCATCTTTCTTATGCTACTGCTATACTTAAAACTATAGATCTATGAAGAAGTAAAGAAGAAGTAATGTAGGTCTATGATTTACCAAGATATAGCAAAGAATCAAAAGAGTACCTTCCAAGACTCGTCCATCTTGGGTTGATTGACACCAGGCAAAGGTTTACTAGGACGACCGTTTGCATGCCATTGTGCTCGAGCTTGTAGAAGTTGATCGAGGAATGGCTCCTTTTGCATTGACTTTGCAACAGATAAATTCGCATCCTTGGAAATGTCACGAGAAATCTTGGGCGGGCAATTTACAATTATCTTACATCTCCTGAACCTGAATTGCTGACGCAGTGGAGGGGTCACTTTAGCCATATTTAGAGCTTGCAAGCTTTTTGCAGCACTAATGGAGTGTTGACCAGAGATAATCCAATATTCAACTTTATGAATATCTTCTTTTGCGAGTTTATCAAGGGGTTGTTTTGTAGCACGATTACAGGGCATCAAAATTGCAAGTATCTCCTCTTGCTTTGGGTCCTCAATAAAGTCTTGGGTCAAAATACGAACCCAATCCTTATTTAACCTTCTATACACATAGTTTGAAGGAGCAGGATAACATTTCATCACATCAATGCTGAAGACCTCATTTAGACCAAAGGGATAATATCCCTTCTTTATTTCTAATGAGATAATTGCATTGCTGCCCTTGTTTAGAGTCTCAACCTCCATTAGCTCGTCCTCGGACGCATCTATCTCCTTTGAACCACTTGCTGGTTTTGTCCTTTGCCTCTTTAAAGAGATTTCCTGAACCTTTGTGGAGTGCTTTGCCTTTCTCTTCTTTGCAAGGGCTTGCTCCTCTTCTTGCACCTGAGAGCCTGCCATGTCTTCAGCTGCTATTGTGCTTACATCAAGGACTTTTATTTTGTCACCCTCCTTTTTATTTTTTGAAGAAGTTGCACCAGCATTTGTAGATGCTTCAAGTGCACTCTTCACTATGGCCCTGCCTTTTTTCTCCACAATTTTCCTAACTTGAGTGGTTGTTGTCTCCTTTTCAGGTATGGACTTTTTTCATGAATCCAAAGCCTTCTTTGCATGCCTCACTGCTTTCACCAGGTCCTCCACATTATCCACCCCTGAGTCTTCTTGATTGGAAAAGTCAATGATCTTCAATCCTAACTTTACAATACAATTGTCCTTTCCTAGTTTACTGCCAGTCATGTCTGCTGGGTGAAAAGTTTCCAATGATAAGCAAAACTTATTTGCTTTTGTAGTTTCTCCTTCTGGCAATACAGTGCATGTGAAGCATGGATTTGCTCTTGCATCCACATCATCCTTAGCGCCTACCACAATCCCCATATCTCCATATGATGTATCACCTTGAGACAAAAACAAATGGAGGACTCCTTTGAAGTTTGCACTAGCATCGTAGCTATCCACAAACCATTTTACTCCTTCTTTGTCACTCAATTCGAAGGTTTTATCCACCTTAATTCTAGGAGTGACACTTTTAGCTTGAGTTGTTGTTTCGAGAGCATCCAGAGTAAAGATTGGTGCACCATGTGGTTGCGAGGTAGCGGGCGCTCTGCTAGCTTCCATTCCTGTGAAGCAAAAAAAAAAGTTTCAAAACCTTAGAAAAAAATGGATTTAAATGCTACATATCAAATCAAAACCTATCAAACTTAAAAAACTTAATGCATGCTACAAAAAGTTATCTTGAATAGCAAGAGCCTCACTTGCATTTACTTAATCTATACAGAAGCTCGACTTGGAGCCTAGATCCAAGTTGTGTACTCATATGCTAGGGGTACGCTAGCATAGAGAGACAAGGCTCAAACTCAAGTTTGAGCCTTAAGGCGAAGTTCCATGTATGGGAGACTTGAACTTAAGTTGGAGTCTTAAGAGGCCAGAGTACAGTAGCATGGAGAACAAAGGCTCAATCTGAAGTTCGAGCCTTAAGGCCAGTGTACACTAGCATCGAGAGCCAAGGCTCCAACTCTAGTTCGAGCCTTAAAGCCGTGTCACTAGCATGGAGAACAAAGGCTCCAACTCAAGTTCGAGCTTTAAGGCCGAGGTGCACTAGCATGGAGAGCAAAGGCTCAAACTTAAGTTCAAGCCTTAAGGGGCCGGGGTGCATTAGCATGGAGAGCAAAGGCTCAATCTGAAGTTCGAGCCTTAAGGGACCGGGATGCACTAGCATGGAGAGCAAAGGCTCAAACTGGAGTTCGAGCCTTAAGGGACCGGGATGCACTAGCATGGAGAGCAAAGGCTCAATCTGAAGTTCGAGCCTTAAGGAGCCGCGGTGCACTAGCATGGAGATCAAAGGCTCAATCTGAAGTTCGAGCCTTAAGGGACCGGGATGCACTAGCATGGAGAGCAAAGGCTCAAACTGGAGTTCGAGCCTTAAGGGACCGGGATGCACTAGCATGGAGAGCAAAGGCTCAATCTGAAGTTCGAGCCTTAAGGGGCCGGGGTGCACTAGCATGGAGAGCAAAGACTCAAACTCAAGTTCGAGCCTTAAAGCCAGAGTACACTAGCATGGAGAACAAAGGCTCAATCTGAAGTTCGAGCCTTAAGGGGCCGGGGTGCACTAGCATGGAGAGCAAAGGCTCAAACTCAAGTTCGAGCCTTAAAGCCAGAGTACACTAGCATGGAGAACAAAGGCTCAATCTGAAGTTCGAGGCTTAAGGCCAGTGTACACTAGCATCGAGAGCCAAGGCTCCAACTCAAGTTCGAGCCTTAAGGCCCGTGTACACTAGCATCGAGAGCCAAGGCTCCAACTCAAGTTCGAGCCTTAAGGCTGGCGAGAGCCAAGGCTCCAACTCAAGTTCGAGCCTTAAGGCTGGGGAGAGCCAAGGCTCCAACTCAAGTTCGAGCCTTAAGGCCGGTGTACACTAGCATCGAGAGCCAAGGCTCCAACTCAAGTTCGAGCCTTAAGGCTGGCGAGAGCCAAGGCTCCAACTCAAGTTCGAGCCTTAAGGCCGGTGTACACTAGCATCGAGAGCCAAGGCTCCAACTCAAGTTCGAGCCTTAAGGGCGGTGTACACTAGCATCGAGAGCCAAGGCTCCAACTCAAGTTCGAGCCTTAAGGCTGGGAAGAGCCAAGGCTCCAACTCAAGTTCGAGCCTTAAGGCCGGTGTACACTAGCATCGAGAGCCAAGGCTCCAACTCAAGTTCGAGCCTTAAGGCTGGGGAGAGCCAAGGCTCCAACTCAAGTTCGAGCCTTAAGGCCGGTGTACACTAGCATCGAGAGCCAAGGCTCCAACTCAAGTTCGAGCCTTAAGGCCGGTGTACACTAGCATCGAGAGCCAAGGCTCCAACTCAAGTTCGAGCCTTAAGGCTGGCGAGAGCCAATGCTCCAACTCAAGTTCGAGCCTTAAGGCCGGTGTACACTAGCATCGAGAGCCAAGACTCCAACTCAAGTTCGAGCTTTAAGGCTGCGGAAGCCAAGGCTCCAACTCAAGTTCGAGCCTTAAGGCCGGTGTACACTAGCATCGAGAGCCAAGGCTCCAACTCAAGTTCGAGCCTTAAGGCCGGTGTACACTAGCATCGAGAGCCAAGGCTCCAACTCAAGTTCAAGCCTTAAGGCTGGGAAGAGCCAAGGCTCCAACTCAAGTTCGAGCCTTAAGGCCGGTGTACACTAGCATCGAGAGCCAAGGCTCCAACTCAAGTTCGAGCCTTAAGGCCGGTGTACACTAGCATCGAGAGCCAAGGCTACAACTCAAGTTCGAGCCTTAAGGCCGGTGTACACTAGCATCGAGAGCCAAGGCTCCAACTCAAGTTTGAGCCTTAAGGCCGGTGTACACTAGCATCGAGAGCCAAGGCTCCAACTCAAAGCCAAGGCTCCAACTCAAGTTCGAGCCTTAAGGCCGGTGTACACTAGCATCGAGAGCCAAGGCTCCAACTCAAGTTCGAGCCTTAAGGCTGGGGAGAGCCAAGGCTCCAACTCAAGTTCGAGCCTTAAGCACACTAGCATCAAGAGCCAAGGCTCCAACTCAAGTTCGAGCCTTAAGGCCGGTGTACACTAGCATCGAGAGCCAAGGCTCCAACTCAAGTTTGAGCCTTAAGGCTGGGGAGAGCCAAGGCTCCAACTCAAGTTCGAGCCTTAAGCACACTAGCATCAAGAGCCAAGGCTCCAACTCAAGTTCGAGCCTTAAGGCTGGGGAGAGCTAAGGCTCCAACTCAAGTTCGAGCCTTAAGCACACTAGCATCGAGAGCCAAGGCTCCAACTCAAGTTCGAGCCTTAAGGCCGGTGTACACTAGCATCGAGAGCCAAGGCTCCAACTCAAGTTCGAGCCTTAAGGCTGGGGAGAGCCAAGGCTCCAACTCAAGTTTGAGCCTTAAGCACACTAGCATCAAGAGCCAAGGCTCCAACTCAAGTTCGAGCCTTAAGGCCGGTGTACACTAGCATCGAGAGCCAAGGCTCCAACTCAAGTTTGAGCCTTAAGGCTGGGGAGAGCCAAGGCTCCAACTCAAGTTCGAGCCTTAAGCACACTAGCATCGAGAGCCAAGGCTCCAACTCAAGTTCGAGCCTTAAGGCTGGGGAGAGCCAAGGCTCCAACTCAAGTTCGAGCCTTAAGCACACTAGCATCGAGAGCCAAGGCTCCAACTCAAGTTCGAGCCTTAAGGCCGGTGTACACTAGCATCGAGAGCCAAGGCTCCAACTCAAGTTCGAGCCTTAAGGCTAGGGAGAGCCAAGGCTCCAACTCAAGTTCGAGCCTTAAGGCTGGCGAGAGCCAAGGCTCCAACTCAAGTTCGAGCCTTAAGGCCGGTGTACACTAGCATCGAGAGCCAAGGCTCCAACTCAAGTTCGAGCCTTAAGGCTGGCGAGAGCCAAGGCTCCAACTCAAGTTCGAGCCTTAAGGCTGGGGAGAGCCAAGGCTCCAACTCAAGTTCGAGCCTTAAGGCCGGTGTACACTAGATTGGAGAACAAAGGCTCCAACTCAAGTTCGAGCCTTAAGGCTGGGGCGGGGTACACTAGCATGGAGAGCAAAGGCTCAAACTCAAGTTCGAGCCTTAAGGCCGGTGCACTAGTATGGAGAACAAAGTCTCAATCTAGGTCGAGCATTAACACATAAGTTCTATGTAGAGGAGGCTCGAACTTAAGGTGGAGTCTATATCCAAGTTGTGGAGTCTATCTTGGATCAGTTTTACAGGTTCTTGACATATGTGAAGATACAAAAGAGAGCAGCAAGAGGTGGAAACCATCTACGACGAGCAACGATCGACAAATGACACACTTAGCGTGCAATCAAGTAAGCGTTTATATTAGTGTAGACAATCAATTAAAGAAGGACTTACTTGCTAAAGTCTCCGATGTTGCACAGTCTTGATCTTGACGGATGCTTGAGGTATCCGTGGAAAAGAAACCGCTAGAAACGCAGGGCTGCAGAGATTATTGCTGCGAGAGGTCTGCTCCGGGGTGCGCTTGAAACGCAGGGCTGGATCTGCTCCAAGGTGCGCTTGAAACGCAGGGCTGCAGAGGGCGCGCTTGAAACGCAGCGCTGCAGAGACAGAAGGAGCGGAGAGTATTGCTGCGAGAGATTTGGTCGAGGGTGCGTAGGGTTTTTGTATGGGCGAAACGCGAGGTCGGCCGTTCTTCCTTTCTGTGAGCGAAGGCGGGTGCGCAGGTTTGCGAGGTCGGTCGATTCTGTGAGAAGGCGAAAAAATTTTTGGGAGAGAGAAGGCGAAAAAAGTTTAGGGGTCGGCAGGGAATTTCGGGGTGCGGGCGGAAATCCGTTGGGGGGAATTTCGAATTTGAATTTGGGGGGAATTTTTGAATTTGAATTCGAATTCGGCGGTCGTGGGGGGAAACTTTGAATTTTGAATTTGGGCGGCGCGCCGCGACGGAGGAGGGGGGGCTGGTGCGCGCCGGAGGAAGGGGGGCGGGGCTGTGCGCCGATGCCGGGAGAGGAGGAGGGGGGGCCGTGGGCGGGCCTGTGCGCCGAGAGAGAGGAGGAGGAGGGGGGGCTGTGGGCGGGCCTGTGCGCCGACGCCGGGAGAGGAGGAGGGGGGGCTGTGGGCGGGCCTGTGCGCCAGAGGAAGGGGGGGCGGGGCTGTGCGCCGACGCCGGGAGAGGAGGAGGGGGGGCTGTGGGCGGGCCTGTGCGCCGAGAGAGAGGAGGAGGAGGGGCTGTGGGCGCCGACGGCGGAAGGGGGGGGCGGGCCCGTGCGCCGACACCGGGAGGACGCGGAAGGGGGGCGGGTCTGTGCGCCGACGCCGGGAGAGGAGGAGGACGTTGACGGAGGAGCGCCGGGACGGCCCGGCAGAAAGGAGGAGGAGGAGGGGCTGTGGGCGCCGACGGCGGAAGGGGGGGGCGGGCCTGTGCGCCGACACCGGGAGGACGCGGAAGGGGGGCGGGTCTGTGCGCCGACGCCGGGAGAGGAGGAGGACGTTGACGGAGGAGCGCCGGGACGGCCCGGCAGAAAGGTGTTTCGGTTTCGGTTTCATTCCCCAAGCCCAAGCCCAAGCCCAGGCCCCAGGTCCCAGGTCTTTTGATAATAGTCACTATCACTTTTGGTTATATACTCATCTTCATCCACACCCCACTTGCTCTATGGGATTAGGCTAGTTTCCCTCTCTATTCCTACTTGCTTGTGTAATAGACAAGGCTCCAACTCAAGTTCGAGCCTTGAGCTTGAGATTTCTTGTTTTCTTCCCTATTTTTCCCATACACCCCACTTATTCTATTGGATTATTCTAGCTTCCCTCTCTATTCTTACTTACTTGTGTAATAGACAAGGCTCCAACTCAAGTTCGAGCCTTGAACTTGACCTTGAACTTGAGATTTTTTGTTTTCTTTCCTATTTTTCTCATACACCCAAATATACTTATAAACTATGCGATTAAAAATTCAACTAAAATCTATATAATGCACAATGGCTCATTCCCCAAGCCCAAGCCCAGGCCCAGGTCCCAGGTCTTTTGATTATAGTTACTTTCACTTTTGGTTATATACCCATCTTCACCCACACCCCACTTGTTCTATTGGATTATCTTAGCTTCCCTCTCTATTCTTACTTACATGTGTAATAGACAAGGCTCCAACTCAAGTTCGAGCCTTGAACTTGACCTTGACCTTGAGATTTTTTGTTTTCTTTCCTATTTTTCTCATACACCCAAATATACTTATAAACTATGCGATTAAAAATTCAACTAAAATCTATATAATGCACAATGGCTCATTCCCCAAGCCCAAGCCCAAGCCCAAGCCCAGGTCCCAGGTCTTTTGATTATAGTTACTTTCACTTTTGGTTAGTTACCCATCTTCACCCACACCCCACTTGTTCTATTGGATTATCCTAGCTTCCCTCTCTATTCTTACTTGTGTAATAGACAAGGCTCCAACTCAAGTTCGAGCCTTGAACTTGACCTTGACCTTGAGATTTTTTGTTTTCTTTCCTATTTTTCTCATACACCCAAATATACTTATAAACTATGCGATTAAAAATTCAACTAAAATCTATATAATGCACAATGGCTCATTCCCCAAGCCCAGGTCCCAAGTCCCATGAGTATAGTTACTTTCACTTTTGGTTATATACCTATCTTCACCCACACCCCACTTGTTCTATTGGATTATCCTAGCTTCCCTCTCTATTCTTACTTACTTGTGTAATAGACAAGGCTCCAACTCAAGTTCGAGCCTTGAACTTGACCTTGAACTTGAGATTTTTTATTTTCTTTCCTATTTTTCTCATACACCCAAATATACTTATAAACTATGCGATTAAAAATTCAACTAAAATCTATATAATGCACAATGGCTCATTCCCCAAGCCCAAGCCCACAGGCCCAGGTCCCAGGTCTTTTGATTATAGTTACTTTCACTTTTGGTTATATACCCATCTTCACCCACACCCCACTTGTTCTATTGGATTATCCTAGCTTCCCTCTTAGCAAATTAGCATTGATAGGTGAGATTCAAACTTTGGTTGGAGCCTGAACTCATGTTGAGATTGAATTACATTTATAGTTTTGTGTACTACCGCAAAAACATCGCTTCAGTCTTTCTTATTGAGATTTTGATTTTTTCAAGGATTGGAGGGTCTAAAACAAGGTGCTTCAGTGTTTCTCATTGATGGTTCTGCAAGGAAGGCACGCGGGGTTATTCATTCTATTGATGCATCTCAAACATGTGGTTTTCAATTCATTGGTGAGACATGTGCAGCAATACATGTTCAACAAAGCTTTGATGACACATTTCTCATTCCATTTGCCACAATGGATGCAAGAACAATGTCTCAAGCAGTTGGAAGCATCATCAAATGGCCATTGGTCAACCTTGTTATGGACAGAGACATTACTAATACCAAAGAGGATAATTTTGCGAAACTTCTTGTTGATCAAGAAGATCACTTTATAGATAGGGAGAGCTGGAAAGAGAAAAGTGTCATCCTCTGGGATGACAACAGATCTACAAAACTTGGCAATGGAGTAGTATTGCTGGTCCACCCATACGAGGCTATAAATTGTAGAGAACTAGGGGAGAGTAGCTTGGGTGTCATTGTAGAAGGATCTTTGCATCCAAGTTCAACTTGTGTTTCAGGTTTGAATTTGGTTAGTTGGCCGATCAGGCAACTCACATTTGAGAATGGTGAACCATTAGTGAAGGACACAGAATCTTCTTCTATTGATGAGGGTATTCAAGATCACTTCATGCAAAAAAATATTGACAGCCTAAACAATTCAAGTGATGAAAAAGAGGATGATGATGTAGAGGGCAATGATGGCGATAGTTCTGATGACAAACACCATGATGCTATGATCACTGACTATGATATCATTGAAGGGACAAATAAGAAAAGGAGCTATGTCCATAGGGTAAGGGTAATGAAAAATTACGATAAAACCCATGGAGCTGGCAAAAAATGTGATGTTGCAAACATTCACAACGTCGCAACCATTGATTGTTGCGAGAACCGATGTTGTCAAATTGGAGATAGATCCAAAATCATGCAAGCTAGGGTACACTTTTGGGGACAGAGCTATAGTACACGATACACATTTGTACTAGATTGCATGGGCATGGCCTATAGACAAGGTCAAGATGACGAGTGCTTTGAGTTCACATTTGATGGGAAGAAGGTTTGTAGTAAAGCATGGTATGTAATGGATGGCATCGGTAAGTCAACGTTCTATAGGCTCAGAAAGAAGTTCTTGAATGGTGCATGTAATGTCAGTCATGGCAACAGTGGGATAATACGGAAGGGCATGACACATGTTGAGATGGCAAAATCAATCATACAGGGCTTCATAGATAATAATGCCGATCAAATGCCACATAGGTCAAGGACAACTATGCATGGAGCCCGCGAGACCCAACGTGTTCTACCAACAATGTACAAACAGGTGGACATATTGCGTGAAGTGAATGACACACTTGTCTCGTTCGAATACCGGCCACTGTCACAACCATCATTCTCAAGATTGTGGAACACAGAGTTCAAGACAGTTAGTTTATCAAAAACCAGCACCTTCTCAAAATGCGACGTTTGTACGGCAATCAAGGTCAAGTTGGAATCAACAAAAAATCAAGAGGAGCGTGCCAGATACATGGCACAAAGAAGGGCACACATGTTGAAACAAATGAGTTGTAGAAATCTATACTATGCTTGGAGGAGCTCTTCCGAAATGAACCCAAACAGGTATTTGTGTATTATACATGATAAGATGGACCAGAGCAAGACTGCCATACCACAAATTAAACCAGTTCCTAAATCTCTCAATGGGGTTGAGAGGCTTCCAGTATCCTTAACAGGAATGCTCACTCATGGACATGGACAAACAGCTTATGGTCACTTTGCCTTGGGGTTATGGCCAAGTGATCCCAACTTCACAATTTCATCTCTCTCAAAATGTTTAAGAAACTTAGAAAGAGGAAAGCAACACATGTATGGTGACTTGAGCTCACAAAACTCAGATGCTGAACCACGAACAGATCTTTTTGATTGTGTTTTGTCTACTATGGCCCTGTATCAGCATATGGAAGTACTGAAGGAGAGAAATGCATATTGCAAGCAGAGCATTGAGGATGCAGATGCAGAGACAGAAACAAATGTGGATATAGAGGAAAATTGTTCTTCACATATGCAGTCAGTCTTTCATACTAACACACATGTGCAAGATAGGGGCAATGGAAATGCGTCAAGTTTAATGCCATCAAATTCAAGGACATTTTTTAAGAGATTGCCAAGGACGTTGTTGTTGCAACTTGACAATTGTGGTTCTGAAAATAAGAACCGTTATGTATTTGCCTATCTATCCCTATTGGTTGCACGAGGAGTGTTTGACATGGTGCAGCTTGGTTTTCTTATGGTTGGTCATACTCATGAAGATATTGATGCATTGTTCAGTCGCTTCTCTGAGAAGTTAAGGAAACAAACCATTTTCACATTTCCACATTTGATGAAGATCTTTAATGAGTGTGTTAGCATGCATCCAGCACCCTTTCTCCTACAAAAGGTGGCAGACTTCAAAGGCTTTGTCAAGGGATGCTTACATGATGGAGCCGATAGCTTGATTGGACATTCAAAGCCATTGCAATTCAGGTTTTATATAAGTGATGGAATACCTTTGATGCAATACAAAGTACATCCCAAAAATGTTGATTGGTTACCAGAAAGCGGTATAGAGTTATGGAAGAGAAATGACGAGGGAGGACCCAAGCTTCCTGAAGGTTTTCCAAAAGTATTGCCACCCTTTGAGTATGTTAAGGAAAATGAGAAGGTTGTGGAGGGCTTAAAAAAACATGTCAATTGGTGGAAAGAGCACTTGCAAGAGAAAGGAGACCAAAGTGATTGTGCTAAGTGGATCAATCCGGTCCTTGCCTATTGGGAGAATCTTATGCTAAACATGCAAACCCCTAGTGCAAGGGAAGACATTGGATTTTATGACTTTTGGCCAAGGAGTGTATGCAAAAAAGCTGAGCCTCTTAACCTTCAAGTGGAGGATAATGTAGATGAAGGGTTTGATGTAAATGAGGACCATTATTGTGGTCCAATGCGCAACAAACCTGCTGAAGAGTTCAACCCGACTCTTGATGTGTCTAAAGGAGATTTTGCACTTGTACAACCTTGTGATGCAAATTACCCAATATGGTTGGGAGTGACAACAAGTGATGTTGATCAAAACAACAACTCGATAAACTACCTACAAGTTCAGATACAATATTGGGCACCAATTTCAAAGAAGAAGAATGCAAGTGATGTGGAGGTTTATAAGGATTGCTGGAACAAGTATTGGCGAGAGAACAGAAATGATCCTCAGCGCTGGGAAGATACTAGCTGCATCATTTGGGCATGGAAGCCCAAGGGTGGACGACTTCCAGAGAAAATCAAGATTCCAAAGGCTATAATACTGAAGGCCAAACAGAATCAATTGAATCAACATGTCAGTGCAGTTGAGCAAGAATGATTTGTTAGCATATGGGCAACTAGCTTCGTAATCTTTTAGCAATGTTGTATGAAGCTACCAAACTCATAGTTCGATCATTATTCAGATTGTAAGGCTTTCTTAAGCTTTTAGATTTATGGTTCACCCATTGTTCAAGAATTTTGATTCAATACAGATGGTGATCTTTTTAATTCTATCACCTAGACTTTCTTACAACTTAAAGTTACATTGAATATCCTTTCTTTGTTAAAGTTTCTGTGTTTGATGGTCAACTGCTGGAGGCTATGTGATATAACAAGCTTAATTCCTGGTGTGCATGTGTGTGTGTGTGTGCAGGCAAATTTACATCCCACCACCAACATCATATACACTTGTTACAAATGTACAATAGTATATAAATCATATCGCATTATTCAAATGCTTGTTGAGAACATCCAATAATAAATCTTGCATATCGTATAGTAAACATTGTATTGGATCTAACAACAAAGATTGCTTGTTGAGAACATCCAATAATAAATCTTGCATATCGCACAATAAACATTGTATTGGATCTAACAAAGAATTGTCCCAAAATTGTGCATATTTCCCAAAATTCCTAAATTTGAGTTATCTCACGAAATAACCCTTTACAGTAGCCAAAAATCTTGCAATCTCACGAGTTCAGGTTTCTCACGAATTATAGTCTCACGGCTTAAGAACCTGCACGTGCACGATTTAAGCCTCGTCTCACGGATTAAGCCATATCACACATTACCACATTCCCAATGATCTTCAATAGCCATTATAGATTTGTTAAGCTTATTACTTACTATTCTTCTGGCTGCTGAATTAATGTAGCAGCTGCTCCATGAGTACATATTCATACTCATGCACTGGAGAACATTTGCACCACAGTCTCACCATCGATAACTTCGAGGTACATCTCTGGATGGGGGGGGCATGGTGGGAAAAAGCCTGGTCAATGGTACAGCCGATCGCTTGGAATTTTCGTTCAAATTACAAACCTCTCCAAACGATGCCACCATCTTTACAAATCAATGATCTTCAATCCTTACTGAAGATATCTATATTAGCCTTGCAAGTCGACTAAATTTTTTTCAATCCTCACCACAACAAGTGGCTACTTCAACACAGAGCAGTTATATAAGAGTCTATATGACTCAATTATTGTACTTCATGTAAATCTGCTTCATAAGAGCACTTAAATATACATAAAAACATAAAAACATAAAAAGCACATGGGCAGAAGAAGACAGGAACAGGTCCTTCTCAACAACATTTAATAAGAATCTTGCCACACAAAGGGACATCATCAAAGCCAATTACTTCAAAAGATGAATGTCGCTTCAATTAATCAAATGAGGAATTGAGAATCACCATCTCATTCTGATGATTAAATCTACGTTCCTCCGGATTCTTCCCTCTCTTCTCACCCATTATTAACATCTCTTAGTGTCCCCACTAACAAAAATCAAATGTAACCTTGCCGATGATTGCCAAAAACATATTGAGCCAAAATAAAAAAAGATTTTAAAAATAAAAAAATAAAAAAAGGAGCTCAAACAAATATAAAAATGCAATCATTCGCAAAAAACCCCACCCCCCCATTAGGAATTCCCAATACACCACTAACCTCTTCATTCATTAACTAGCTTTTCTTATTTCTTGCGGAGGAACAAAGACCGTTGAACGTCACTAAACATCAACGCCATCCTCCGACAAAGCTTGTTCATTCTCCCCACACAAAGGTCAACACAATCACAAGGATGTGATTGCCATCAAGAAGGGGGGGATGTTAATCCAATTCTAGAATTAACAAGAGCTACCGCCATTATCTTACATCAAGGAGTCACGGTAGATACACCAAAGGGTCATACATTCAAGATATGAAGCAATAGTGTCCAAAGCTACAACTTGGACGGGTGCCCATAATGGTGTGACGGAGTATTTATGGCAATTCCCACTTCAAGAGCGTGTGGTAGCAAGATAGGATGAAGTCCTAAGTGATGTACTTCATGGATATATTATGAGAGTAGTCATTGTAATAGCATTAGGCCTCTTATGAGCCTAAAGTGCCCGATCGGCCATAGTTTAAGTGGTGTGAACACTTATGGCCATGTATATAAGTGAATTTCTCTCATAATACAACATACTCTCCCATTGTGCAATTGAGTCTTGCTCTTGCTAATCTCTCTCCCTAATGCATGCTAGTGAGTGTGTGTGAGTGAAGTGAGGAGAGAGAAGGGACGAGGACCCCTAGTGCAACGTGGCGGTGTGACAACACTCGCGAGAGATGTGGTGGAATTGCTTCTCAAGGAGTTGCAGAGCTTCATCGAGTGAATGAAAATGGCATTTGTGTCCTTGCAAGCAATATGTCGGGAATGCATAGCAAACAATACCATTGTTGGTCATGCATATGCCCGCTATGTGCAAGCAATTGACAAAGGCTTTTTGCCACTTTTGTTTGATGTGAATAGAGTAGGGCTAAACTTGACATTGCCAACAGTGATCTCCTTGAACAAGATTGAGTCTTGTTTTGTTGTTTCAAATTCCCTTTTCTCAAATATGAGAGCTTTCATATGGTGGACAATATGGTTTGCATGGAAGTGTTGTCAACATGATGGTAGACATTGGAAGGGCCCATCATTGCCTCGACTCCTTGTGAGAAAATTAGAGTTCAAGCATTGTCATCTTTTTGGTTTGGTGTGTGACCTCTCATAATCATGACATCATTGAATGAGTTATTGGCCACTACCTCTACAAAGAAACAACATGAATTTGAATGGTATCTGGATTCAACACGTCCTCCATGTTGGGAGAGTACCAAATTTATGATGAAAAAAATGAAATGCATGAATCCATCCACTTAAACCTTGACAACGATGAGATGTTTAAAGACACATTGGATTCAACACGTTCTCCATGTTGGGAGAGTGCCAAAATCACAACAAAAAAATTAAACGTATGAATCCATCCACTCAAACCTTAACAAAGATGAGATATGAATCCATCCACTCAAACCTTAACAAAGATGAGATATATATAGGCACATTGTTGCCATGGGCTTTATTCTGCACATGAGGTTGTGGACCACAATGACTGAATTAGGTATATAGCACCATTTGAAGGATGTACTCCTTTGGGGGTTTTTTCATAGACATGTATTATGAGGAACCAACATTCTCACCATGGGAAAATACCATGAACTTTTTTCATATACACGTATTATGAGGAATTAGCATTCTCCCCATGGGGAACCGAGAAAATCCATGACCTTTTGCAAAAAAAACTACCAACTTGTTGCAAAATGGGAGCTAACTAATAGTGATAGGTAGTCCTTTTTGCTTTGAGCATAGAAAACTCATTTTTCAAAGAAATGAACATTTGGTGCATTTTTTTAATCTTAAACATAGGTATGAGTGTAAAAGGGAAAATTCCCAAGCACACAAGAAATTGATTTGATTTTGCCGAGGACATAAATATTGATTGGATTTTGAAGTCGAAAATCAGTTACATGGAGGTTGAGGTCCTTAAAACATCTTCTTATTACAAAGAAAAGCTGAAGAAAATTCATTTGCCATGCAACCAACCTTTTTTGTCATGTTGACAGCTACTAAAGCTTTTGGGGGGGGGCTGCCATACTTACATGTTCAGAGGGCTATTTTGAGCTCAAGATTTGGAAGGCTTCCAAATGTAATTATGGGTTAAAGTTTAGTATGGGATTAGTTCTTAATATTTAATTCAAAATGAATCATCAAGATTTCTAATTGGATATGTGATCCATAAGTGTTGAGCTCTTAAATTGTCAAGTTGTAGCATTTGGTTGATCATGGAGTTTGAAGAATGCTTTTGACAGTTGAATTTTATAGGTTGGTCTAGAACCTCATGTCAAAAAAATCTTATTTATTCACCTCTCCTAGGAGCTAATGAAAACACATTAAAAATGATGAATGAATCCTTGCCAGACTTAATATGGTCGTCTTATGGCTGTTTTGGAGCATGTGTCATGGATACACATGGGAACCTTAGAGACCATAAACCATGGTGATATATATGAATTACAATCTTTCATTAATCAGTGAATTCTACTTATTTATAAATACCCATGGGGATTATAATGAATTACACTCTTTCATTAATCAGTGCATTCTACTTCTTTATAAATACCCATGGGGATTATAATATTTTTTAATGCATATTAGGTTAATGTTCCTCCTTACATCATCTTTTGCACATGTAATATGCCTCCATAAAGATGCTATCACATTCTTTAAAATCTTCATGGGATTTAAAAGATGCATATTATGTAAATCTTCTCATAGAATATTGATTAATCTTCTTTCATTTGCTAGTGTCCATCTTCATCCTTCCTTATTTGGGTTGCTCTTCCTCTTCATTCCTCTTCATTGTGTAGTTCCATAACCTCCACTCCACTCCATAAGCCTACTCCTCCTCCACTTTGTAAGGTTTCTCTTGTAAGGTTTCTCTTCTATATTTCTTAGAGACTATGTTTCTCCTTTACAAGTTGTCTATTTGTTGTACCAATATAATGGAGATTTTTGTGGTGGATATGGTCATTTTTCACAATGGTGCCATCACATAAATTTATAGCCTAGGTATGTATAAATAGTGTTAAAGTAAGAACTTCCTATACTCTAAATATATTTTCTTCTTTAAATTGTCACTAAATTTAGCATCTAAAGGGTTCCCACATGTTGGATATGCATTATATCCTCTTGTTAATAAATTTGTGAGGGTTCAAGAAGATTTCTTTCAGTACAATATGTTGAAGGTATCTTTCATTGATAAATCCTTGTCCCAAAACAAGGCAACACAAAGTGTATGATAACCCTGCATACTTTGTTATAAAAATTTTGTTGCAAGCATGGCTTCAAAGGAAGATACCACAAGACCTTCCTTGGGATTCTTGATCCTTCATCCTTATATCAAGATTCTCCACACTTTTTGGCCAAGAATTTCCATCTTTGAAATCCCATCAGTATTGTTAGAATATACACCAAAATATCATGTAAAATGACATTGGGGCTAAGGGAACATGGTTCAATGGGTCAAAAGCCACTGTCACCAGCTAGTAATTTGGCAAATAAATTCTCCTATAAAGTTAAAAAGAACTTGTGGAAAATCTAGGTAGATAGAGACAGTCAGGGGCTTGATTCTAGGAGATAGTGGTGGCAGGGCTAGTTTATGGTGCTACAATTAGGGGAATAATGTAAGAAGCCTAAAACACTCAACTAGTCACACACTAATCACATACAATCACTTGTACTCGTATATATAAGAGGCTCAGAGGGGAATAATGTAAGAAGCCTAAAACACTCAACTAGTCACACATGAATCATATATAATCACTTGTACTCTTGTCTATATAAGAGGCTCACATCTAATGCAAAGTATAAGGCTTATTTTTATCATCATTATGTTGTCATTGTGCTAATCTTCATGTGATTAGTCTTAATCTATCTCTAGTGTGCTCATTCTGTTTAAACCATGAGTTTAATCCTTGTCTGTGATCCTCCATAAACAATAATATGGTATCAGAGCCAAGTTATTTAACCCATAAATCTTTGGTTAACCATTATTATCAAGCTCTAATATCTTTAATTAGCATAAGCCATTTTTTTAAATTTTACAGAAACCCCTTGTCTATGGAGAAAGCTAATCTCCCTTCACAAGGCATCATTGCCTAAATCATCACACTTGGAGCAGCTAGAGGAACCCTAGGCACTAGTCCTAGTCATAGTAATTGGGCAAAAACATGATAGAGCTGGGCAAAATCATGCTATTATCAGAAGCTTGTCTGTTTGGGAAAAATCATCAATTTGACTTGTCCAATTCCTCAAAGACCTAGAGTTTGACACCTACTCAACATGCTTGCAAGACGTTAGAATTCACAGAAAACAACTCTAGCTACTATTGATTTTCACATTGTGCATAAACAAGGCATGCTTTTAACATTTCTATGATTAAACCCTATTTTCACACCATCACGAACGATGCCGCCTTTTTTGCTTTTCACTCTAGCTTGATATGTTGTTGCTTTAATGCCTCCATCCACAATTGGATCCTCCTCCTCATCATCCAGTATCTCTATGTCTACCCTACTATCAACTTGTGCCTTTGCCATTCCATGGGTGTCGAGAGAATTCATCAAGCCAGTGCATTTTGGAGTACTTCCCCACAATGTATCGCATTTCTCATAAAAAGGCCATGATGATGGCTCAACCCTTTGTGGAATTTTGCTTTACCTTTTATTTCTTATAAGCTTTCTTCAAGGTGTCTATTCAGCTTTTGACTTGTTGGTCTTGGCTTGATGAGCCACTTGTATCTTTGTTTAGCCTATCTATGATAACTTTCCAATCCTTTGCTCAAAATTTTCCTTTGTTGATGTGTGTCCAGACCTCATCATAATGATGTAATAAAGTGTATGTTGTGCTATCATACCATACAATTCGTGTAACCTTAGCCTTCTTTAATGGGGGTCCATCCTTTAGAGATTGGGTTGGGTTGGATGGAGCACTTGAGGTCACTTTGGATTGAGTTGCGCAACATTTGGAGTGGATCTCGGTGGCCGAGATGGCAAGGCTATGGGACTAGTAATTGGGGCTATGGGTGAACTATGTTGAGAAGAAACAGATAGATGCTGCATAGATGCAAACTCAATCGGACTTAAAGGCTTGCTTTCAGTAGGAAGTCCTCCCCATGGCATTGTCAACATAGACATGAAAGCGTTTGGCCATTTGTGGTCAGGAGAAAGAGGGACGTACTACTCACAATCATTCTCATATGGAGAGCTAGTTTTAGTGTTAAACACAACCCATGTAGGTACCTCCTTGCCTTGTTGAGATGGCATGCTTTTGCATACATTATCACATAACTTACGCTTACATGCTTATTTTTCTTACCCGCTTATGGACATGTGCATGTACATGTGTACAAGCCCATATGCACATGCACACGAGCATTTCTATATGCATATGGATTTATGCACATGCGTATGCTTCTCCATATGCATTATGCATGTGCATAAGTCAATATACATATATAAAAAACCCACGTGCTTATGTAATAAACCCACCCATATGCATGTGCATGACAAGCTTATGCATGTATTTACAAAACAAGAAGTAATCAAAACATGGGAAATAGTCTTCACACACGCATACCTTTGATGATAAATTGATGAACCTCCTTTGCAAAACGCTGAATTTGCTCGTATATGCTCTCCAAAACGAAGCTCTGTAAACAAAGGCAAATGCGGCTCCCAGCATGAAAACGCCCCTTGGATGGCCTTATATATGTGGCAACTTCTTATTGGAGGCTATGAATTGGTCATTCGTCGGATGCTTGAGCAATAGATAAATTTTATTCGGTCGATGCGCAAGGTGGCGGTCAACTGAAGGCCATTAAAATATAAATTTACGCGCTTTTCAATATATTTCGGATGGAGCTTTCGATTGCCTTCACTTCATGTGCAAAGGCTAAGAGAGAGAAACGAAAGAAGGTGGCAATGTGGGTGACGCTAGCAGTGGTGGCCAACTCTCAAAAAAAGAAGAGAGAGTAAATAAAATAGGTGATGAGAGAGAAAAGGTTGGCTAGGGCAAAAAGGAGAGAAAAAATAAAACACGCGGGGGTAACAAAATCTAGCGAAGAAGAGAGAGAGAGAGAGAGAGAGAGAGAGAGAGAGAGAGAGAGAGAGAGAGAGAGAGAGAGCAGCACATAGAGAGACTAAAGGGAGATTGAAAAACTTTTCTTTTAAAAAATCATTTAAAATTATAGAAGCTCCTCCCATATGGAGTTACTGTCTGAAATTAAAAGAGGCCCTTGCTAAAAACTTGCTCATTCCATCCATACTGTTGGAATTTTAAGGGGTAAGGGAATGAAAAAGTGGTTTTCTTGGAAGAAGGGTGGTTTTCTTGCATAGAGGTGGTTTTTGGTAATTTAAAAAAAAGGTGACAAAGATGTATAGGACTTGATCTAAAGCTTCATCCAAGGGTTCATAAAAAGCACATAAATCACTCAATCCTTTGCCCAAAGGTTTTCACACCCTTGTCTTCTTTATGTCTTGGATTTTTTTTTAGCTTCTTTCTTTCTCCAAAGTACTTGTACCCTTCCACTTCACAATAAATTTCTTGATAGTGTCCCAATTCTTTGACCTTTTCGTGCAAGTATTCTTTCTTGATTTGAAGCTTTAGTATATACCAAAAATCAAGTATTTAGCCTTCTTTACTCCAAATAATTATGTAAACTTTGCTTTTGAGTTTTTCTTCAAAAAACCTTCTCCTTGAGTGGTCCCCAAAGCTTGATACCACAATTAGGACCTTTATGAACACTTGGAGAAGAAATTCTAATTCTTAAGCACAAAAATTAGAGCATAATATATACTTGCACAAATTAAAATCATAAACCTTAATGAAAATAATTAAATAAATAAAGAGAGATGAAAAATAGAGTAGAGATCATCGCGTCGACACAAGATTGGGTTGAATCTCCCCTGGATGAATGTGGCCCTTATACCACCAGCCATGTTTATATGTACTTGAAAAAGCTTGCTTTTCAAAAAGGTAACTTCTAAAAATAAAGCATAAGTGGCATAAAAGCTTTACAAAAATATAGCAAGCTACAATTAAAAATCCTTAGGCCTACCAAAAGTATAAAATACTATTTGGTATGTACAAAGGTATGAGGCCTTAGCCTTACAAAAATATTGATGCCTAAATCTGAAACCATAAAAAGTATTTTCATGTCTTCCAAAATATCTCATAGTGGTCCAGCACATGTTTCACCTGAAAGTAACACATAATCCATCACTCAATCATCGCCTTCATCCAAAATAATATTAGTCAGTGAATATAACTGATTAAACACATGAATCTTGACTATGTCATACCAGCACATATAGCTGATTAAACACATTAATCTTGACTATGTCATACCAACACATACATCTGATTAAACACATTAATACTGGTAGATGATATAAATAAAAGCGTATCCAAAATAAAATATCCTGAAATAAAATAATGGGCGTCCCCATAGAGGTTATGACTAACATAAGTGATCCCCTAAAGGTTTAAGCAGACTGATATGAAATGAATTATGAATCTACAAGTGAGAATGTAAATCACTTATAAGGAATATCATTAATCTTGTAAATTCCCTTAGAAGGTCTATAAAATCATCGTACATGTTTGAGGGATGGAAAATTTTCAACACTCTTAAGTATGCATTTCTTAATTCTCAAAAGTATGTAATCATCTTTACATTTGCAGTTTTATTTCTCTTGAGATTTAATTGAATCATGTACCTCAGTCAAAATGCGAGTAAAGTCTATGGTGAATTGATCAACATCTTTGTTTTTGTGGAAATATAAAATCTTGAAAGGTGTGTAACCATTAGTCTAAATGAGGGGTATTATTGTATGTATACTTGTCTCATAAAGTTGGTTGTTAGGAAACATAGGCTTTAAGTAAATCTGAGATAGTGCTATTAGTAATCTCATTTTGTCATTCTTTTCTAGATAGAAAGCTATGGAGAAGCCTAACTTAGTGCCTAAGTTTGACAAAAGATAAATCCAAAAATTGATATAGAACCTAGAGTCTCTATCTGGAATAATGGCGTCTGACATGATGCATAAAGATATGCTTGATATACATGTTTGTGGCTTGTTCAGAAGTCAAAGTCTTCTATAAGGCAAGCCTTGCTTACTCAAATGGTCCGCTATAGTCCAAATAATATCATTACGATCGGATGTAGTAGACAAAACCCATAATAAAATCCATAGATATTTGTTCCCAAGTATCGTTATGGAAAATGAGTCTTGCCTTTACAGCTTTTTCTTTTCTTGCAAATAAGAAAATGAACCACAAACTTTTTTACATTTTATTAAAGATAAGCCAAAAAAAAATCTTGAAACTAATTTCAAGGTGTAAGATTCCTCCCCAGCCTCTCAAGATGTCCAGCATCTTTCCCTGTAATCAATCCCCTCTTCAGAAATATAAAAGATCTTGTCTCTGCCTATTTTGACATGGAGAGATAAAATATTCTAGAGAGAGAATATTCAGATTTTGAATATTTTTAGATAGAAAAATTTCTCATATTATTAAAATGAATTTTCCTGAAACAGAAATTCAAAAATATGCATAAAAGATTATTATTTTAACATAAAAGTGTTACTTTTATCATATTTGGATTTCATGCATAGAGGTATACATAAAAGATTATTACTTTAATGTAAAAGTGTTACTTTTATCATAATTGGATTTCATGCATAGAGGTATGCATAAAATATTATTATTTTAATATAAAAGTGTTACTTTTATCATAATTGAATTTCATGCATAGAGGTATGCATAAAAGATTATTATTTTAATGTAAAAGTGTTACTTTTATCATAATTGGATTTCATGCATAAAGGTATGCATAAAAGATTATTATTTTATTATAAAAGTGTTACTTTTATCATAATTGGATTTCATGCATAGAGGTATGCATAAAAGATTATTATTTTAATGTAAAAGTGTTACTTTTATCATAATTGGATTTCATGCATAAAGGTATGCATAAAAGATTATTATTTTATTATAAAAGTGTTACTTTTATCATATTTGAATTTCATGCATAGAGGTATGCATAAAAGTTGATTATTTTATTATAAAAGTGTTACTTTTATCACAATTGAATTTCATGCATAGAAGTATGCATGAGTTGATTATTTTATTATAAAAGTGTTACTTTTATCATATTTGGATTTCATGCATAGAAGTATGCATAAAAGATATTCTTTTTATACTAAAAGTGTGATTTTCATCATAAATGGATTTTATGCATAACTTAGATGCACAAGAGAAATTCTTTTATTCTAAAAGTGTAATTCCTACCAAATTGAATTTATGCATAGGAAGATGCATAAAAGATTGATACAAAAGTGTCATTCTCATCTAAATTGAATTTATGCATAGGAAGATGCATAAAAGATTGAATTTAATTCAAAAGTGTCATTTTCATTTAAAATGAATTTACGCATAGGAAGATGCATAAAAGATTGATTTTTACTTCGAAAGTATTAATCTCCTTAAATGGAATTTATGCATAAATAAATGTGTAAAGAAATCTTATATCAAATATAAGAATTCTCTTGTATTCTATAAATAGATATGAGATGTGATAGGATGTGATAAGAGGTGTATAAGATGTGATAAGAGGTGTATAAGATGCTTATGAAATAAGTTAGCAGGTGATAAGATGAATTAAGATGTGATAAGATGTGTATGAGATGAGGTAAGAAGTGTATGTGATAGGATAAGATGTATATGGGTCGTGATAGGGCAAGAATGGTTGTGAATGTGGATGTGGATGTATGAATGTGAAAATGGATGTATGCATGAAGATGTATATGCGTAGATGTGAATGTGGATGTATGTATGTGTGTGGATGTATAGATGTGAATGGGAATGCGGATGTGGATGTATGTATGTATGTGGATGTAGATGTGAATGTATAGATGTGAATGGGAATGTGGATGTGGATGTATGTATGTATGTGGATGTGGATATATGAATGAGGACGTGATAATGGATGTATGCATGTAGATGTGGATATATGGATGTGAATGTGAATGTGGATGTGGATGTGGATGTGGATGTATGGATGTAGATACGGATGTGGATGTATGTATGTATGTGGATGTAGATGTGGATGTATAGATGTGAATGGGAATGTGGATGTGGATGTATGAATGTGAATGTGGATGTGGATGTGGATGTATGGATGTGGATATGGATGTGTATGTATGAATGTGGATATGGGATGTGGATGTATAAATGAGGATATGAAAATGGATGTATGCATGTAGATGTGGATGTATGGATGTAAATGTGAATGTGTGTGAATTAATGTGTCGTCGATATGAGGAAATGGATGAGAATGAGTACACATTGAATGGAATGTGGAATAAGTAATGTGGACTAAGGAGGGATAATGTGGAAAGACGAGAGTTCGATTTAGAAACTGTATTTTGTGACTGTTTGTAAATGACTGTTTTATGTCAAGAATGCTGGGGAAGCATTTTGACCGTCTTGTGGATTAAGGTCATGAAGACCTAACTGTTAAGTTGCAACTGCTGAGACGGAGAGTCAATGGAGGATGTCTCGCGTAGCAAGGTCGTGACCAGCCTCGGTTCGATTTAAATGGTGAGCTTCCGGTGTACGGTGGATGTGGGACCAAGGAAGCGGCCTATGAGTGAAGTGCTCGGTCACCTGCGAAGGATCCTAGAGGGTGCTGACCATACGGTGCTCAGGCTCTGGGTCGCCTAGGATACCCACACGTGCGTCGAGGAAGATATTGGAACAAGGAGTAAGAGTTATTTTCTGAAACCGGGCATGGATCTGATTGATTGACCTTGCTGGTCTTCAATGGATGAGTCCATGGCTCTTTATATGGATCTGTTGGTTGATCTTGCTGATCTTCAACAAAGAGTCCATCTTGATAAGTGATTATATTGCCGAGTATTATGGGCTAAGAACTATTGAAAAGGCCCCTGAGTGGACAGGTGGTGAGCGTTTTGGTTGCCAATGATGCCATAGATACTCTGATGAAGGAATGATGGGAAGTTAAGAATCAACCGGATGATTTGGAAGATTGTGATCAGTGATACTATGGTTCATTAAAGGATTGTTTTAAAACTGGTTGAATCTGTGAAAAAGGCAATTTCATATTGGGTGTGTAAGTGGTGTGACTAGTTTTATTTTTGCATGAACATCCGGCTAGGGGGCCTGGGAACTCTTTTCCTTGGTACCCGGGACAAAAATCAAATTCTAAATTGGATCCCATCACTACAGTGGTTGGGCGGTTGGCTAATCCATGGGACTGGATGGGGTTAGGCTGGACTGATGGATCCGTAAATCGAGACTCAATTTCTGTTACTACGATAGATAAAGTAACTCCCGGATAGTAATTGTTCTATGGATAGGAATCAATGGCTTTTCCTCTTGATGGGGAAAAAAGCGTTGATCCCAATGATCCAAATGCAAGTTACTTCCTTGATCTGATCGAGTATCTTTATAGGTGCAGTCGGATCAGTTTGATCACTAATGGTCTTGACTACGTTAGAGTAAAAAGTTATCCTGGAGGAATCGCCCGTGCTTTCCGGATAAGGGAAGTTTTTCCGGGTTCGGTTTTGGAAAAACCGATGGATTAGTCTTTTGTCCGGATATCCGTGGACGAGGCCCCGAGTGTGGGACCCTGCCTCGCGCATGAAGTGCTACTTCCGTTGCTAGTACCCCGAATCCGTTGCGCGGTGGGAACAGGGATCTCACAGTTGATATCAGAGCGAATTGGTTAATAAAGATCAACTGAGAAGCCAAATATGTCAAAAATTTATCCAGAAGCACAAAAAGATTGTAATTGTGTGATATAATTCATACAATTTGATATTCAAACTGAAATTCATAATTTGGTAATTGGGTCTTCAGATGGAAGTACCGCAATTATATAGAATCCTTGACTTGCTTGAGGCCTAGACATGATGGTATTTACCTTATAGTTCCAAGTATTATGACGACCCGTATATACCGAGGGTATAACTGCAGCTCTTTACCGGCAGTATATACGAGTAAATCTAAGACTTGAAATTATAAACGTTAATGTTATCCAGATGATAATTTCGAATGTGGTTGATATGATTTTAATTTTGTTTGAGAATTGATGAATTGATTTGGATTCTGATTGAAAAATGATGATTTCTAAAATTTAGTTGTAATATAATAACCTGAGCAAAACCACAATGAGGATGAATGGGACGAGTCCCTGTGATGATAAATGATGATAATGATTTCAGCAAATCACTATGAGATTAGTGGATTGTGCTGTCAAATTGCTACTGTTAATACTTGACACGGATGATCAAATTAAGGGATGTCAAATTGAGAACTTACTTAACTGAAATTTCCGTGGAGGAATGTTCAGAAGGAAATTTTTCGGTCTAATGGACCATTATCGTGTTAAAGATATGAATGATATGATCTGAATGAATTGCTATTTAATGATGAGTTCTATATAAGGGATATTTATCCCGTATTCTGTTGGGTTGACCTAATATAAGGAACCCCAGAATAAATTGGATCTTAAGAAAATGAGTTGTCCTCTACTTGCGAGATGAGGACATCTCGCACTTTTTAAGTGGGGTAGAATGTAAGATTCCTCCCCAGCCTTCGAGGTATGCAGGAGTAAGAACCTCCCTTTCTGATCTTATAATTATTCCCTCTCTAAATAAAAGAAAGATTCTGTTTAAAAAAGGAAGACCCTTTCCCCAGAGTACTTCTCAAAAGACTCTATAATTATTCCCTCTCTAAATAAAAGAAAGATTCTGTTTAAAAAAGGAAGACCCTTTCCCCAGAGTACTTCTCAAAAGTCCCACCTGTTTTAAGGATTATAAACGATGAGTTCAGAAGTGAGAACCGGTGTTTTGGATGCCAAGGTTTTGGTCATCAATTAAAAGACTACCCAGGATCGACAAAAGCAATATGCAGATAAAAAGAGGGCAGTCAGAGAATTCAAAGAAACAGATATGGTCTTCATTCGAGTACAGCCCAAAAGAAGTTCTTTATCTCTTAGGAAGTATAAGAAGTTATCCCCCAGATATTGTGGGCCATATCGGATTTCAATGAAAGTAGGTGACTTAGCCTACGAGCTTTTTCTACCTCATCATCTCAAAGTTCATAATGTATTTCATATGAACCTTCTATAGAAATATGTGCCAAACCCAAATCATGGAAAGACGGTAAAACTTCAGTGATCAAGATACCGTTGGCTTCTAAGTTACGCTAGCTCCTTCCTTTATATAAGTCGTAACTTTTACTTGTCGCTCACAGTAATCTTACTTCCATCGATCTCCTTTCTTTCTTAATCTCCTTCATGGCTTGGCAACAGGAATTAGTTTTATCCATGATGATTTCTCACCTTCAAGACGCAAGCGAGTCTGTGAAGAAGGATTTTATAGAACCGTATGAGCGCTCACTTTTCCCTTACTTGGGAACTTCTGTAGCTCAGACCAAATGGCGGACCTATCAAGACATAACTAGGGTAACACCGTGGAGTCAGCAGCACTTTCGCAACAATGTCCGCTTGGCTATGGTTATTGAAGCTTTGGGTTTGGGTCCCCGATACTATTGCATGATGAGATCAAGGCATATTGGGTTTTCTGAGCGGGTCTTCTTACTGGCGTGTTTTCTTCCTCATCAGAAGATATGCCTTTACCCCGTTTTTGGCTTGTCTCTCAGAGGTCCTTTTGTTAGATCGCCTCATACCACTGAGGTAGGTACGGTAATAACCAGCCGAATTATTCCCATAGATGAGTTACCTTATACGTGAGCAGCTTGTGAGTGCTGCTTTTGTGACCATATGATGGACGGGCTTATGGAAGTGTAAAAAGTTCTTCTATCTTACTGTATATGTTCCAAGAATGAGTAAAGTTGAAATCTTGTTCTTGTCTTGAGTCTTGCTCTCTTTGAGACTTTTCTTGGTGGTTAATCTTAATTAAAAAAATTTCTCTCAGTCTCATATTCGTGTATCTTGCGAAATTACCCCCAGTTTGTGAGATGAGGGCATCTCGCGTTTTTCAAGTGGGAGAGAATGTAAGATTCCTCCCCAGCCTCTCAAGATGTCCAGCATCTTCCCCTGTAATCAATCCCCTCTTCAAAAATATAAAAGATCTTGTCTCTGCCTATTTTGACATAGAGAGAGAAAATATTCTAGAGAGAGAATATTCAGATTTTGAATATTTTTAGATAGAAAAATTTCTCATATTATTAAAATGAATTCCCTTGAAACAGAAATTCAAAAAGAACTTTCCAATGTGCAATTGGAATTTATTGGAAATGGGTATAAAGGACCTTAGCCTAAGGGTTTAGATTTTCAGAAAATTTTGGATTATGGTCCAATTAAGATTTCTATGGGCCAATAGCATCAATCCATGTGTAGGGAGGAGATAAATCCAATTTGTAAAAGAAGATACCCAAAAATGAGTAAATGCTCACATAAGATGAAGAGTTGACTATGTACAAGGTTTATTAGTAAGAAACTATGAGCAATATTAAAAATATGAGATATTTTGGGTATCCAAAAATGAGTAAATGCTCACATAAGATGAAGAGTTGAAAATGTACAAGGTTTATTAGTAAAAAACTATGAGCAATATTAAAAATATGAGATATTTTGGGTATCCAAAAATGAGTAAATGCTCACATAAGATGAAGAGTTGAAAATGTACAAGGTTAATTAGTAAAAAACTATGAGCAATATTAAAAATATGAGATATTTTGGGTATCCAAAAATGAGTAAATGCTCACATAAGATGAAGAGTTGAAAATGTACAAGGTTTATTAGTAAAAAACTATGAGCAATATTAAAAATATGAGATATTTTGGGTATAATGATTCCATTTTGACACATATGTAAGGAAGGGGAGTCCATTAAAGGAGGTGTATATTTCACATGCTTGAATGAGTTTTGAACTCATAAAAATTGAGATATTTCATCTCTCCTCTCTCCTAATTCAAGTCTAGTTGCAAAAAGTTACTCAACTGACCTAAAAATGGTCAAAAATTGACCAAACTGAGTTGGAAAATTTTAGAATCAGTTTGTTTGGTTAGGAACTCACTTTTTCCTATAAATAGAGGCCTTCCCCTTTGTTGAAACTCAACAATGTTTAATGCATTGTTACTCTACTCCACCTAAGCCAAGAACTGTGAATTCATTAATAATTCACTAGTTTTTGACACTTCCCTGTTTCTTCAATCCCCATTGGTGGCTCCATCAACATACTAAACCAATTGATTGGTTGGGGGCCTCTACCATGAACAAAGAATCAAGCAAATTATAAGGTAAAAGGTGAATTTTGATCTTTTCTATAATTTCTCAATGTTTCTCTCTTCTCAACCCCTCTCAAGCTTGAGAAGCTTAATTGGAATGGTTTTTGAATGCTATTGAAGTTAATTGATGAGTAGTAGTGAAGAGTTACATAATTTGATGAATGCTATTGAAGTTAATTGATTAATGATAGTAAAGAATTACATAAATTTCTATTTATGCTTAATTCTAATGGTTTTTATGTAATTTCTCTCTCTCACTCAAGAAATGGTCATACTCATGATCCATTCTCAATCCAAATGAACTTTTCATAAAGCTTTTCCTTAATCCAAGATTAATCTATGCTTGAGGCTAAATTAATGGCTTTTTTCTATGCTTTTAGTTTATGTATTTCATGAATATTGATGATTCAATCCATTATGGATTAATGATCCAATTAGGGATCATTCTATTTATTTCCTTAATGATAAGCTTTATCCCTTAGAAAATTTGAGATTTATCAGTCATAGCAGCAGAGCTATGGCAAAATTTTTATAAAAATTACGCATAAAATAATTTCATTCAAAGCATGAAAAGAGGACTTCCTACCATATTCTAGGAATTATCATCCTAGATTAATTGAAAAATATTCATTGTAATCATAGAGAAATTAATTTTTATATTATGCATAATTGATTTTCATGCATAGAGGTATGCATAAAAGATTATTATTTTAACATAAAAGTGTTACTTTTATCATATTTGGATTTCATGCATAGAGGTATACATAAAAGATTATTACTTTAATGTAAAAGTGTTACTTTTATCATAATTGGATTTCATGCATAGAGGTATGCATAAAAGATTATTATTTTAATGTAAAAGTGTTACTTTTATCATAATTGGATTTCATGCATAGAGGATAAAAGATTATTATTTTAATGTAAAAGTGTTACTTTTATTATAATTGGATTTCATGCATAAAGGTATGCATAAAAGATTATTATTTTATTATAAAAGTGTTACTTTTATCATAATTGGATTTCATGCATAGAGGTATGCATAAAAGATTATTATTTTAATGTAAAAGTGTTACTTTTATCATAATTGGATTTCATGCATAAAGGTATGCATAAAATATTATTATTTTATTATAAAAGTGTTACTTTTATCATATTTGAATTTCATGCATAGAGATATGCATAAAAGTTGATTATTTTATTATAAAAGTGTTACTTTTATCACAATTGAATTTCATGCATAGAAGTATGCATAAGAGTTGATTATTTTATTATAAAAGTGTTACTTTTATCATATTTGGATTTCATGCATAGAAGTATGCATAAAAGATATTCTTTTTATACTAAAAGTGTGATTTTCATCATAAATGGATTTTATGCATAACTTAGATGCATAAGAGAAATTCTTTTATTCTAAAAGTGTAATTCCTACCAAATTGAATTTATGCATAGGAAGATGCATAAAAGATTGATTCAAAAGTGTCATTCTCATCTAAATTGAATTTATGCATAGGAAGATGCATAAAAGATTGAATTTAATTCAAAAGTGTCATTTTCATTTAAAATGAATTTATGCATAGGAAGATGCATAAAAGATTGATTTTTACTTCGAAAGTATTAATCTCCTTAAATGGAATTTATGCATAAATAAATGTGTAAAGAAATCTTATATCAAATATAAGAATTCTCTTGTATTCTATAAATAGATATGAGATGTGATAGGATGTGATAAGAGGTGTATAAGATGTGATAAGAGGTGATAAGATGCTTATGAAATAAGTTAGCAGGTGATAAGATGAATTAAGATGTGATAAGATGTATATGAGATGAGGTAAGAAGTGTATGTGATAGGATAAGATGTATATGGGTCGTGATAGGGCAAGAATGGTTGTGAATGTGGATGTGGATGTGGATGTGGATGTATGAATGTGAAAATGGATGTATGCATGAAGATGTATATGCGTAGATGTGAATGTGGATGTATGTATGTGTGTGGATGTATAGATGTGAATGGGAATGCAGATGTGGATGTATGTATGTATGTATGTATGTATGTGGATGTAGATGTGAATGTATAGATGTGAATGGGAATGTGGATGTGGATGTATGTATGTATGTGGATGTGGATATATGAATGAGGACGTGATAATGGATGTATGCATGTAGATGTGGATATATGGATGTGAATGTGAATGTGGATGTGGATGTGGATGTGGATGTATGGATGTAGATACCGATGTGGATGTATGTATGTATGTGGATGTAGATGTGGATGTATAGATGTGAATGGGAATGTGGATGTGGATGTATGAATGTGAATGTGGATGTGGATGTGGATGTATGGATGTGGATATGGATGTGTATGTATGAATGTGGATATGGGATGTGGATGTATAAATGAGGATATGAAAATGGATGTATGCATGTAGATGTGGATGTATGGATGTGAATGTGAATGTGTGTGAATTAATGTGTCGTCGATATGAGGAAATGGATGAGAATGAGTACACATTGAATGGAATGTGGAATAAGTAATGTGGACTAAGGAGGGATAATGTGGAAAGACGAGAGTTCGATTTAGAAACTGTATTTTGTGACTGTTTGTAAATGACTGTTTTATGTCAAGAATGTTGAGGAAGCATTTTGACCGTCTTGTGGATTAAGGTCATGAAGACCTAACTGTTAAGTTGCAACTGCTCAGACGGAGAGTCAATGGAGGACGTCTCGCATAGCAAGGTCGACCGAGGTCGTGACCAGCCTCGGTTCGATTTAAATGGTGAGCTTCCCGGTACGGTGGATGAGGGACCAAGGAAGCGGCCCATGAGTGAAGCGCTAGGTCACCTGCGAAGGATCCTAGAGGGTGCTGACGATACGGTGCTTGGGCTCTGGGTCGCCTAGGATACCCACACGTGCGTCGAGGAAGATATTGGAACAAGGAGTAAGAGTTGTGTTCTGAAACCGGGCATGGATCTGATTGATTGACCTTGCTGGTCTTCAATGGATGAGTCCATGGCTCTTTATATGGATCTGTTGGTTGATCTTGCTGATCTTCAACAGAGAGTCCATCTTGATAAGTGATTATATTGCCGAGTATTATGGGCTAGGAACTATTGAAAAGGCCCCTGAGTGGACAGGTGGTGAGCGTTCTGGTTGCCAATGATGCCTTGCCAATGATGCCATAGATACTCTGATGAAGGAATGATGGGAAGTTAAGAATCAACCGGATGATTTGGAAGATTGTGATCAGTGATACTATGGTTCATTAAAGGATTGTTTTAAAACTGGTTGAATCTGTGAAAAAGGCAATTTCATATTGGGTGTGTAAGTGGTGTGACTAGTTTTATTTTTGCATGAACTAGGGAACTCTTTTCCCTGGTACCCGGGACAAAAATCAAATTCTAAATTGGATCCCATCACTACAGTGGTTGGGCGGTTGGCTAATCCATGGGACTGGATGGGGTTAGGCTGGACTGATACGTAAATCGAGACTCAATTTCTGTTACTACGATAGATAAAGTAAATCCCGGATAGTAATTGTTCTATGGATAGGAATCAACGGCTGTGCCTCTTGATGGGAAAAAAAGCGTTGATCCCAATGATCCAAGTGCAAGTTTCTTCCTTGATCTGACCGAGTAGGTGCAGTCGGATCAGTTTGATCACTAATGGTCTTGACTACGTTAGAGTAAAAAGTTATCCTGGAGGAATCGCCCGTGCTTTCCGGATAAGGGAAGTTTTTCCGGGTTCGTTTTTGGAAAAACCGACGGATTAGTCTTTTGTCCGGATATCCGTGGATGAGGCCCCGAGTGTGGGACCCTGCCTCGCGCATGAAGTGCTACTTCCGTTGCTAGTACCCCGAATCCGTTGCGCGGTGGGAACATGGATCTCACACAAGGTAGCAGAAACATCTTTATTATGACCCATGTATGGTTGTTAATACATTTCCTCCTCCAAAATAAATTGCCTAGAGGATTGAGTGACATGTAATCTCTTCTGAAGAGATAAACCATCATGACATGAGTAATCACCAACGGTGTTCCAATCATTATCTTTAAGCTTCATCCAAACTTCAAAGAAGTTAGGATCTTGCTCATAAGACCCTCTCATAGGACTCAAAGATTCACTCTTAATTATAGAGATGTTATGGACACTGGAACGTCTACTTAAAGCATCTACCACATAGTTTTCCATCCCTAGATGATATTAGATCATAGGACTCCCTAGATGATATTAGATCATGGGTCAAAAAGTCTAGGTAAATGTAGCCTACTTGATACGACGGTCATAAAAATGAAAGGTTGGGTCAATAAATGTTTAATAATTTGTTCATCTATCTTAATTAAGAATTCATATCCCATTAAGTAATGTTTCCAAAGTCATGTACAATAACATTTAATTCCTTATCATCTATCCTATAATGTTTCCAAAGTCTTAGAGCATGTACAATAACACTTAATTCCTTATCTATCCTATAATTTCAATATGTTGGTTTAAGCTTATGAATCCCGTAGGCAATAGAATGACCATCTTGCATGAGAACATGCCTTACATGAGAGCACCAAAACATTTCCCACTTGCATCATTAACTGCCACAAAGAATGGTCACTGAAAATTTGGTAGTCTGAGGACTGTTGGTTCAAATCTTTCTTGAGCTTATAAAAGGAATGGTACTATCTACTAGTCTAGTCAAAGTGTCTAGCTTAGAAAAGGAATGGTTTTGTCTACTAGTCTAGTCAAAGTGTTTAGATTTCTTAAGAAGTTTAGTTAATGGATGTGCAATATATGCAAAGTTTCTAACGAACTTCCTATAGAAGCTAGGAAAGATTAAAGTTCAAAAATATCACATGATTTGGGTCAAGTAACAATGGTTTTAATCTTTTTAGGGTCCACTCAAATATCATCAATAGATATAATATGTCCTAAGTATTCAATTTCTTCTTGAAAGAAATTGCTCTTATCAGGGTTGACATAGACCTAGTTTTCTCAAAGAAGTGAGAACAGTTGTTCTTCCGAACACTAATTCTTACTAAAAACTAAGATATCACTGACAAATACTATAGTAAAAATGTTGATACTTTAAGATTATTCTATAAAATTTTTAAAAACTAATATATCACTGATAAAGATTCTACTAAAAGTAGCCGAAGCATTAGTCAAACTAAATGGCATAACAAAAAACTCATAGTGGCCGTCGATAAGAAGAGGGAGAGATAGGCAACAGTGAAAAAAATCCTATCTAGGCAATTGAACATGCCTCAAAAGGAAAGTGAAGTAAATGGAGCAAAATACAAGCTATGGGAAGATCTAAGAAAGCTCAACATCACCCTTGATCAATCTGTGGCCTTGGTGCCAAACTATAGGCATAAGTTGCTCCACAAATTAGTACCCATAAAGTAGTGAAAATGCCAAGCATTGAAGCAAAATTTGTAACCATTAATTACAAGAGTGTTAAAAATGAAGGTGACAATTAGGATGAAAGGACAAGTGGTGTCTAGAGTCATTCTAAATGGATGTTCTTGTGTTAATATATTGTTAGACACCTTAGCAAAATAGTTGGGAATCACTACAATTCAACTAGTCCCATTCTAAGTTAGGATGGAAAACAAGAGAAGAGTCCATCTAAGTTGAATTATCTGAGTAGAAGAAATTGAGATAACAAAATGTGTGTTCCATGTGGTATTCATTATCCTAACAATGTAAGATATACCACGAGCCTACCCAATATACCACGAGCATAGAATCAATATCCAAAAAAGGAAGAAGAATGTCAGAGTGTTAGTAGAGCAGCCAAGGATGACTGTCAATAGTAGTAGAGCTAGCTACTCATCTCCCTTGCAACTGTGAGCACAACCATGCACAAGTCCGTTGTCATGCCCCTAATAAAGCAATGACCTTGACTCCCCAAGCAAGGGGCTATCAAAAAAAGCAACAAAGAGAGTCGAAGAAAGTAGTTATGCTGTGGAGAAGTGCACCCACACAAGCACATGCATGTCACACTTGCATATTTCACTATGGGCATCATAGATTTTTCACTTCTCGCATCTAGTGTCACCTACATATTTTACTATGGGCAAATGCACGTCACCTGTATATTTCACTATGGGCATCATAGCTTTTTCACTTCTCAGATCTCACATCACGCACAAACATATGCACTTACAACTAACCTCGTCAATGCTAACCCTCCAAGTCTCTAGATGGGGGGACCATGGTGGGACCCATTGCTCGAAGAACCCTTGACCTTGTATGTACCTCCTCGAGCTGCCATGCCTATATCCTCTACTTTGACTCCAATTTAACACTAGTAAAACCTCACCCTAGCTGACATATTTCTTAAGGAAAGGCTCAATCTCTTGGCATCACATGCTATGAGATCCAAGCATAATATCATGTCGCCACCAAGACATCCCGGACCTCCATCTACCCATGCTCATTATTCCATGGGGTCTTGGCACTGATTCCACCACTCATAGGGTACAGACAAAGGGTGCATAACCACTTCTCCTAGCTACCTCATGTTGAAGGGTCCATGCCACTTCCACAAGCAACAAAGGTCTGACATGAAGCACCTTTACACACCACTTAAGAAAGGTTCACACATGAACTCCTTTGAAAAATATTCCTTCCGTCTCATAAAATAAAAACATATAATTCTTTTCCTTACATGTATATACCATATGTCCATATCACATATCATAAGTAACACGTTATGTCACATCATCATCATAAATCTCCTTGCACCACAACTATGATCCTTTCTAGCTCGTAATAGCACTAGGTACTTAGACCAAGATGGTACTCACCAATGAGGCTAAACACTCCTATGTTGAGATGCCAAGCGCAACCTGAGCTGGCACTCACAATATGCCTAGTGACCATTCCACATTAACATCACTTGTGCATTTGGTAGCCTTCGACATGATGGATCTTCACCAATGATTCTACAGATAGACTACACATACATAGTCCACTTGTTGAGTTATGGCATACTTATCTTGCTAGCTCATCTATTTAACGTGTTCACATTATGGATTGCTTGTACATAGTACTCTAGTACTTATGTTGGATTTTCACCTATCTTTTGTAGCCTTATTTTGAGAGCAAGAAGAAGAAGAAGAAGAAGAAGATTTCAGCCTTCCATCTTTGTGTGTGTGTGTTATCCATTGTTGTGTGAGTGTGAGTGTGTGCTTGCAAGATCTCAAGCTCTCTCTCTCTTCCCCCAATATTTTCATGGTATTAGAGCCTAGTTCAAGCTAAAAAATGAAGCGGCACTACATGGGTAAGAGCATCATCATCTCTTCCCCTTCTTGTTTAGGTACGACACCCCCCTAGGTAGCTCTTGGAGCTACACAACTCCAATTGAGGAGCTACCTTCATAGGCATGGAGGTGTTTGTAAGGTGCAAAGTTCTTTGTACTAAAGTTTTGCGGCCAAATTTGTGTTTTGAGGGCATTTCGGTGTTTGTTCGGCCACTGTAAGATGTTTTTAGTAATGCCGAGAAGTTTTGGTTAAGAATTATCTCTGCTCGAAAACCGGTTATTGCAGTGTAGTAGTGCATTTTGGGAGTGCGGACATAGTGTTTGCACATGTATTATTGATCTTGGGTGTATGTACATGTACTCTTATCACAGGAGAAGTACCGTGGGCAATCATAGTACATATTGCTATGTTACAGGTTGCAAATAGAAATTGCATGTTTGCAGGTTTCTAGTTGTTACAAGTAAACATGTCTGACGAACTCAAATTGCATGTTTGTAGGTTTGTAGTTCTTACAAGTAAACATGTCTGACGAACATGTCAGTGAGAAGCTGGACAAGAATAACTTCCATGTTTGGGAGTTTAGAATGACCAATTTCCTGATGGGTAAAGGATATTGGGACTATGTTGAAGGATGTGAGGTGCACACTATGCTATGTGAGGTCCACATTGGATTATGGTCTCTTCTATGAGGCTGGTATAGAGTTGTAGGTGTATGGATACACCGATGTAGATTGGGCTGGTAGCATCTTGGACGCAAGATCTTCTAGTGGATTTATGTTTTCCTTTGGGAGTGATGCTATTACTTGGACCAGCAAGTTGCGCGACAGTTACCTTGTTGAGTACATAGGCAGAGTAAAGGGGTGCTATAATGGCAACATGTGTGAGGTAGCTTGGTTACGCAAGCTACTTAGAGATTTGGGGCTGCATGTGGGTAGGAAGGTTTTCATTTATTATAACAACCTTAGTAGCATAGGGTAGGAAGGTTTTCATTTATTATAACAACCTTAGTAACCCAATGTTTCATATGCGTGGACCAAATGAATAAACGTCCACTATCACTTTATCAAAGAGAAGGTCTTGGCACAGGAGACAATGATCTTGTGTATGTCAACACAAAAGAGCAGGTTACTAACATTTTCACCAAGGCCTTGGGAGAGCTGAGAAGCTTCATAGATTCTGTAGCATGCTTGGAGTCTTGGAGATGGAGTTGAGCTCGAGGAGGAGTGTTGTGATGTCAAGCAGCTAACACTCACGATGTGCCTGGGTGACTGTTCCACATTAGTATCACTAGCGCACATGACATATCTTCACCAATGATTCTATAGCTGGACTACACATACATAGTCCACCCATCGAGTTATGGCATACTTATCTTACCAGGTCACCTATTTAGCATGTTCACATTATGGATTGCTTGTACATAGTACTCTAGTACTTATGTTGGGTTTTTACTTATCTTTTGTAGCCTTCTTTTGAGAGTAAGAAGAAGAAGAAGATACCAACCTTCCATCTTTGTGTGTGTGTGTTATCCATTGTTGTGTGAGTGTGTGTGCGCTTTGCAAGAGCTCAAGCTCTCTCTCTTCCCCCAATCTTTTCATCCTAGACCATCGTGATCACTAGAGGATCCTATATGTCTCACATCCATCTCAACATAAGTTCCAAATAATCCTAGGAGTTGCATCTATCGATGGTTACCTATCCCAGAAGAATGAACACCCCATGTATCAATATCAAGAGTCATGTATGTCTAGTATTTAGTCACCAGGCACTACCTTGGCCATGATACGAATCATGTTAAGAGCACACACATGTTTGACCAAGAGGGGTCAAGGTCTTAGATGATCATCTTCATGTGATGTAACACCCTACAGATGACACCCATATGAAATTCCATAAACATGTGTGATACCTTCACAGGCTTCCACAAACAAACACATATGCATCACACATGAATATAACATCCAAACAATAAGTAATATTTCAAACAATACACCATATTCATATCTGAATACAATATCTAAACAATAAGAAAGATTTCAAATACTATGCACCATATTCATATCCAAAGTATTGTAAACCATTGTAAGCTCAATGAGACATCATATAGCTCTTGAATTAAAACTTCAAACAAGACAAATTCCTCTAGCCACAACATATCCTATAGTAGCGAGGTCTTCAAATTAAAACTTCGAGCAAGACGAATTCCTCTAGCCATAACATATGCTAGCAAGGTCTTCTCAAAATTTTCCCTTCGTTGGGTTCAATTCTAGATCATCATTTTATTCAACTTCAATTAAATTCCTTTACGTATAAAGATGTCTTTCTAAGATCATCTATCTACTTCTTTTATTCAAGGTTTATCTTTATGTTTAAAATCTCAAAGGGTATTTGGTCACTCTTGATGTCTTTTGGACACTCTTGAGGTCTTTGGTCATTCTTGAGGTCTTTCCTTCTTTCCTTGAAGTTTTCTTAAATATTTTAACCTTGATTTTTTCTCTTGATTGGATGCATTTCCCTTGTTATTGGATTGTCAATTCCTTCATAACTTAAGGACTTGGCCTCTCTGTCAATTTGCAAAGGAACATCACATTATAGAGCTGATCACCTGTCTAGAATTTCCAACAGGGAGGGACCAATAGGGGTCGAGGACAATCTTTCAGAAGTATCCTTATTTCAAATAATATTAGTATTATGAGATTGCTAAGTATTTGAGTAATGGAGTTCCCCTAGACGAGACCACATCCCTAAGAAGGAAACACTTATTGGTGAAGGTGCTAGTCTCGTACACCCTCATTTCAGTACAACTCTACAGAAGAGAGAAGGACAACTTTATAGAAGAGGGAAAGATGATGTTTCAAGACTCTGCATATGCAAGGATGAATACATTGATATTCTAGAATAAGTTCATGCGCTGAAGGAAACTTCGGAGGAGACATCTCAACTAGAAAAGTCCTATATTCAGGACTATGGTCGACACTCTTCGGTGATGCAATGGAATATGTCAAATGTTGCAATAAGGTGCCAGTGCTTCACCATTCCCCAAAAAAGGACATAATGTCTTACAACCAATCACGCTCGTAAGACCTTTTGCCAAATGGGACATTGACTTCATAGGACCCATTAGTCTGGCCGATAGAAGCACAGAAGCGTGATACATCAGCATGGCTATGAACTATATGACCAAGAGGAATCACTTGAGTCCACAATAAAAGCAAATGTGAGAACACCTGCCAAATTCATTTATGAGCATATCATCACTAGATTCGGATGTCCTCTAGAGCTAATTAGTGATTAGGGAACCGATTTCTTAAGTGATGTGGTGGAGCTTCTTTAAGAATGGATGGTAATACACTATAAATCTTTCCCAAAATTTACACAAACAAATGGATAGGTTGAGAGCACTAACAATGTCCTATGGAGTGTGCTTAGAGAGACAATTGAAGCATCGAGAGGATATATTGGGAGAAGAAGCTCTCATCCACATCCCAACTTTAAGGGAAGCAAAGAAAATGAAATGGATAGACAACAAGTTGTTCTGAACTACTTGTAGAGCTCAAGAAATTTGATGAAGTAAGGCTTTACTTAGTGGTGGGAATGTATGCCAAGAAAAAGAGAAAAAAAGGCGGTTCGATATGCCAACATCTCAAAAAACCAAGAGATGCAAGGAAGGAAACCTTGTCCTACTTTATAACCTAAAGAAAAATGAAGTTGAGAGGGATGGATCCTTTTAGGATCTATGACTAGTGGGGCAGCATGCCTAGAGACCCTTGATGAAGTTCCCAGATGGAAGAATTCATAATGAATGCAAAGGTATGTTAAAACTCAAAGTTTCATATTAATTCTTACCCCATGGAAGTTAGTTTCTATGTTATGACTACAGGTAAAATGCTCGAAGAGATCATCCTTGGAAGGGGATGGATGTCTAAACATGAATGTAGCATAGATTAAACAATGAGGATAGCTACTACAATCAAGTTCACACATTCTTCTCACAGAAGGAGAATTGAGACAGATCTCTACTGAGATCCAAAATTTATTAACACTGTTAAAAGCAGGTCCCATCGAGTTGAGAAGTACAATTATCCATAACCTTAAAACCTCATCCAATATCAATCCCTACCACATCCCATAAAACCAAAAGCAGGTCCCATCGAGTTGAGAAGTACAATTATCCATAACCTCAAAACCTCATCCGATCAATCCCTACCACATCCCATAAAACCAAGGAGGCAAAATCCTAACCAAAAGAGAAAACGCATTGTAAAAAATCAAGGAGACACCATAAGAGAAACCAAAGGCTAGCCACCAATACTTCCAATTTTGCTACCTTCATCTCTTATAAAGTCCCAAGGAACCAGATGAAGCAAGTGTGGGTACCAAAGATGCCAAGGAAACCAACTTATGTGACATAAAGCAACTAATGCACAAGAACAAAAAGCCAAAAGTAGGTGTGGGTTCCAAAGGAAAGTATCCCTAAAATGACGCCAAAAGTTGATGACAAGCTAGTGTGGATCCCAAAGCCAAGAAGAAACTGGAAGTTATACAGTGATCTAGCCACACAAGGATAGGTGACCACGCAGCAAAGGTCACTAATAGCCCAAGGATCTTCCAAAAGGAAGAAGCCAAATCTGGGTGCCGAAGATGCAATCTGCATGAAAATGTAATCCTCCTAGAGTGACAAAAGAAAAGTTCAAAAAATCATTATCATACTTAATGACCTTGCATCGACAATGTTACACTAAAGCAGGTATGGATGCCCAAAATGCTAGATAAGGGGAAAGCTAAGATAGAGCACGCATGGACTCTAGAAGAGTAGGAAAAAATTCAAAATAAAATCCAAGAACTACCCGCTTCTTTAGCTATACATAAAATCCCAGCATCCCTAACCGTTGAAGCCTCTAATAAACACAGTGCACGGACTATCCCATCACAAGGAAGCTCGAGAACCATTAAAGCCTCATTCTTAACATGGGTAGAAGCCAAGCTCATCAAGATGATGTGGACATCCTTAACTCGGATAGCAAAGCTAAGGACAATGTTGCTTAAAGCATATAAATAGGGGAACGCCATGAGATAAGCATCCAAGTTGTCGACTGAGGCCAAAATGTACAAATGACATAAGAGTTCAAAAGTCGAGTTGCCAACCAATGGCCAAAACAAGACTAAGGTATAAGAGTTAACAGTCAGGTTACAAAAGGCCAAAATGAGCCCATGCATAATTCCTTAGGAGGGAGTCTCCTCATCACAATGCCTTTTTTCACAAGTCAAGTCACTTGTGCTAGAGAGACAAGCATAAGGGTTTAGTTGAGTCACTTATACGTGTCAAGTCCAAATGAGTTTAGAGGAGTGACATAGATACATCTTTAAGATACACAAAGGATGCACACATGAACCTCGTCAAAAGGGTGTTGAGTCGCTTATAAGAGTCAAGTCCAAATGAGTTTGGAGGAGTGACACAGCTACATCTTTTAAACACACAAAGGATGCACACCTGAACCTCATATCAAAAGCCCATGAAGCCCCATTGAGTGTATTTACATAACATATTTCATGTATTTAAATAATACCTAGGGATGTCCACAGTAAAAGACATATGCATCTAGGGACTAATCAATTGTTGGGACAACCCATGCACTGAGAAGAAGCACATTTATTTATTTATCTTAAAAAAGGAGCCCGATCGTTGATGATTGAAGGGTCTAATCAGACGATTTGACTCTCCAATTGATCAATCCTCCTCTTAAATGATTGATTTTACACCTCTAATTGCCAATCACCAAGATGGATTGTTGGACCTCTAATTGTCAGCATAGTCCAATCATCAACTGGACCAACCATCGATCGGTGGTCACTTCAATCATCAAAACTTCAATCAGTCAATTGTTTGCTATCTCTAATTGACACCAACCAATTGACCCGACATGCAATCATGCGATCGCTATGGTTTAATTTTCTGACTTGAGATTCTAGTAGATTTATTATCTTCTAATCATCCGATTTCACCATCACTTATGACACATCATCAACCAAGTATAAATACCCAAGTCTTGATTGCATAATTGGTATGCAATTGCCCATGACTAGAGTGTGCAGAGCTTAAGTTCACCATCACCTAGCATTTTGTCTCCTCCTTCCCCACCACCATCCCTACCGAGATGATTGACTAGTAGTCTTTTGATTCTATATCATTGGATAATAATAGAGCAGTGGTTAGCATTGTGGCTGGACTATGTGTGGTGTTAAACACATGAGGGTGCACAAAGAGAACCCATTATAGGTATAGACTTAAAGAGTCTTTTTGCTAGTTGTGGGTACATAGAGAGGCCACTTGCCCTCCAGTGTTAGGTCCTGTTTATGCTTGTAAGAAGGAAGCATTTTGCCACCCCTTATTGGTCGTACTTTCTACCAATGCACCACGTGCACAAGGCCCAATTGTAGAAGAAGTATTGTAGGATACCCCTTGTGATTATATTGCTATCAACATTGCATTACATTGCCATTGTTGGATGCCTAGCAGGGATTGATTATTTGGAGGATTGGATAGAGTGGAATTGCATTGGAATAGCTAGGAAGTTGTTGCCTTAGCATTTGATATAGTCATTGCTTTGACTACATTACATTAATTAAGGGCTACAAAATTATATGGAAACAGAAGTTGTGCATTGGCATTGTGGCCTCAGGATCTAGCCCACCCCAATGGGAAAATGAAGGTCTAGGATCCCAATGCAGAACCATACACCATTATGGACCTCAATGAAGCAAATTAGAGCTATATAGACAAAGAGATCTTGCAAGTAGGGGGGGAGGTAGCATCCTTAGATTCCACTTTTGGGATCCCCTCACCCAACTCAACTATGTCTATTGTGTGCCCACACCAAAGTGCAGGAATCTTACACTTGAGAACCAACAGACAAGGCAAGCTTTGTACAAGAAGATAGGGATGGTGCCCATCTTGGAGTTGCCACACCATGGGGCATGGACTTCAAAAGATGTTGTGATTTCTACTTACAACCAAAAGATAGTGTGGCTAAACTCATTTGAGAAGGTGATAGAGAAACATGTTATCAAAATCACCTTATATTTAATCCGGCACACAGGCATTGATCTGCCCACAGTGACCAAGGACTGGGAAAGAAGATCAACACCTTAACCAAGAAGACCACTTAGTAGAAGCCCTACTAGAGTGAGATTATATTGCCCCAGTTGGTGATTCCCTACAAGATCCATTATGCATATCTGTCAAACCATATAGGACCACTCACGCAGATGTGAGCATCTTGACCATGTTCAACAAAGCCTTGAAGTGCCAAAACCCCCAGCAAGCAAAGTAGGACTTTGCGGGGCTCATTCATTACAAGGTAGTAAGAATATGAAAATTGAAGAACCCAATAGAATACCTAGCAAACCCCCACAAGTGAATAGGAGCTAACTAGAAGAGAGAACACAAAGGCACACAAGAATCACAGAGGCCAAATAAAAGAAGAAGAAAGTAGTTTATCACCCCCATCAATAAGTAGGGCCAAATGATGATGGAACAATCATGCTTAGAGATGGATAATGACATAGAAGGCTAAGATAGATATGAAGGGGGAGTACACCAGGTAGTTATGGTGGTGCCCATACAAGAGGCCAAGGAGTAAAAACAAGAAGACACCCAAGAAAAGGACAAAGTTATGGTCCCAACTCAATGATCTACGCAGTTCAAGAGGCTTTCTAAGGAGGCAAAATAGATCTTAATAGAGGAGGCATCCCCCTCCACTTTGAAGCCAAAAGTGGCAAAAGCCTGTGATGAGTATATCATATTTAGTACTCTCAAATTACTGTAAGCCCACACCTCTAGAATAGAACAGTATGAAGCACAACTTCAAGAAGTCCAAATAACAATATAAGCAAGTTGGAAAGAGAAAATCAACACATTCAAGGCTAAAAAGATTTGGAAAGAGAAAATCAACACATTCAGGGCTCAAAAGATTTGTTGGAGGCCAAGTACGAGGAGCTTATGTAGTCTTATACCCAACAATAGGCTGTGCTTTCTATTAAAATACAAAAAATTGACACCTTACAGAGCCACCTGGACAAAGCTAATGTCTATCTTATAAAGAGAATGCGAGGGAGAGCTTGAGTTCCTTGTAAGTAAACGCACACACATAAGAGAGAGCAAGCCACAAGAGAGAGATGGATTACTGAGTTTTCTTCTATCTTCTTCTCTTCTCTACAATCATATAACTAAAAAGATAGGAGTACATACTATATGGGAAAGTACTCTCCTACAGTAACATACAATGGTCACACTCCAGAGTGTGAACTCGACTATATGAGTTGGCACTATAAATATGCCATAGCTCTAGTACTCCAAAGTGGCTGTCACACGACCTATCATCCACACTGGCGGCATATAAACCATAATCTCACCAACCATTCCAGTGGCATAAGTGGAAACACTATCACCTAGGCGGGTCATCAATATTTGCAGCACTAACTAAGCTCGATATCTCAACACTCCCCCTTGAGCTTAACTCCACACACTACACTCCAAGTAAACTCCTAAACCTGTGGAGCTTCTCTGTGCCCAATGCCTTCGTGAAGATGTCAGCCATCTAATCCTCTATGTTGACATATACCAGATCTACATCACCTACTAGAACCTTCTCCCTCACAAAGTGAACATGCACCTTAATGTGCTTTGTTCCAGCATGGTATATTGGGTTACTGGCCAACTGTATGCTACTCATGTCATAATAAATGACAACTGCACTGCACTATCCATAGTAGCTTCTGAAACCAAGCTACCTCACAAGCTGCCATAGCAACATCCGTGTACTCTGCCTTTATACTCAACAAAGCAATTGTTGGCTATTTCTTATTGCTCCAACTCACAGCAGCACTCCCAAACAAAAACATAAAGCCACTCATAGATCTCCTATCTGCGATACTACTAGCCCAATCAACATCTGTGTACCCATGTAGTTGTATCTTTGTACCAGCCTCATAGAAATGTCCATAATCAACTGTGGACTTTATGTACCTGAGAATCCATCTAGCCACATCCAAGTGTGGCTTCCTAGGGGCTTGTGCACAAGCTGACTCACAAGTCCAATAGCACAACTCAAGTCTAGCCTAGTAATGATCATGTAGATCAAGCTACCCACTATGCGACTGTACGTAGTGGGGTCAAAAGCTCACTTGTATCTGTGGGGAAAGCTTTGTGTTCTTCTCCAATGGCATTGAGATAGGCTTATAGTTTGTCATACCATACTTGGACAATATGTCCAAGCTATACGCTCTCTATAATAACAAAATGCCATGAGGTGATCTCACCACCTCTATGCCCAAGAAATACCATAGCTCACCCAAATCCTTCATCTCAAACTTATACTTCAAAAGCCTCTTGACATCATGTATGTCAGCATCACTATCACCAGTGATAATCAAGTTATCCACATAAATGACTAATAGCACGATCCCTCTATCTGTCTTTTTCACATAAAGTAAAAAATCTACATTGGATATCTAAAATCCAATGGTAATAATATACTCCCTAATCTTGTTTGACCATGCTCTGGGTTCTTGCTTCAAGCCAAATAGGGCTTTGCATAACCTGCATACAAAATCTGGATTTGCATCACTCTCATAACCTGGTGGCTACATCATGTATACTTCTTCTTGCAAATCACCATGCAAGAAGGCATTCTCTACATCCATCTAATGTAAAGACTAACCCTTTGCTCTACTGTAACCATAGCAATGACAGCTCTCACGGTTGCCATTCTCGCAAAACGGGGTGAATGTTTCCTCACAGTCAATGCCATTCTCGCAAACGGGCTAAATGTTTCCTCATAGTCAATGCCATAGGTCTGTGCATAGCCCTTGCCAACCAATCTTGCCTTATACCTGCTCTCACTAAACGATCTACATTATGCTTGACCTTATACACACACTTACATTCAATTGCCTTCTTTTCCTTAGACAAAGGTACTAGCTCCCATGTTACATTTGCATCCAATGCTGCCATCTCCTCATTCTCATAGAATCTTTCCATTTTTAATTTCCAAGTGCCTGATCAAAACAAGTGGGCTCCAACTCTTGTATTGCTTTAACCATGTAAGCATAATGATGGGCTGTATATTCACCTATCAACAGGGTACCTAACCCTCGTAGACTTGCATACACCTGGATCACTACTACCATGTGTCCTCAAAATAGCCCTGGTTCTCCTTACACCAGGAGTAACCACATACAGAATGCTAAGCTCCTCATCAAGGCTCTGCTCAGAGCCACTAGAGTTACCATCCACATATGAGTGATCTATTGATGACAGATCAGGCACAAAAGATTGATCTACCTTTTTCCTCCCTTTGTGTGGTGATACATGTGTACCTACATCTATCCTCCTCAACCTTCTTGACCATCGACGAACACTAGATCCACTACTAGAGGACTCTCAAGGTCCACTAAGCATCTATGATTGCTGCTCTACATGTGGTGCAACATCAGTACTTCTTACACCTACATCTTTTGTAGCCTTCACTCTACTGGTGCATATCAGCTACTCATCTCATCAAAGACGACATCTCTACTTACTCACATTTCACGAGTGGTAGGGTTTTAAATCTATAACCTTTCTAATCCAAAGCATAACCAATGAAGATGTATTTCTCTACATTTGGATCCAACTTTGTTCTCACCTCATCAGGAACATGCACATACGCAATACACCCAAACACTTTCAAGTGAGGAACATTCGGTTTTATGCATGTAAACTTTTGTTTAGGCGTTATACTATGAACAACTAGCAGTGGGAGTCTTGTTCATAATGTACATAGTAGTTGTTACTATTCTTGTCCAAAAATAATGTGGCATATTCTTTTTAGACATCAAGGCATGTGCCACTTCTGCAATGTGCCTATTTTTTAGGTTCATTAAGATCTATGTTGATATCGCGAGACCATTTTATAAGCTTTTTATTGTTTTATAGATCAAGGAGTGCTAGATGGCTTATGATGAATTCAAGAGGGCATTAGCTAGCGTAGACCACCAAATTGGGATCTCATGTTCCATGTGCATATATATTGATGCATCAAACTTCACAATTGGGTGTGTTTGGCACAACCAAGAGACGATAAATTGGATTACCCAATCTGCTTGGCGAAGTTGACAGTTTAACGAAAGCTGAGATGACTTATACCACAACCGAGAGGGAAGGATTAGCCAACCATGGTGTATACAGTGAAAAAGTATAGACACTATCTATGCTAACAAGTTTATTTTATTTTTGGATCATCAAGATTTGTTGTATCTTGTCAACAAACCTTGCATGACTAGGCAAATTACTCATCTCGCTGGTTGTTGCTATTGATGGAGTTAGACTTTACTATCACACATTAAGGAAAGGTTTGCAACATATATTGGGCAGATCACATGTCGAGAATACCTAATGGGGAGAACCTTCCCATTGGTGTTGATGTGATGAACTACTAGATGCTTCTCTATTAAAATTAGATCTGGTACCTGAATGGAGTAAAGAAATCTTTGAATATCTTGCCTATGGAGTTCCATTAGATAAGCCATTGAACAAGGATAGGATGTGATGACTTACTAAGTTGGCAGCACCTTATCATTAATAGCGGGTCAATTGTATGAGCTAGGCAAAGATCATGTACTGAGATGGTGTGTCAGGAAGGATGAGTTCTTGACCATTTTAAAAGAAGGTCAAGTGGAATTGTCGGTGTGGAAATTTTGCGGGCAAAGTAACAACAAGGAAGATCTTGCAAGGTTACGGTGGTGGCCAACCATGTTTTGGTGATGCCATGGAATTCGTCAAACACTATGATATATGCCAACAATTTAACATTCCCCATGGACAAGATAGAATTCCTTTGATTCCAATCATTGTGCAACAACCATTTGAGAAGTGGGGAATAGACTTTGTTGGACCCATTAGTCTATCTGCATGACAAACGCAAGCCCGGTATATAATCGTGGCCACCAACTATTTCATGAAGTGGGCAGAAGCGAAAGCCTCAAGAAAGGCGGACGCTCATACTAGTGCTAAATTCTTATATGAGCATATTATACCAAGGTTTGGGTGTCCCCTACTAGATATGGTTAGTAATAGGGTTCTCATTTTATCAATGAGGTCATTGAATATCTATTGATTGGATTTATGGTGGTACACCAAAAGTTATCACCATACTACCCTCAAGCTAATGGGTATAAGCTAACAACAACCATGTGGGCTTATAGGACTTCCTATAAGGTAGCTACATGACAAACTCTTTTTCGGCTCGCCTACTACAAGATTGAGGCAGTAATGACTATGGAATATTTAGTGCCTAACTTGAGGATAGCCGTGAAAGAGAGTCTCAGGGAGAATGTTCTAGAGCTGAGAGGTTGATCGAATTGGAAAAGCTTGATGAGACTAGAGTAATTGCTCACATGGGATGATAATGGAAAAGCTGAGGTGCAAACGGTGGTTTGACCAAACTTGAAGTCCAAGGAGCTACAAGAAGGAGACCTAGTACTTATATACGACATTGGTTCTTCCATGAGAAAAAAGCTGAAATATTAAGGGTTAGGACCATTTTGGGTTGAAGAGCTCACCTCCTAGGATGTGGCTCACATTGAAACCATTGATGGAGTCGAGATGTAGGGCTACATAAATGGTAACAAACCGAAAAAAATATTATGGACCCTTAACCCAAGATATGTTGGAACAGTCACATAAAAAGAAACAAAAAGTTCCAAAACAAGAAAGACTCAAGAAGGAAGCACATGAAGAGGCTAAGGTAAGGGAAGCAAAAGCTAAATAAAAAGAAAATGGGCTCACACTCCAAATAAACATGGCTACTCTAACCCTCATTGAGACAGAAGACCTAGAGATAGAGCCTGCTTGCCTCAAAGTTGGGGGCTCTCTGTGGAAGGGAAAATGACTAATCTCCTTGTAATGATTGATTTGGGAGCAAGTCACAACTTACTCTCTTACGAAACATGGGTGAAACTAAAGGAGCCGGAGTTGGAGCCAACAACAGAGCCAAAGTAAAAAGTGTGCATGCATAAGAACCAATAGCCTCATGTTCATCAATATGGGCCCCCAAATGACTATTAAAGGTATGGGTACCCAGATAGCAAAGCCTTGAAGTAAAGCTATCCGTGGAAAAACCTTATCAACAACCACCAATCACGCAAACTATTAAAGGTATGGGTACCCAGATAGCGAAGCCTTGAAGTAAAGCTATCCGTGGAAAAACCTTATCAACAACCACCAATCACGCAAACTCCCACATCCAAACCAGCTAGGAAGAATTGGAAAAGTAGGAATGGATCCTTCTCAAGAACACCACCCTTCCAAGTCAAGTAATAAAGTAGGTGTATGTGGTGCCCAAAAGGAAACCAAGTCAGAAACCTAATCTCACTAAGTCTGAAGTCCTACAAGGTCGAAATTAGGTGGAAATGGCAATTAAAATCAATGCCCATTGCAAATATGACTGGGAAGCCACAAGAACCTTCCCAACTCAATGTCACAAAGGATGCCAAGCAAATTGGGGTAAACAAGTAAATTAAGAAGGATATGTTTACACAAGAACCTGCTCTATAGTTTCTATGGACTGGTTAATTTAATGGATGAAGCAAGAGGAGTTGTGTTCCATAGAAGAACTACCACCTTTATGTTTGGGCCTATCCCATGGAGCATCAAGCCAGTAAATCAGGATGATCCTGCAAAACAGGTCCCGGAGGACTAACTTGCTAACAATCTAACAATACTAACATACCCTCTAGAAAGCCTTAGATTCTCAATCATGATTCTATAAAATCACATTCCATAACATTTTCCCAAAGGCATTGTGGAAGTTTGACATCACTCCTACATTACATCATGATGTAATCTGCAAAATCACGACTGGAATTTTGCAGAATCATGTCCCATAACATTTTCCCAAAGTCACCCTGAAAGTCTACCATCACTCCTACATTGCATCATTATCTAAACTAAACCCTAACATGGCCATAGCCCCTCATAGTCCTATCATCGTGATTTTGGTTGAATCATGGTCGTGATTGAATCATGGTTGTGATTGAATCATGGTCGTGATTCTTACACCTGCAAAGTCACACCACTAAGAATATGCCAAAACTAATCTTTTCAGAGCCCTAGGAATGTATAGTGATGGTGGGTAAGGATGGATGTGATCACGCCAACCATTGATGTGACCACGACACACATTATAAGGCGAATGAAATGATGCCACATGTCACATGCATGTAACATCCAGCTGTGTCGTGATCCCCTTGGCTACAAATAGCTGTGTGCTTCTCTTATTTACATTGTTTTCCTTATTTTTTGAGTTTTTTTCATCTTCCTACGCGATTGCGTTTGCACATGCGCTTGCGTCTATTGCTGTCTGCCTATTGTCTTTATGTTATCTATGTACACATCTATGTACACACCGATCACAACCCTCACCAAGTGGAAAGTCATGTACCTAGTATTCTTTTCTTTCTTATTGCTCTTGCCTTGCATATGTCAAACTGCTAAGATATCAAACAAGCGAGTGTAGCAAGAAGGTAACACCACAAGGAATGTTATGTATTCTTCTTTTCTAACCTTTTTCCCTTCTTTAAATGCACACCACCCATTGACACATCTCTTAGAGCTCTCCACTTCCCTCAAAACATCAATCGTGATTGAGCAGACTGTACAATCACGGCCCGAACCCCCATGATTACATAATCACGTCACATAAAACATCTGACAAACAATAATTAACCCCTTAATAGTGACATTTGAGTTGCCAATGGCATTTATTCACGGTCAATGAATGCATGTGCACCGTGATTCTATAGTCTATAGAATTACAACGCATGACTACCATATCACCAATCATGATGCCACATCGCTAATCAATCATCACGGTGTCATGTCACTAACCACGGTGCCATGTCACCAATCACACCTCATGAATCATGGTACCACGTCACCAATCATGCCTCATGAATCACGATGCCACATCATCAATCATGCCTCATGAATCCCAATGCCATGTCACCAATTATGCCTCGTGATTTGCCATGTCACTAATCATCACGACTGCTTAATTGCAACCGTGATTGTCATGTCATCTCTGCACCAATTATGCCTCATGATTTGCCATGTCACTAATCATCACGACTGCTTAATTATTGCGACTGTGATTGTCATGTCATCTCTGCACAATTATGTCACCACCGCGTGAGTGACTCCATAATCATGAAATTTTATTTTTCATGCACACATCCAATACTTCACCCATAATCCTTCCCCAATGTCCTGCTGCCAAAATTGGGTGAAATCATGAAAGTTGTTACACTATGATCTATTGAATCACAATCGTGACTATGAAAATAGAGAGTTGTAGTTCATTTCTCCCTCCTCTCACTGTTCCGTGCTAACACAACATTCTAACATGTAACTCTAATAAGCGACCATGCCATCCTTCGCCCAAGCCAGTGTTACCATATTATAGTAGTGATGTGTGTGAACACACTTAGGACCGCCGGGGCACTTTTTCCCTCACTAGGAGGTTTTTTCCCCCGTGCATTGGATATACGCCCATTATCTTCTAGGGCTTGTTATCTTTCATTTTTGGCACTCATAATACACTACTGTGTTGTGCTCAAGCTTCCTCATCTTCTTGAAGTTGTGTGTGCATTCCTGCAACCCTAATTCCAACAATTGGTATCAGAGCAGGCTTCCTCCTCCCGGGCAGCATCACCGGCACCTGCCGCTTCATCTCCTCCGATTGCGACGAGGTTTCACGAGCGTCTGCAGGTTAGTATATGCCGTGGGAAAGCCCGTTGGGCTTGTTCGTTTCAGAATTTTGATCTGAAGTCATTTCGCCCTCCGTTTTTGCATTCCAAGTACTGCGCAGGCAAAATCGTCCTACTGTGCAGATTTTCTGTCAAGATTAAAATCTGCAGGACAGGTGCCCATTCGTCTATTTTGGGCTGTGCTACATAGCACAGGTCGATTTTATACAGGTTTACCTCTTACAGACAGCATTTACATCTAGTAGTACAGTCATTGGCCATGGCTGACAACAATGATGTATTCCGCATGTTGGCTGCTGAGGATAAGTTGGATGGCACCAACTATCCATTGTGGGCATATATGATGCGACATGTATTGGTAGCAAAGGGGTTATGGAACATTGTGCAGGGTATTGATGCACGTCCTATTGTGGCTGGGAATGCTGCAAACACATCAGAAACAGGTACTGTTGATGATGGTGCAGGCACAAGTGCTGTAGCAGCTGTTCGAGAACCACCACTTTCAGCAGAGCAGATTCGTTGGGATGGTAGAGATGCGCAGGCTCATGCCTTGATTGTGCTGTCTGTCAAACGTACCATTATCCCACATATTCGCTCCTGTAGGACTTCTAAGGATGCTTGGGATGTACTTGCCACATTGTATCAGGCAAGAAATGAGGCTCGTGTTGCTTACCTCCGAAAACAGTTGGAGAGTGAGCATATGAACGAAGGTGATTCTATGGATAGCTTTTTGACAAAGATCAAGGATTTCAAAGAGCAGCTCATTTCTGCAGATGAAATCCTGTCAGACAGTTCACTTGTGCAGACTGTTTTGAATGGTCTACCAGATTCTTATCAGGGTTTTGCTTCCACTCTTCGCTTGATGATGAAAGGCAATCCCAATGCCTTATCATTTGAGGAGTTAGTTTCTGTTTTGCTGCAAGAAGACCAGTCAAGGCAAAACAGGAATATTATGCGTGTCGCAGATCAAGCTTTCGTTGCTAGTCAGAGAAGCGGGAAAGGTAAAGCTGGCTTTTCTTCTAGTAAGCAGAAATCTGCAAATGCTGCGCAACCAAAGAAGGAAGACAAAGATGAGAAGAAGGGTGACAAACAGAAGACATTTTGCAAGTACTGTAAGGGAAATGATCATGTCATCAAAGCGTGTCCTAAGCTGGCTGCGAAAGAGGCTAAGAAGAAAGAGGCTGGTATGGCTGTTGCAGATGCCTCTCCTTCTAACAATGAATCTGCTAATGTTGTTCAAGATACAGAATGGGCATTCAATGCGCAGTGCAGTTATGACCCATCTTTGCATGACACATGTATGTCTGCAGTAGATTCAGATGTATGGTACTTTGACAGTGGTGCCACTAAGCATATCACCTCGCAGCGCAGTTTATTCACTTTCCTTGAGTCTGCTCCCACAGGGAATACTGTCACTTGTGCCAATAACTCCTCTTATCCCGTTAAAGGAGTTGGACAGATTGTGCTGAATGTTACAAATTGCAACACCTTTACACTTTTTGATGCATTGTATGTGCCAGGGATCAAAAAGAATCTGCTGTCAGTCTCCGCATTTGCCAAAACAGGTTTGGTTGTAAAATTTGTGGATGACAGATGTACTGTTCATGATCTCTCTTGTGGTGACATCATTGTAGCATCTGGTTCACTATGTCGAGGGCTGTATAAGCTCAATATGGATGGCAAATGTGTAGAGGATTCAGCATGTGCTATTATGGATACGCAGGCTATTTCAAATGCAAAACTGTGGCATGCACGTTTTGGTCATCTGAATTTTGCAAGTTTGCTGCGCCTGCAGAAATCTGAAATGGTGTCTTCTTTGCCTAAGCTTGAGGCACCTGTCAAGCATGTTTGTGAGGGCTGCATATTGGGTAAAATGCAGCGTGCTTCCTTTCCCAAAGATGGATCAGTGAGAGCTGAACGCAGACTGCAGCTTGTTCACAGTGATGTTTGTGGTCCCATGCAAACTCCATCATTTGGAAACTACCTTTACTTCGTGACTTTCATTGATGATTTTACCAGGCATGCATGGGTATATCCTTTGAAGGCAAAGTCCGAAGTGTTTTTGTGCTTCAAACAGTTTTTGGTTATGGCTGAAAATGTGTCAGAAAGTAAGATGGGCACCCTCCGTTCAGATCGAGGGGGGGAGTATATGTCTTCAGAATTTAATGCATTTCTGGCTGAGCGTGGGATAAAACACCAATGTACAGTGCCGTATACACCACAGCAAAATGGTGTGGCTGAGAGAAAAAACAGGTCTCTCATGGAAATGGCAAGGTGTATGGTTAAGAGTCAAAGTCTACCACATGGTTTTTGGCTTGAGGCTGTCATGTGTGCCACTTATGTACTAAACAGGTGTCCCACCAAAGCATTACAGGTTGTCACTCCATATGAGGCTTGGCATAGCCGCAAGCCATCTGTTGGCCATTTACGTGTTTTTGGTTGCCTGGCATATGCATTAGTGCCTGTGCAACATCGCAGAAAATTGGATGACAAAGCTGTCAAATGTATTTTTGTTGGATATAGTGCTGAGAGCAAAGGCTATCGTTTGTATCATCCACAGACAAAGCGCATTTTGGTTAGCCGTGATGTTGTATTTGTGGAAGATGCAGTTCAGCCCTTGGTTTCATGTACTAAGGAGACAGATATCAGCTCACGTGATGTCTATGATACATTGTTGCCTCTTTTCAGTGGTGCACAGTCAAGTGCAATACCTCATGAGGCAGTTTTTCGGCCTATGCAAGTTTTAAATGATGGCACAGATCAGCCTATATCTGATGCAGATGTGCATGATGCACTTGAGGATGAGAGACAAGAGATTGAGGGCTCTAGGAACATGCCTAGATGGCTGGTGCAGACTTTGCGTGACAGCAAGTTGGATGCCCCTTTGTCTAGTCGCACTCGTTCTGGCTCTCATGGTGCCTCTTATGCGTCAGATTGTTATGCATTGGCTGTTTCTAGTATGTGCGATGAAAGTGAGCCTGTTTCATTTGATGAGGCACAAAGTTCAGAAAATTGGATGGCTGCTATGCAAGCAGAATACGATGCTATTATGAAGAATAGTACATGGTCTTTATGTGACTTGCCCCCTGGCAAGAAGGCCATTGGCACTAAGTGGGTATACAAATTGAAGCGTAAGCCTGATGGCACAGTGGATCGCCATAAGGCTAGGCTTGTTGCAAAAGGTTATGCTCAAGAGAAGGGCATTGATTTTGATGAGACTTTTGCTCCCACATGTCGTATGACCACTGTTCGTAGCATCTGTGCATTAGCAGCTCATAATGGTTGGAATGTACATCAGCTGGACATAAAGACTGCGTTCTTAAATGGAGATTTGCATGAGGAGGTGTATGTATCGCAGCCTCGTGGTTTTGTTCAAAGAGGGCAGGAAAACAAAGTGTGCAGGTTAAAAAAGGCTTTATATGGTTTAAAGCAAGCTCCACGAGCTTGGTATGAAAAAATACATGCATATTTGACTGCACATGGGTTTCAGAATAATCCAACAGAAAGCACTTTGTATGTTAAACGTGTGGATGGTGTACATCTAATCATTGCTCTCTATGTCGATGACATGCTGCTCACAGGACCAAATGAGAGTCATATTGCTGATTTTAAGGCTGATTTGAATGCCTCTTTTGAGATGTCAGATTTGGGGCATTTGCATCATTATTTGGGGATACAATTTAAGCAGTGTGATGGAGGTATTGCTTTGTGTCAGACAAAGTATATTGAAACATTGTTGCGGAGATTTGGCCTTGAAGACTGCAAGCCTATTGCTACTCCAATGGAGACAGGTTTGAAGTTGAGTCTTCATGATGCTGGAGATCACTTTGATGTCACACTCTATCAGACAGCTGTTGGTTGCCTCATTTATGTATGCATTACGAGGCCAGACATTCAGTTTGCAGTCTCACAGGTGAGCAGATTTATGCATAGCCCAGGCATTAAGCATTGGCAGGCAGTGAAGCGTATCTTTCGCTATTTGAGTGGTACTCGGCATCTTGGGTTGTTTTATCCCAAGGGGGGATCATTGCCGCCAGATTTACATGTTTTTTCAGATTCTGACTGGGCTGGTTGTTATGACACACGCGTGTCCACGAGTGGTTTTTGCTTCATGCTTGGAAGCTCATGCATATCATGGTTGAGCAAGAAGCAGCCTACTGTGGCCACTTCTAGTTGTGAAGCTGAGTACAGGGCAGCTTTCACAGCTACGGTTGAGTGTGTGTGGCTCAGACGCCTTATGGCTGATTTGGGTGTTGGGCAGCCATCTGCCACCACCATCTTCACTGACAGTCAGAGCGCATTGGCAGTTGCGCGGAACCCAGTGTTCCATGCTCGTACGAAGCACATTGAGGTGCACTACCATTATGTCAGGGAGAGACTCTCTGCAGGAGAGATCAGTTTGGCTTATGTGCCAACACAGGATAACCTTGCAGACCTTTTCACAAAGGCTCTGCCTCGTGAGAAGTTCGAAGCTTTTCGCAAAGCTTTGGGCTTACTCCCTTTTGTGGATTCGTCCACATAGCTAGACACTTCCCTATACATGAGTGCTAGCTCTTGTTCACCGCATCACTCCAGGGGGGATTTGTTACCATATTATAGTAGTGATGTGTGTGAACACACTTAGGACCGCCGGGGCACTTTTTCCCTCACTAGGAGGTTTTTTCCCCCGTGCATTGGATATACGCCCATTATCTTCTAGGGCTTGTTATCTTTCATTTTTGGCACTCATAATACACTACTGTGTTGTGCTCAAGCTTCCTCATCTTCTTGAAGTTGTGTGTGCATTCCTGCAACCCTAATTCCAACAGCCAGGGCATGCATCACAAATTCACATGCATGTCATCTCTTACGACAAGAATCATCTCCAATCCCTTTTTAATAATTTCCTTGGTATCAATTTCAACAAGGCACTTTGAAGTTTGCATACCCCTTGTTCTCCACCTCTTTCCAAAAAAAGGGATAAGCTAGAGAAACATCAAAAACTCCAAGGGTGTTATATATATATATATATATATATATATATATATATATATATAGGCCTATGCATATGTATGTATGTATGTGTATGCCTATATATGTGTGTGTGTATGTATTATATCATACACACACACATATATAGGCCTATGCATATGTATGTATGTATGTATATGCCTATATATGTGTGTGTGTATGTATTATATCATACACACACAAGTATGCAAAAATAGGCCTATTAATCCAATTTTGGGATTAACAAGAGCTACCGCCATTATCTTACATCAAGGAGTCATGGTAGATACACCAAAGAGTGATACATTCAAGATATAAAGCAATAGTGTCCAAAGCTACAACTTGGACGGGCGCTTGTAATGGTGTGAGTATTTATGGTGATTCCCACTTCAAGAGCATATGGTAGCAAGTTAGGATGAAGGCCTAAGTGATGTACTTCATGGATATATTATGAGAGTAGTCATTGTAATAGCATTAGGCCTCTTATGAGCCTAAAATGCCCGACCGGCCATAGTTTAAGTGAGTGTGAACACTTATGGCCATGTATATAAGTGAATTTCTCTCATAATACAACATACTCTCCCATTGTGCAATTGAGTCTTGCTCTTGCTAATCCTCTTCCTAATCTCTCTCCCTAATGCATGCTAGTGAGTGTGTGTGAGTGAAGTGAGGTGAGAGGAGGGACGAGGACCCATAGTGCAATGCAGCGGTGTGACAACGCTCGCGAACAGACACGGTGGAATTGCTTTTCAAGGAGTTGTGGAGCATGGAGACCTCAAGGGTTACGAGTTCGGCCATTGGAAAGATCCTCACGACAGTTGGGAGGTTTACCATGTAATCTCTTTTTGGATGTGTTTCAAGGAGGGTTAGGGTGAGCCTTAACATTTTTGGCGCCGCTGTCAGGGAGCCATCCCTTGGCTTTTTCCATCGTTTTGTCTCTAATCGACGCATAACCCATTGCCCATTATCTTGATTAATGGTTTCCCATGAAAAAGATGTGGATTTGATGGTGTTCATTGACCTCAAAGATCCCAAGCTAGAGAAGGCTTACAGGGTTACCTCCATGATCATGCAAGCAAAATAGAGTGGATATACACAAGGCCTATCGATTGGACAAGGGTGAACAAGACGATTGGGCAGGCATGCTCTACAGGGATTTCACACACTACCTCACGAAGCACAGCAACAAGGTGGTGAATCCCTATATCCTTACACAAATTTTAAGAGCCGCCACACTCTCGCGATTCCACTATCAGAAGGCCAGCTCAAAGAACCCAAGGAGAAGGGAAATGATGGAGAATCAAACAATCATATCAAATATAAAGAAGTTGATGGCGCAATTCGGCTTAAGCTCTCTAGAACAACAATAAAGAAAAGAGTGAAGACCAGCCCCCAAATGACACCTTTCTATTTCCCCAGCCACTTTAACTCATGTTGAGGGACATGAAAGTACTGCCAAAGAAGCACCCAATCCCCCACCACCATCTTCTCCAATCCCATAAGAACTTGTCGCTCTAGAGGTGCAAGAGGAAAAGTCACTATCCTCAACATACCACTCCAAGACCCTGCAGTATTGAGAGCGAGGCAGAAAGCCAATAGTAAAGCCAGCCTCTACCACACCACATCCAATCCCATTTTGAGATTGGGGAGACCCATTCAAATTGGAGGATCTGATTGCCCCCGCTGAGACCCAAGCATCCGTAGAACCATCATCTTCCAAGAAGCATGCCCAAGAGACCATTCAAATCATTTTCGGAGAGGAGGCTAACTGTAAAGTGTCAAAAGCGGGAGGAGGAACAAAGTAAAGAAGAAAGCTTCAAGCCGCTCATCCTATAGCTACAAGATATAGACACCATAGCTAGGTGGGTGGTAGTCCACAAACTAGAAAAGGGTCTTCTCCACTGCTTGAAGTACAAGGGTGGATGGTTATCTAAAGCAAGGAGAGCAATAAGAGTATGAGATGGAGGATAGCTAGGTGGGTGGTAGTCCACAAACTAGAAAAGGGTCTTCTCCACTGCTTGAAGTTGAAGTACAAGGGTGGATGGTTATCTAAAGCAAGGAGAGCAATAAGACTATGAGATGGAGGCATACGTCTTCGACCTTACTATCCTTTTTGCCCAAATGATGGAGCACAATTTTTATATGCAGGCTTCCACAAACCTCTTACTTAAATGCCATGCCAGCATAACAACAAAGCTCAATATGCAAATGATGGCAAAAATGGATCAAGTCACTAAGGAGGGTGAGCAAAGGCAAAAGGACATCTCAGAAAAGCCAACCACGCCCTCACCCAATAGGTCCAAGAACTTCTGAAGGCCTTACAAAAAAGCACAAAAGTGAGGTGGGCTAAGTTGTAGGCAATAGCCCAAACACAGTTGTTGGATGTACAGACAAAGCTCTCTAATGCCGAAGATGATTGCAATGCCCTAGAGAAGTGGTTAGAAGAAAAGAATAGAGAATTGAAGGCCACCGAGTCTTGTCTTAAAGCACAAATGGCATCTTTGGAAGGGTAGTTTTTGTGCAAGCAAAAGATATTTATGAAATCATCTGCTGTTGTTGCTGCCTGCGACGAGAACTATGAGATCCAGGTCAAAGACCTCAAGGACACACTGCAAAGCCTACAAATAGAACGAGTGACAATGTTAGATAGCCACCAAAAGGTCATTTCTCACCTGAATGGGAAAATCTTCATTGATGCCTACTCAATGATAGCACGATTGCAGGCTAAAATGGTAGTGCTCTAGAGAGACAAGAAATACCTCATCCTACAAAATCTATAGCTCCAAGAAGCCTATCAGCACTAGGGAAATGGTAGTAGCCAAGGCTTTGGCTGCTCACAAAGCACAAGTTATTGCTCCAAGAAGCCCATTAGCATAGGGAAATGGTAGTAGCCAAGGCTTTGGCTGCTCACAAAGCATATGTTACTGCATTGACACAGGAAACCCACTCGCGTGTGGTCGAAGAAGATAATACTTATAGTAAACTAGTGGATAGGGAAGCCCTACTGATGACTGGCCTTCCATTGGTTCCTTGGGCCCCAAATCAAACCTTTTCCCTATTTTTTGCTTCACAAACCCTCTCTTTGTGTCAATATATCATTAAAATAAGTGAGGAACGAACCTAGGGGGATCTGGCACTCATTCAATAGAATACTATACGATATGTTGATCCATAATGGTTGTGTTCATGGGGGCCCTCAAATTCAACGGTCACTCCATGTATATTTCCCCATTACACCTCATTTTACTTAACTTTAGATCTTGGTATTAGGTACTAATTAACTGAACTAACTTTAGTGAAGGGGAAGAGCGTCTAGAACTAATGAAACCATCTAACATAAATTCTTTTATACTACCCTTCGTAAAATACAAGACAGCCTAAATTTGATGCTAACGCATGGTTGGGTTGAGACTTGGGACACCCACTAGCGCCTACTAATCCATAATAGCAAAATATATCATCCTTATGGTATTTTAAGGCTTTTGATCTCATTTATGCACATTTACAAACCCTATTAACAACATTAGTCTATGATTTTGACTAAATGCGCATTGCGTATCCCTCATTCTATGAGGAAGAGGATTTGCATGCTCTACATTATTAGTCTATGATTTTGACTAAATGCACATTGCGTATCCCTCATTCTATGAGGAAGAGGATTTGCATGCTCTACATTATTTCTTTATCACAAAGAAACCACCACCACCTTCCAATGATGTGGGGATAGGGATAAAAGGGAAGAAGAGGAGGACAACACCTACCCGGTGTTTAGTCCAATAACTTCCTATTTATCTAGCATTTATGATAATAAGGCTAAGGATGATTCTAACATGCCATTAACTAAGAGAGTCTTCCTCTATTCTTCCTTTGATTTTCCCACTAACACTCTTGACCCCGAGGACCCATTGGACGGCTAGAGAAAGGCCCAGGCCCCCACTCAGGACCACAATCAAGACGTGGGCAGGTTCCACCTTCGACCCCATTCTCGATCTCCCGGCTTCATCATGAGCAAGAATCCCATACTAAATCCTTATCTAATGTGCCAAGCTCTCTTACAGATCACTCCATTCGACCCTAACACTCCCATCCAAGAAGAAGCATATGCAACAGGGGCCTAGCCAGCTATTGTACCATACGCTTTAATGGGAGATAAGCCAGACGCGAGAGAGCTGGGGTAGATGGATCACATAGACACACTATAGTCCAATGTAGCAAAAGGATCCAGGCCTTCCAACCCGTGGTTGGTTGATTCACTCTCGAGATACGAATTGTCACATTCATGATAGCCCATGCTTACAACGGTGGGGCGACGTGAGCATTTAGTCGAGTCTCGCGGGGGAGGATATGAAGAGATACTTACTGATGATGATGGCCAAGTTGCGACGATTGACAACTTTGGTATATCCAGCCAGCCTGGAGATTTCCCTTCCTCGCCATCAAAGAATATGTTGATATATACAAGGCATCTCCAGGGCACCTTCGTGTTGACCCACTGCTTATGCCTATTCAACAATAGTTTATAGCTATAGGAAATTTCACAAAAGGCTTGCTCGTGATTCTCACTTGATCTACAATTTTCCTTACTTTGAGCACAACCTCTTTGATACACTGAACCAACAAAGGTAGTTCATGCTTACTACCATCCATGCATGGTAAGCGATCCCTTGACCCTGTCATAGTAGCTATTGTCAGGTTCTTCAAGTTAATCATTCTTCTGATTGACATTTAAGATGATTATATCCATAGCTACAATCAGGAAGGCATGCGCTTTGACCTCAAACAAAGGGCCCTCTAACAACAGAATCATGTACTACTATCATCGGCTGCACTACCTACCATTGTACATGCACACCACCTTGACGACATGATTGATACCAACTTCTCAAGTTCACTATACTTTCTTCACAAAAACCTTTGTGTCCTCCTCTAGACACGGAAAAGAATATCTAGGGCAACCGGCCCTGCAACAATAAATTCTGAGGATGGAATCTCCATCAAGTAGGGGAGGGATGTTACCCCATTAAATAACAACATTCTCATAACAATTCCCCTTTGTGCCAATTGATTCTAGTCTTATCTCTTTTCTCTCTTGTGTCTATGGTGAGAGAGAGAGAGTTGAGAGGAGAGAGAGCTACATTCTTGGTGCATGTTCCTCTTATGCTTGTGTTCTTGAGTCTGAGATTAGAGAGGAGTGAGTGTCCTTGAATGGAGAAAGGAAACCTCATGGTGGTAGCTTGAGGAGGAGGTAAGGGAGTAGAGCTAGATACCACTAGCATAGCTTGGAGTCTATAGAGATATGAGCTTGGATGCTGGCAAGTTCCCCACAACAAGTTAAGGTAAGCATTGTCCATTGCACTAGCAAAGGATGGTGTAACACCTGTAAATAGCATGGATTCCAAGTGGTGCATGGAACTCCAGCTAACCTATGACAGGGTTGGTGAACAATAATTGGACTTAATGATCTAATAATTAAGGATAATAATTTTCCTTGGAATTTTATGCCGGTATAGATTGTATGATAAGAAAATCTTTATAGAACGACATGAGTAAGTGTGTCCTTATAAGTCTTCAAGACACTTTAATTGGTTGCTATAATATTAGGTTTAACTATCCTAAGGCTCATATTGCATGTTGTACTTGGCTCACATCTCAACTAGATAGACTTGTCCCATAGACTCAATCTATATTGGGCTCACATCTTTTTTGCACGAGGTTGTGGGCTCACGTCTCCCAACCCGCCAAGAGGTGGTTTGACCTAGTTTTTTAAGTTTTTGGTGATTTATTGGACTTGATGGTTGGAGGTGATTAAGGTTTTTCTAATCCTAATTAATAATATTTATGCAATTGATTGAGTGTTTTTAATTGTTTTTTGTTGATTTTACATGCTTTAACACTCTAATTTCACAATGCAAGAACAAAAATTAAATGCATGAACAAAAATTAAATCTTATGTTTTCGAAATGGTTTACACTCCTAATCACAATTGCTAAGTTATTTCTTAGCTTAATGCAACAAAGTTAAAGCCAGTTGGACTTCAAAATCATACAAATGGCGAAAGAAATAAGGTTTTTTCTCTTCTGAAGTATACAAATAGATGACCTAATACAAACAAGAATAAAAAAACAAGCAACATATACACATCCAAGGCTCCAAAATCATATGTTTGTTCGAGTGTAGCCTCCTAAATAAGTCCGATCAATATTAGGTGATCCCAATTACTTGGAATAGACATTAAAACGGATCTAAGCCTTAGTCCCAATTGGCATCACTAAACATGTTCAAGATAATAGCTAACCTAAGTGTCATTTGGTCTTAGCATAGAGCTGCAAATACAACTCCCTGATGTGGACATGCTAGCCCATTCACCATCACGTCCTCACTCTATTTGTTACACCGAAACGCTTCCATGGCTATGGGATGTGGAGGTAGACACGATGGTGAGAAGAAGGTTGCCTACACTATGGATCAATCACACTAGGTACATAGACAAGAGAAGCTCATGCAAGAGAGATCCAACAATCAAGCCTACCTAAGCAAGCAAACCATCAAGCTATGTATAGATCCATGAGAAACAAAGCAAGCAAGAGATTAGAAAAGAGGGAGATCTCACAAGTATTCTACTGCAAGGGAATGAATGTCTATTGCTTATAATGTAAAAATGACCTATATACAAATGACTAGCTTTGACACTATGCCAGACAGAACTTTAAAAAGGTCCATTAGCACTAGTTCTAGTCTTAAGCAAATATGTACATGAAGTTTGTGACTTCCTTATTTGGCACAAAGCTCAGGGTAAGGCTACTTCATAAAGTCCAGCGTCCTCTTATAAAAGATAAGCTTCCATTATATGCAAGTAAGATGGGGAAACACCTCACGGTAGGACAAGCGGGTGAAACCATGTTAACCAACGAAGAGGTTAACAAGACGGAATGTAGATATGTTTTATGCAAGATGGATTGTAGATATGTTTTATGTGGAGTGAGGAAGAGGGGTGAGCTGGGAGGAGAAGGGGCACTGCAACCTAGATATGGTTTGAAATTTGAAATTCCCTCTTGAAAAGGTGGGAGAAAAAGCACCTTAAATGATGGATGTTTGAAGAAAATACTGGTTATTAGCGTTTCCAATGGTGAAAAGGATTCATATGAAGTTTGGTAAAAATAAATTAAAATAGTCTTCCGAACATAGTTCCTTATCATCTCAATTTTTGTAACCCTTCTGGCAATCATAATTTGGTGTGCACTCTTTTTGTTCATTACCCTCTCCCTTCTTGCCAAACTTGCCCACTTTGGAGGAGCTCCCCTCCTCCAAACTCCTCTTCAGTATCCCCCTCCTCAATCTACTCCTCCTTAATTGGTATGGCATCTACATAGCAAACATAGATTTCAACAAGGATTCCCCCTCCACTAGTTTGCAATTGATTGGTTTGAATTGAAGATGTGGTGAATAGATTGCTAGAAATCTTTTGGCATTGGCATGTTTAAGTTGGAATACTTGATGGTGTAAAATTGCTCAAAGTAGTTAATGATTTTTCATTGAAACCATACTACCAGAAGTCCACCTTTCACCATGGGTTGAAGAGGAAAAGGCAATTTTGAACAACATTTTCTTCATAGGCTTATCGAATCCCTACTATTCTTCGAAAAAAACGAACATGCATTTTTCTTCCTCTGAAGATGAGGCAAATTTTTCAAAAGTTGAGCACGCTCTAGGATGAAGTGAACCAGTCTTTTCCTGAACCCTGGTTTTGACTAAGATGCTAGTAGTGTACTTTGGAATGGTTATATAGCCAAACCATTACAAATATGGACTAGGTGCAAGCCAACAATAAGTTTAGATTGGCTAGAAACTCTTAACTTGGAGATGACACTCTTTCCAAACATTGAAGCAATCCTTGTGTATCTTGGGAATACTAGTGTCCTTTTCCAGCTAGACGTCCCTCCCTCCTCCCTCCTCCCCTTCTCTCCACTTTTTCAAGAACATATCCATGGAGGAAGCACCCAATGTTGTGTTTCTATCCCTATCATTGCTATATACCTTCTTGCCAGTTCCCTTTAAAAAATAATAGCTTATTTAAACTAATGACTTACCACAATTCCCCTTGATTCGAATCATTAAGTGTTATTATGCTATATTAATTATTTCTTTAGATGATACAAGTAGATTCGCAAGAACTTTCTTGATGTAGAAACTACGCAGTTACATTGCCTCCAAGTTAGGTTAAGACTTTCTAGGCCTTTCTTTGTTGGTCTACCAATTATTTCTTTAGATGATACAAGTATAGCTTTCTTGATGTAGAAACTACACAATTACATTGCGGTTCAGACTTTCCACACCTTTCTTTGCTGGTCTACCGATTATTTGGCTTGCAACATTCTGAAAGTGGTCAATCTATGTGATAACATAGTTTGTTGGACACAGTGAATCACTAGGACCTTACTTTGGGAATCCTTCTTGGAAATTGATGGTTATGTTGTTTTGAGTTGCTATTTCCAACAAAATAGTTTGATCTGTTGATGTAAATTGTGTCATTAACCCCGAGGGAAATTGCAAGGACTGCTCTAAAGGTTCCAACATAACAGCTTGTTCTGTTGATGTAAATTGTGCCATTGACCCTCTGGGAAATTGCAAGGCATGCTCTAATAGGTGATCTACTTGGTTGTTTCAGGTTCCACATACACATCTTGAAATTGATGAGGAGGGCTAGAAACAAGGAGAGGAAGCACTACATATAACAGAGCTTGCTTGCTTCTGACCCCGGCTCGAAAAACAAAACAAAAAGGAAGCACTACATATAACAATAGTATAAGGACAAAGAAAAGAAAGCAAAGCAACATGCAGGTCTCGATGAGTTGCACAGCATGTATTCCATTACATGTGCATCTGTTTTGTCATGCTGGGCTTTAAGAAAAAAACAAATTGCCAAAGTGAGCTTCCCCATAAGCCCAGAGGATGGGAATTAAGTCTTTTCAACTGTTCTCATCAATACAGAGTTTTCTAAGGCACATATACCCTAGAAAGCCCATCAATCAACATTACAAACTTTATTCATGTGGCCTATGCACAGCAAAGCCGTAAAGAATATAATCCCTTGACGTTACAAAACTAGAACAATGCTTTGCCCAGTGTAAAGGTTGGCATGTGAAAATTACATTCAGAGGACAACCTATGGAGCAAGCCCTGCTTTCCGACGTCGGGTAGCATTAGAGGTTGCTATTTCACCAAATCTATCTTCGTTGTTGGAGATCGTCCGGTTGGTAGCAGGAGTGTAGTGGCGCAGCCAGGCACCAATATACCACTACAAGCACAACTTATCAAGATTTACATTCACAATTATGCAATGCAAACAGGCTTCAGCGCATACCACAAGGACACAAACCTGCTGAGGCCTCATGATCTTCGTGTCGGGATCATCCAGCGATTCTTTCCAATGTGCAAGATACCCGGCCATACGAGGTATTGCAAATAGAACAGTAAAATACTCTGGTGGGAAACCTAGAGCTCTGAAAGGGGGGGGAGAGAGAGAAAGAGCACACACACACACACACACATGGCAAAAGCAATGTCAGAATTGCATTCAAACCCTGTTAACACATTACCCAGGAAAATGCCCATAAAAGTATGCAAACTAGCACCTGTAAATCAAGCCAGAGTAAAAGTCAACATTTGGATAGAGTTTCCTCTTGACAAAATACTCGTCGGAGAGTGCGGCCGCCTCCAATGCAACCGCAACCTTACAGAAGTGTTTTAGAACAACATATCAGATACTGATAACTTGAAAGATGACCCAAGCCTGGATAATACAGATGGTTGAAAGAAAAAACCACTTTATCCTTGGAGAGCAAAGGCTGACCTCGATCAGAGGGTCACGTCCCACTATGGAGAAAACCTCCTCTGCAAGTTTTTTTATAACCTGATGCAATAAAATGACTTTTAAGAAATAAGAAAGAATTTCTAGATGTCTGATAATGATAGAAGCATAGTCCTAACAGAGATGATGGAAACCTTGGCTCGGGGGTCATAGTTCTTGTACACGCGGTGGCCAAAACCTGACATCTTTCTCTTCCTGGAATTAAGTTAAATACCATCACTTTGCATGGACATAAGATGCCCAAACTGCTGTATTTCAATGGTTTGGATACACAGCAAGGATCCAAGCAATTACAAACCAAATAGTCTTTGAATCTAATAGTGAACAATCCATCTTCAAGATAGACAGCAACGATGAAATCTGTGGTTTCACTTTCCCACTTATATTATATATTAGTAAGATGCCGAAAAAAACATTGATGTGCCTAACCTGTTCTTGACACCATCGAGAAATTCGGGAATTTTATCCACACTACCAATTTCGCTTAACATCTTCAAAACTGCCTGCAGCAACAACAGACACCCACTCGGTATAAGAGAGCATACCCCAAGTTAGGTGAATGCGACAAACAGAAGCATGAAGGGTGGCGATGGTAAAAAGAAAACCTCATTGGCACCACCATGTAATGGGCCATATAAAGCCCCAGCTGCCCCAGCAACAGCAGTGTACACATCCACTCCACTACACAAAAAAAAGCCCTTGTTTTAAAAAAAAAATTCTATTGACACATACAGTCCATCCATACACCTATAAAAGCTAGTCATACGTGTAACGTGACTTTGATCCCTCATGAGAGAGACGAAGAAGAAGGCACTTTTAATGTCAGCTGGATAGATCACAACAACTATTATTTTCGCATACCTGATGGGTCAGGTAGGTTTCGAACCCAGGTGGTTCCTTTCCTATCTTTTGGGGGGGGGAATTGAGGGAAAAAATGAACATAAGAAACTGCACCTAGAGGCAAGGTGGCGAGCAGCTGCCGTCGAGCAGTTCATCTCATGCTCAGCATGAAGTATAAAAAGGATATCCACAACTCGCGCAAGGCGTGGATTAGGAGTATATGATAAATTACCCCTGCCCATTTAGCACCAACTTAGAATCATTCAAATAACATAATCCAAAGTTGCTTCAAAAAAACTGTATTTTAACTGGGTTCTTTTCCACACAGCCCGTCTCACCAAGAATAACTTTTCAAGCAATGGCACTCACATTGAATCAATCAGATAGAGGAAGTTTTCAGAGTATGATAGATGGTTAGATGGCGCCACTGGATGCCTGCCAGCCATTCGTGAGTAAATTGCAGCTGCCAAGGTTGGTACCTGCATGAAAGTACAATGATTATTTGAAATAACCACGCTCAAACATCCGAATATCAAGAAACTAAAGAGCTTTACAGACATAAACCCTTCCCATCAAAAAAGGGGAGATCTCACCCACCCATCCCTCATGGATGGGGGATCTCCACCAACAGCTTCCTGTCTGTGGTAAAACTTGCATACCATCCTGATTTGGTGCACATTTTAAACATACCTCAGAAATGGACAAGCACAAACGAATTCTTTTAATCATAAGTTTGAAAACATTACCTTTCCAAGTATGCGTACAATCTGCTTATCCCGAACAGATTTTGATTTGTACAAATCTTGTCCCTACATTAAGGTTCAAATCAGTCAATTATGCATAAACCACCAAATACAAGGGTAACCTAAACAGGCTTCTCTTAATTTTCTTCTAAATGCATTCACAAATCTAACCTTCAATGCAGGATTTGCATCAGGATGGAAAGAACCCAAAGCATTGATGGCCCCAACAAGAGCGCCCATAGGGTGTGCATCGTGTGGTAAAGCTGCTATGACATCCTGCAAGTGACCAGGAAAACATAAAATTTCAGCCATGAAAAAGTTCTTAGCTATCTCACTAAGAACTAATGACAAACTTTTGGTAGCACTAGCACATTTTTAGGTCATAAGCTAGGTGCTAGGAAAGTAGAACAAGAGCCAAGGAACACAAACAGTAAGTCTACTCATCATACAAGTATGTGAAACAATACAAAACTCGTTTCCATTGAAGCCATTTCAATCAGATTGTGGACAACTTTGCTATTGCATAGGCAAAGGCTCTCCATGTCGACTTGGAACTCAAAATGCCTGTTGAACTCAGAATGGAGACATCAAACTGATGATAGGGACTTATTAGGTAAAACCCTGATCCATCTATCTTCCACATTTGGTAATTCAACTAACACTACTACAAATAGCAGTGTTTTTTAAGTCCATTGGTGTCTATAGGTGGTTCATAGCTTCCTGCAAAGAATATCACAAGGTATAGAGAGACCTCTTATTTAATCTCCTGTAAAGCAATAAAGCATGAATGTACAAAGGCAGGCACCATCCACCCACTGCATATGCACATGGGCATATGCTATCTATGACTTAACCGTAGAATTTACAGTATAATAACACACAAGGGCACACCCACATGCGTGTGTGCCCCCCAAAATAAAAACATAGGTAAGCACATGCTAGGTGCACCACTCTTCATATAACGAATTGGCACAAAGCATCTGGCTAAAATCGGACAAAGATTCCTCAGAGAAACCTTTGTAAGATATAGGATAACAAAGAAGTGCTTACTCAAATTCTTGATAGTTAATCTGCAATTTGTCAAACAATCAATGCATAGCATAAAGAACCTTGAGATAACAAACCCACTCACATCATCAGTGCACAAGAGCATATCAGTAACTAAACCACCATACTTGAACAATCAACTCCATCATGCATAACATACAGAACCTTGTGATAACAAACCCCACTCACATCATCAGTACATCTTTGTACATATAGTGATGAGATGAAAGGCAATTCAGGACATACCAGCACACCTTCTGGCAAAGCTGAATGTTGTGCTATAGCGGCTTCCCAATGCGACAACTGATCCTTTGAAGGAAGATTTCCATAGACTACACCAAGGACAGATATCAATAAGCTATTCACAATTTCCTTAATTGAGAGAGAATCAAGAAAAATGACACTTTGAAAGTGATATAAGTGGTGATGTAAAAGAAAATGTCTTACAAAGAGGGAAAAAAAACTTACCCAATAGATAAGCCACCTCTGTGAATGAGCTTTTCTCTGCGAGCTCCTCAATAGGGTAACCTCTATAGCGGAGAATGCCTTTGTCTCCATCAATGTAAGAAACTGAAGATCGCACAGGGGCTGTGTTGAGGTAGCCAGGATCATAGAGCTTCAAACCATTGCCATCTTCTCCCTTTATCTGTTCAGTATAGTCCCATAACAACCTTAGGCAAGTTATGTTGCTTTTGTTGGGTTGTGTGTGTGTCTTGGGTGGCGGTTTGTGTGTGTGTGTGTGTGTGTGTGTGTGTGTGTGTGTGTGTGTTTTGGGAGCAGGGGGTGTTGTATGTCTTCAAGGGGTATTTTTATATATATAAAAACTTTTCCTATGGAATTTTGAGATATGAAGATGCCCCTCCTTTGAATTTCAGGCCAATAAAGTACCCCTTACGTACGAAAGTTTTCCTCTTTTTTAACATGAAAACCCCTTCTAACTCTCAGTTTAAGGTGGTAAACATCTTCAAATTAAACTAGGCTTTATTTATTCATGCTGTCCAGAGATTAAACTAAAATGAAGCAGCTATGGAAAAGAGTGGAGTGATGATCAATAGAGAAAACATATATAGAGATTAAACTAGGATGGGCCATTTGAAGAGTAACTGAATGAAAAGAGGAATGAAATAATTGATTAGGAAGGGAAGAGTGGATTGAAGCTTATGTGAGTGATTAGAGAGGTTTAAGCTAATGAAGGAGAGCGAATTAATGGCTGTGGAGAGGCCTTACCTGCTTGAAATCAGCGGCTTTGATGGTGTGACCTTGGGAGATGGGGAGGTCGTATTGTTTGCCGGTCCTGTTATCGATGATGGTGAGAGAGCTTTGGGCGCCGCCCACGGAAAGGGTGTGGAAGCGCTCTAAGAGGGGCTGTTGATGGGCGTCCGGGGGGGAAGAGAGGTGGCCAGCAAATACAGCCAATCTGTTGAGGTATGGTGGATTTGGGCGGTTTGCATTCTGCTCATTGTGTGCTGTTGAAGTCTCCATAGCCCAAAAGCAGGAACAAAAAGCTGTGAAAGGAGAGCGCCCAATTCAAGCTGCTGCTACCTGTCGTGGTGGGCGATCGAAGTGAAACCTAACGAATGATCTGTGAGCCATTTGTAGGAACCCATCTCGGCAAAATGGGTAAAAACTCCAGGGTTTCTGCTAGAAATTCGAAATATTGAAAAAAAAATTATATATATATATGGAATGCAGGCCAATGGGCTCTCGACAACGCTTCTTTTTTCTGGTCTCACATCTCGCCCCAAATAAGGCAAGTGTGAAAAGCGAGGTTTTGGTGCCTTGAATCCCGAGAGTTTTGCTCATCTTCTTCAAGTTTTGCATCACAGCTGATGCCATTTCATGAACTCTAAGATATATATATCCGTGTCATTTACCTTATCCCAGTATACTTATCATCTATAGGGCCTACAAATGGAACAAATCCCTGTTTTTACTTGTAAATTTATTTTTCAATTTTGAAAAATCTGTAAATTTTAAGACACCTCCAACCTATACACAATGGACCTGCAAGAAGCCTGTTTTTACTTGTAAATTTATTTTTCAAATTTGAACAAAACATGTAACATTTACAGCATTTTAGTTATATTTTAGCTCAAAAATCTGCAAATTGTCAACAAAAAACCTTCAAATTTTTGCGGCTCCAAGTTTTTTGATTAGCTATGAAAAATACACTCAGATTCTTAACCTTTGGCATGTTCAAAAGACCCTCTTCCAAAAAAAATGTATTTTTATAGAGAATTTGTGAAACTCTTATAAGTAAAGGATTTCTTAAGAAGATGACCTAAAAATACAACTTTTAAAAAACATTTGTAAAGAAAAAAGGCCCAATTTTGGGATATGAATACATACTCATATAATGAAATACAAAATGCGTACTTTCATAAGGAGATAATTTGATTAACCAACAACTAATTGTTAAAATCTACACAAAGCAAAAACACCATAAATACAAATCATGGCCAAAACACCAATGAGAGAGAGAGAGAGAGAGAGTTTCGACATTTGAGAGTGTGTGCATGTGTATGTGCGAGAAAGAGGGTGTGCATGTGCATGTGCATGTGTGTGTGTGTGTGTGTGTGTGTGTGTGTGTGTGTGTGAGAGAGAGAGAGAGAGAGAGAGAGAGAGAGATTACATGTAAGATGCACTGCACCACTCATCCCTACCATTAAAATTTAATATAAAATGTAATTAATTAAAATTATATATATGTGTGTACATCTATTTAAGTGTGTGTGTGTGAGAGAGAGAGAGACAGAGACAGAGAGAGAGAGAGAGAGAGAGTTTCTATGTGAAAGAGTGTGCGTGAAGAGAGAGAGTGTGTGTGTGTGCATGAGAGAGAGACACACACAGAGAGAGAGAGAGAGAGAGAGAGAGAGGCCGAGAATTTCTATGTAGGAGATAGTTTGTGTGGGAGGAGATAGTGTGTGTTTTCATTAGTGTATGTGCAGTGTGTACATGTGTGTGTGTGTGTGTGTGTGTGTGTGTGTGTGTGTGTGAGAGAGAGAGAGAGAGAGGTAGTTAATTTCTATGTAGGAGATAGTTTGTGTAGGAGGAGAGAGTGTGCGTTTAGATTAGTGTATGTGCGGTGTGTACATGTGTGTGTGTGTGTGTGTGTGTGTGTGTGTGAGAGAGAGAGAGAGAGAGAGAGAGAGAGAGAGGAGAGAGAGTATATGCATGCATGTGCGTACATTTGCATCTATGTGTAGAATGTGCTTGAGAGAGAGTGAGATGGGATAGACCTGGAGAGAGAGAGAGAGAGAGAGAAAGAGAGTGAGAGATAGAGAATAAAAAGTAGCTTTTAATAAAATATAAATTAAATAGAAAACATATATGTATATGTGTGTATACATGTGTGTGTGTGTGTTTTTATTTACATTTATATATACATACATACATATGTATGTATGTATGTATGTATGTATGTATGTATGTATATATATATATATATATATATATATATATATATGTTTGTGTGTGTGTGTGTGTGTATGTGTGATATATCTATCTATATATTTAAAAGTGACCACAACTTATCACCCATCTCCACACATTAAAATTTAATCAAAATTAATTAAATTATGTCGATGTTTGTATTTATATTTTTAAATACATGTATATATGTATAAGTATATGTGTCTATGTATAGGTTTATGTATCTAAAACATAATATTGTATATACTATATATTTACATATGTGTATGTGTGCGAGAGAGAGAGAGAGAGAGAGAGAGAGAGAGAGAGAGAGAGAGAGTAAGTGAGAGAGAGAGAGAGAGAGAGAGAGAGATTGAAAGAGAGAGAGAGAGAGAGAGCGCGCTTCTATGTGTGGGAGAGTGTAAGAAGAGAGAGGGAGTGTGTGCATGTGTGTGTGTGTGTGTGTGTGTGTGAGAGAGAGAGAGAGAGAGAGAGAGAGCAGGTGTGTATATGTGTGTGCATGTGAGAGATAGAGAGAGAGAGAGAGAGAGTTTCAACATTTGAGTGTGTGTGTACGTGACAGA